>NW_024067004.1:0-565218 GCF_015039405.1 Cantharellus anzutake
GAAACTACTTTCCCACGTCCAAACACGTAGCCAAGGATGGAAGTACCACGGAACGAAGATTCCTCAGGAACTAATGCAAAAGTCAGAGTCGTGTTTACAATAGGAAATGTAGATGTCCTCCAAACGGAACCAATGAGAGTAATTACAGGGGAAACTACCTATAAACGATGGAGATATGACTAAAACTCCTGCAAAACGAGGACAATGCCTAAAAGGGAAGCGTGAAGATTAACCAGTAACGACCGAGACAAGCTTGATAGCCCATTAGAAAGGAAGGGATCCAATCTTAATCCTCCCAAATTTTCATAATAAAAGGATCATGCGTTAATGAGATATCCAATAACGGGAATAGTGACATCAAAAGTCCGAGCTTAGGGAAAAGACGATGTTTGCGTAGGATCCATAATTAAAACATACAACGAAATTTACACGGAAATTATTAAAAATGGGGAACTATAGTTATGCAAATTTTCAGCCCAAACAGTCCAGCCGTTGTGAAGTTATACCCATGACGGGAATATAGAAATCCGCATCATGTGTAATGACACGTGAGGGTGGCGATGTGCAGGGAACCGGCCGTCGGAACCGAGATCCGCACTTCGGCAGATCGCAAAGACCAATTTCCGTCCAAATAAGGAAGAGCCCGGTCAAAACAAAGCACGGAAAGTGCAAAACAACCTTAAATCATGAGGGAAAAATCTGAAATAAATCACAGAAGCCCATATGAAAGAAATAAACACCCACGCATATCATAAATCCCGAACAATTAAACGGAAACGGCGCCCGCATACGAACGACTATGGGAATGACGCACGTGATTACCAAATGTGTGTGCGAACTTTTGCTAACTCAACGAATACCAGGAAATAGGACACAACCTTGGTACCATTGGAAAGGTGGGAATAAATGAAAATTTATAATACCAAGAACGTGAGAAAACATCCAGAAATGAATGAGATATAGGGACATGAAGTTAGAAACCTGAAAACGCGCAGGAAAACAGCTTCAAGAGGTCCAGAGTCCTAAATAAAATACATAAAAATATGAAATCTTCAAGGACGACCTACTATAACAACGAACAATACATATGGAGGATTAGGATGTGATAATACAAAAGGGAATCAGGGAATATGAACGAAATTCACGAAAACCACTAAACTACAACGGACCATGGCGGGAATTTTAGGGAACGATATTCTAATGAGGTGGAGAGCTATAACACATTCGTTTGAGTAATTCTTGATTACTAGCAACTTTTTCTTTCAGTTTTAAACCTGAATAATTCACTCATTTACCATTTCAGTCTCATTTTAACTAAATGTCACTAAATAAAAATGGAATAAATCAGCTGAAGGTCTCAGCACAGCCATACGCATAGTAATGCGAAGTTTGAATTCAGAATCATCGAGTCATAGCAAATTTAATGGTATATATAGGGAATTTGAAATAGGTAACTGCGGCAAATGCAGTGCAGCCAAGTTCCAATTAACCATTAAAATAGCTTAGGCAAGGGAGGACAATAAGAATTCTAGGCGCAGTCTGACCGCAGTAGAACCACAGTTCAGCGCAGCAAAAGCGCAGTAGAACTATAGCATGAAAATTTCATTTTTATTCAGTTTGAGAAAAATACACTGTAAATAAATCCTGTAAATAGAAGGTAGAGCGTGAAAAAGGAAGGCGACCCAAGGAGTATAAAAGGGAGACCCTTTCTGCGACTTTTCGCCCCCTTAGAG
This sequence comes from Cantharellus anzutake, assembly GCF_015039405.1. Lineage (NCBI taxonomy): Eukaryota > Fungi > Basidiomycota > Agaricomycetes > Cantharellales > Hydnaceae > Cantharellus > Cantharellus anzutake. Next base: position 1,734 of record NW_024067004.1, read on the forward strand.
AAGTAAGAAAATATAGTATTATTTTTCTCAAGCATTTCTGGTTGTCACTCCAGTGCGAAAAAGTGATATACAGTTAAGATTGCCACTGTAGTAAAAGGCAGCAATAAAGGAGAGAAATATTAAGCAGATATTTCAACAGGAGAGCTGGTTAACACTCCAGATTTCAAAGTGTAAACACAAAACAGTTATTTTGCTACTGTTAAAACAAGCAATAAAATAAGACAAAAATAAAACAAACTCAAGGGACACTCCAGACAGAATCCAAATTCATTAACTGAATAGAATCTTTGAAACTTCACTAAGTAGAAGATTAAATTCAAGTTTAAATCCAAATTAAACAATGCTACACAGAATTACACCTAGACAAATTAATAAATTTCAATAAAGAAACAGCTCCACAGGGCTCGGTTTATCTGTAAGTCAATTCCCAGGAACTTTAAAACTAACCCATAAAAATAGAATTAGCCAAAACACTCGGATTGGTACTTTATTTACAATAAATAACATTAGTACACTTCCCCATCCTAACTAAAGAACCAGGGAACAGCTTGGTGGTGGTCTCGTTTGAACCTCCCAACTGACCTTCCTTCGTTCTCTCCTTCAACATGCATGCAGCATACGCCCTCGGGATCCCCCATGGGGACACCCGGGTGACTGCAGCTGTATGCAGGGTGACGTGGCGGACCTCATGTGACCCAAGCCACATGTATATAAACACACCTGGGGTGGGAACCGAAGAAGTAACCTTCTTCTCAACATTCCCACTTCAGTCTAAGTGGCCAGGGATCGCTGTCCCACATCAGGCCTGCCAGTACGCATGCCTGATCTACCCCCTGTGAGGTCCTTAGCACCGGATGCTACGCCCAGACTGCCTCAAACCCGGACATGTCCCTGACAGGAAGTAGGGTAGGAGAGTGATGGAAGGGTGGAGGTGTCATGAGTAAGAGGAGGGTGGCAAGAGGAGTGATGTTCGGTCCAAGGTGAGTATTGGAGTGGACGGAGATAGGGTAGGACTCCGGAGGTGACAAGGATGAGGGTCTGGGAGTCGGTTCAGGATCAGGTATGTATGGATATGACAATCATCTTTGATCCGCTTCTACCAGTTATTAGTTAGTTGGCTAGTTACCATCTCTACTGTGTATATATATCCTTTGCTGGCATGGGCATGTCCCCCAGCTTTGCTATCAACTTGGTTTTGGGGGCATCCTTTGTTGTGAGCATGCACGACCCTGACACCATCACACCTCCACCTCCAGAACTCCGGTCACATCTCCACCTCTGGACTTTGACCTCCTCCTTGTCATATCTGTACAATCCCAACCTCCGCTCCGGGCTCCCGGAACTCCGAAACCGACTCCAGAGCCCTACTTCCCTTCTGTCACCTTCTCCTTGCCGACTCCCAAGAGGTTATCCCACCTCCGGCTCCAACACCACCTTCGGTCTGACTCCAGAACATTCTGGGTCTGACCCCAACCTCAACACCTTCCAGACGAGTACACAACACCTATGCTCCCGACTCCGGACCTCCACTCCAGAATCCTGTTTGTGTCTCCGTCTCCGGAACCTCCGGTCTTAGCTCCGACCTCGGACTTTGACCCCACCTCCGCTTATACCCATTGTATTGGTTAGCTCATTCCATTTAATTACCTTTGCCAATATTCCGGAGTTTAACCTCCCAGTTCGGACTTTCCGGACTTACTCCAGACCTTGCAACTATTGCATTGTCCATTTCAATTCCGCTACTCTCCCTCATTCCTATTTGGGCTGCTGCTTCCTTCTATTCAGTCAGCTAGCCATTCCTGACTCCCATCCTCCTTCCTTCCTCCTTGGGCCTTGGCCCTTCATTCCTCCTTTGAGAAACACCATTGAGTCAAACCCTTGACCCTCGGTGTTGTTCCTCTTTCCATCTCCCTTTGTCTCCTTTTGTCCTACCCTTGTTCCTTTTGATTCCGGACCCCTCCTTATATACAATGTACCTAGTAACTTGTAACCTCAGTCCAAAATCGACCTGAATTCCCCCCAAGAGACTTTCCCTCTACTAGATCCAAAATTAGGGACCCCCAGGACAACCAGCAATGGCACAGCGCTCCACCTGAGTCGCTGAGGCCAAGGTCCTTCCATGCTAAGTCTCCGATTCCATTCCGGAGTCGTCCGAATCCGCAAGTTCTAACACTCCTCCTGTTATAAAAATGGGGCCTAATTGGCCCATTTCTATAGCGTCCAGGTGCAGGAGGGGGCCATGACATTGAGAAGATGTTACAATTAATGTAACAGATGTTGTAACAGTGGTGTTTACAATAACATGGACATCGGGTGTTTTGGATGATAATTGTTGGTTAGGTTGTTATTATTTACATGTCACGTGATAATATACTGTACAGAGGCCATAAGAGGCTAAAAATGGGAATTTCCCATTCCCATAACACCTCCTGTCAGGGCACACACCCTGACTAGCCTGCACCTGCACCCGCATCCAGACCCGGACCCGGACCTGCATGTGCACTCCGCCCCACATGCTCTGAGTGCTGCATGCTCCAGGCCCAGTTCCCACTCTTCATGTGACTTCCAGGTATCCCCGGAAGTTTTCACCATATTGGGCCACTGTGGGAAAGTGAGAAGTTAACCTTCTTCTCACTTTCTTACCCACAGTAGTCATGCCCTGAGATGGGCTGTGTTTACAGGCTGGACTGTGGACTGTAGAGAGGGGTCATGGGGACCCAGGGTCCGTCCCCTGACACCTCCATCTTGTATTCCTTATTACATTTCATTTATTACATCTTGCCCATATTCCGGACTTTGACTTCTGACTCCAGACCTCCAGAACTTACTCCGGACCCTGCAGTCCCTACTGTATGGTGTCATTTAATCCTCTTGTTGCCTCCTCCTTATTTAGACAGCTGCTTCCTTTCCATATTAGTCAGCTGTCATTCCCCACAACCCCCTCCACTCCTTCCCCTCTTGGCCTTGCCCTTTTTGGAAGCACCATAGAGTTCCAACCCTTGGCCCTTGGGGTTGTTCCCTCATCCAGTCCCCCTTTGTCTCCTTCCAGTTCCCTTTGTTCTCTGACTCCACTCCTGTATTGTTATATATATACTCTGTACTTAGTTTCCTGTGCCCTGTTAGAGGAGTGCACGGAGTTGTCCAGAAGCAGAGAAGGGACTCAGGAGTGGAGGGACCTTGGCCTCAGCGACTCAAGTGGAGCACTGTGCTGTTGCTTGTTGTCTAAGGTGGACCTTAACTTCAGGTTAGCAGGGGGAGTCTCTTTGGGGGACAATCCAGTTGTCATTGTTGTCGTGGTCGATTTCAGACTGGGGGTACAGGAAACTAAGTACAGAGTGTATATATAATAATACAGGAGTGGAGTCAGAGGACAAAGGGAACTGGAAGGAGAACAAAGGGGGACTGGATGAGGGAACAACCCCAAGGGCCATGGGTTGGAACTCTATGGTGCTTCCAAAAAGGGCAAGGCCAAGAGGGGAAGGAGTGGAGGGGGTTGTGGGGAATGACAGCTGACTGATATGGAAAGGAAGCAGCTGTCTAAATAAGGAAGAGGCAACAAGAGGATTAAATGACACCATACAGTAGAGACTGCAGGATCCAGAGTAAGTTCCAGAGGTCCAGAGTCGGAAGTCAAAGTCCAGAATATGGGCAAGACATAATAAATGAAATGTAATAAGGAATACAAGGAGATAAGATGGAGGAGGAGGTCAAAGTCCGGAGGCGGAGACGTGACTGGAGTACCAGAGGTGGAGGTGTGATGGGGTTCCGGTACAGGAGTCCGGAGCTGGAGGTGTGGAGCATCACAAGCTCTGGTCTGGAAGGTACGAGGTTGGGATTGGACCGGAGTAAACCAGAGTCGGACCAGAGGTAGTGTTGGACATTGTGTTGGAGCCAGAGGTAGAGTGGGCTCTCAACAACCAACAGGGGGAGGAGGAGGTGGAGGATGTGGAGTTCTGGAGGAGGGGATGGAGGTCCAGAAACAGGAGTGGAGGTCCGGAGTTGTATGGATATGACATACCCCCAGTCTGAAATCGATGACAACGACAATAATGACAACTGGATTGTCCCCCAAAGAGACTCCCCCTGCTAACCTGAAGTTAAGGACCACCTTAGACAACAAGCAACAGCACAGCGCTCCACTTGAGTTGCTGAGGCCAAGGTCCCTCCACTCCTGAGTCCCTTCTCCACTTCCGGACAACTCTCTGCACACTCATCTAACAGGGTCCATGTCAGGGGACGTCTCACGGGTCCCCATGACCCCCCCCCATAGCCCACAACCCTAAAGGAAACACAGCCCTGTCCAGGGCACACTGCTGTGGGTAAGAAGGTGAGAAGGAAGCTAACTTCTCACCTTCCCACAGTGGCCCAATATAATGAAAACTTCTGGAGATATCTGGAAGTCACATGAGGCCCGAGACCCGGGGCCCAGGGCATCTGGCTGCACTGTGTGCAGGGGGTGCAATGGCCAGGTGTGCATGCAGATGCGGGTGCGAGTGCAGGTGTGGGCCAGGTCAGGGTGTGTGCCCTGACAGTCTGCTAACTTCCTGAAAAAAAAATCAAAATGCTGCCAAATTTGGCAAAGAAGGGGGTTCCCTCGATCTCTCTTGATGAGATCCAAACAGCTATTTTTTTTGGAATCAGCTGTAACTGCCAAACTGATCCCAGTCTGTGCAGGCTAACTGTAAGGGATTAACCTTACTTCACTATAATTCCAATTATAGTGATATTTATATTATGTTGCATCACTATAATTCCCATTATAGTGATGCTGTTATTTCTTTATTTATTTGTGCTGAGATATGTAATTTACATATATATACCTCAGAGTAGTTGTAAAGGCCTGGTGGCCTTTTACCTCTACCCTGTTGAATATACAGCACATTAAAGCTTATATTTAGATGGAATATCTGAGGCCTGAGGTGAATGGGGGAATGGAACGTTACTGTCCCCAAAATAGTAAGCAAAACCCTTCACTAACACAGGGGCTGAGGGGCAGGGGTCACACTTCAGAGACCTTTGAACCCTATAGATCTACTTCAGATAGTACTATTCACACAAAGTCCTAAGCCCAGGGCACTCAAGACTTCACTGGGATGTGTCATATCCATACAATCCCGACCTCTGCTCCGGACTCCTGGAACTCCGAACTCCGACTTCCGGAGCCCTACTTCCCTTCCATCACTTTCTCCTTGCCGACTCCCAAGAGGTTATCCCACCTCTGGCTCGGACACCACCTTCGGTCCGACTCCGGAACATTCCGGGTCCGATCCCAACCTCGACACCTTCCAGACAAGTATGCAAAACCTATGCTCCCGACTCCGGACCTCCGCTCCGGTATCCCGTTCACGTCTCGTCTCCGGAACCTCCGGTCTAGTTCCGACCTCGGACTTTGACCCCACCTCCGCTTATACCCATTGTATTGGTTAGCTCATTCCATTTAATTACCTTTGCCAATATTCCGGAGTTTAACCTCCGAGTTCGGACTTTCCAGACTTACTCCGGACCTTGCAACTATTGCATTGTCCATTTCAATTCCGCTATTCTCCCTCATTCCTATTTGGGCTGCTGCTTCCTTTCTATTCAGTCAGCTAGCCATTCCCGACTCCCATCCTCCTTCCTTCCTTCTTGGGTCTTGGCCCTTCATTCCTCCTTTGGGAAACACCATTGAGTCAAACACTTGACCCTCAGTGTTGTTCCTCTTTCCATCTCCCTTTGTCTCCTTTTGTCCTACCCTTGTTCCTTTTGATTCCGGACCCCTCCTTATATACAATGTACCTAGTAACTTGTAACCTCAGTCCGAAATCGACCTGAAATGCCCCCTAGAGACTTCCTGCTCACCTACTGTGAAATTAAGGACCAAATGGACAAACAGCAATGGCACAGCGCTCCGCTTGAGTCGCTGAGGCCAAGGTCCCTCCATGCTAAGTCTCCGATTCCACTCCGGAGTCGTCCGAATCCGCCCGTTCTAACAGGATGGGATGGGGTAGCAAAGAGTTGCACAGAGAGAGAGAGAGCTGCAGTAAGTGCAAGGGGTGATCAACATGGAAATTCTATACCCGATGTACCATTTCAGGTTTTAGTGGGTTTGAGTGGAGACATACATACTAAGTAATTCAATCGGCAATTGCCGTACCCCAGCCATTGCCGCATTCCATATTGGGCATCCACCTAGAAGCCAAATTCACCACCAACTAGAAAGATGGAAGTACATGGATCAATTAAACATTGTTCCCAATGACAGCATGTTGTTTTAGGCTCATAAGTGTGTCCGGAGTGTGGTATGGATGTACTTCTGGAGACCAGTGGTCAAAAAAATCTGCTGCATCATATTGGCAAGGCAAGATGCTGTGAATCCCAAGAAAGTGAGAGAATAAAGTAAAAGCTTGACCACAAGCTGAGTTAATGGCTTCATTTTTCAAAAAAAAAGAGTCCATACACCACCCAACTGTGGTCCCCCCCTGCTTTACTCCAAAGTCTAGCCCCTGAGCCCATCCATTCACCCTTGCCATCAATACTGCAAATCAAGGGGAAACTAGACAATGGAAACACTTAGCAGTGAAACTCAACATTTCTGAAGCTAGTTCCCACCTCTGCCTTCGGTATGTCCCAATCCTTCTTGACTTATTTATCACTTCAGATGTAATATTAATTATTAATCTACATCCGGGGACACAGACCTGGAAACACCACCCAAAGTCAATGTGGACTCATCCACTGGACCACTGGAACAAGATATCGATGATGACCTTGATACCAGCACCCCCAAACATATTCCCACCTCTCCTAGCCCCCATCCACCCTCCCCAGCCTCAGCTTTGCCAACCACCTATTCCAGTGGCCGTCCAATGCACCATGCTCCCAAACGTCCTACTGGCATTCATATGTGTTGTACCATGAAAGTTACCGCAAGTGAAATTGACGATGGCACTAATGTTGTTAGGTGTAATGGGACGGGCTGTGAGACAGTTTGGGTATATGCCTTTTACCATACCTTAATACTGTTGTTGTTTTCTGACAGACAAATTAGTTCCATAGGTCATGTCAGGGTCCAGGGTCCCACATTCCCCTGAACTGGACATGCAGTGCCCATCAAGAATCCCACAACAGCAAACGAGCAAGGAAACAAGGCTAACTATTGGCATAGTGGAGGTTTTCAATTTATTTTCAATGATAATATACATTTGCAAATACATTTGAATTGAAAATTTTGACATGTGTGAAATAGGTTTAGTCCCTCCAACCAGAGACTATCATACTAACATGGGGTTTGGCATTTCCCGAATGACCCCCCCTTGAGTACATAAGTGTGCGTGTTTTCAGCACAGCCACATTTTCACGGAGTGCCATCTCCTCTTGTGTTGATAAAGCCAATCACTACATAAAGCTTAAATTTCACACCAATTTAACAGACATGAAGCTTGAATAATAATTATGATTTTTTTGTATTTTTGGGTGCAAGGAGTTGCAGAGAGAGAGAGCAGCAAGCAGCACGCATGTTTGCAGCACAGCCACATCCTCGCGGAAGTGCCATTTTCCCTTGCCTTGATCAGGCTAATCACTGCATAGACCTAAATTTCACACTAATTTAACAAATATAAAGCTTTAATAATAATTGTAATTTTTCTGTATTTTTGTGTGTATTGTATGTTTTGTCCAGTGTTGCACCATTGCACACAAGTGCACGGTTGAGATGTGCATTTGGATCAGATGTCCAATGATTTCTCATGGGGTGACGATGCGCAATTCACAATGCGCTTTCCCACGGAAAAAAAAATGAACCCCCTCTGTAAACAAATGCCTCACAAGCTCGGCCAGTCACCTTAAACTTTTGTGATCGAGGTACCTCTTCAGGGTAAAGTTTGGTGATGAACTCCGGCCCAGACAAGATGTAACTCGGGTACAAGATACCAGGGTTTGACTGGGAGATAATGGGCATTGGCACGACACAGACAAGGCAGGATCATATCTCTACAAGTGCTTCTGATAATTACACTGCAGACAGGACAATGGAGGCACATCTCTGAATTTATTCTCAAACCTCGGACAATAGAAACGTCTGGAATCATGGCACCCACTTTGCTCCCTAAGCCCCGGAGCTGATTGAACATGGGACAGGGTGTTTGCTCTAGTCACCAAAGGAGTGATACAAACTCAACAAGCGGTGGAAGGTTGATGCCCGAATTGAAGTCATCGCCTTTTTCAGGTTTGAGACCACAGAGCTAGCCACATGCAAATCTTTGGCAGCCATGAACCACACAGATGCAAGGGAGGTGCAGAAGTGTCAAGCCCCCAAAAGGGACTTGACATTGATTAGGCCACATCCAAGTTGGATGTTGAACAATTTAGGACTTCAACAAATGTATCCAGTCAGGGAACCATGAGAACAGACGTGTGTACACCTTTAGAAATTAAACGCGTCCATAAAATCCTTCCTCTGTAAGAATTCTATTCCATTCTTTCAAAAATCATCCATGATGACATCGAAGTGCCCATTCCCAATTTGTAACATGCGGCGTTGCCTTCTGTACCTAGGTCAATTGGGTACTTCATCAGACACAAGCAAAAAAAAAAGAAAGAAAGAAATGAGTCATAACTTTGTGGGAGAAAAAAAAAGTGAAGATGCGGGGCTGCTTACAGTATGGGCGATTGGGATCAAAGGAATTTGCGAAAGCGATCCAAGCGCTGACCATATATAACGAAGTTCTGCCAAGATCCAAGGTCCTATTCTGAAAGCCATACAGGCCAAATACTAATAAGCACAATCAATGTCAAGTCACGGAAAATCAGGATTTTTGTTCTGCTGTGCAGTGAACCATTGGAGAGGGAGGCTCACCGGACGGTACCTCACTTCCGTGAAAGACACCCAAGTATGCTGGTACTCCTGGAGTCACTTGGGTATAAAGGTACGTCCATGCTGGATAATATAATCATGCTTGACATACGAATCCAGCAAAGTGCGTTGACCTGTATATATATCATCAGGAAACTCGGTTTGACTCCGGAGACTCCAAGAATTCGCTTGCGCTCTTGGTGCTCCCTGCACTCTCATGAGCTGCTCCAGCGTCTCCTGGTGCTCTCCATCATTACCATTGTATATAGCTATTGCATATGGAATCAAGAAGTTACGCATACAGTTCATAATCAATGTGACTCACAAAAGGATTAATATAGAACTCCAACTCTGTCTCCATGCAGGTCGCGGAGCATATGCTACCTTTCTGGAGATGCCCAGGAAGAACTGGCACTAAAGGGCATGGTACCACAATGTTGGAGAGGGGAACAATCCCACCATCTGGTATGTCACAATATACCTCCTTTTTTACCGTGTGGAAGCGGTGTCAGGGCACACCTGCCTGACCCGGCTCCACCCAGCCCAACCTGACCCGGTACCCCGCCGGTCCACCCTCCCTTACCTCCTCCCCCTTCCCCTTCTTCCCCCTCATCCTCCCCTCCTCAGTTTCTCCTTATCTTACTTCTTCTTTATTCTCCCTTTATTCTACATGGACGACTTTCTCTGTATCAATGTACAATTGACCCATCTGCAGCGCGCCCACCATGTACCCGGCCCGGGCACCTCGGGCGACCTCCTGCTGTGCCCAGCATGCGCGCCTGCACTGGATACCCTCGGGATCTCCCACGGAGACACCCGGGTGGTTACGGCTGTGTGCGAGGGTGACGTGGCACCCGTCATGTGATCCAAGCCGCATGTATATAAACGAACCTGAAGTGGGAACCGAAGAAGTAGCCTTCTTCTCAACTTTCCACTTCAGTCTAAGTGGCCAGGGACCACTGTCCCACATCGGGCCTGTCAGTACACATGCCCGATCTGCCCCCCGCCAGGCTCTCGGTCCCGGACGCTACACCTGGACCCCCTCGACCCCAGACGAGTCCCTGACAAGCGGCTACTTACACTGGGTTTAGAGATCGGACTGAACCAGTGGACGTAAGCGAACAAAGGGCCTAAATTGAAACCCTCACAGCCATTGCGGTCTTGAGACTCGGAGAGGGCAAACACAAATCGGATTTCCCCAACTCGGTAACCTAGTATGGAGCCGGGGTCAGCGGAAAATGAGCTCTAAATTAACCCGTTGGCATTGTACTTACATCGTATATCTGAGACCAGCAATTCTTGATCCATGTTGATGAGGACAGTTGAATAGATACCACCTTGCTGTGCTGTTGGGGGGGTGCATTGGATCCGAGTTTGTGCAGGAGGATAGAAAGCATTGGGCTGGGGGAGTTGTATCTTGAATGCGTGCCAAATATCGATGCTTTGGAGATGGTGTGGTAAAGCAGCTGAGGAGTAATAATCTCGATTTGGGTGATTTCGAAGGCCCAAGTTCCCATTATAAACAAAGTACCATATCATCACTGATATAAGATCCGGTGAGGAGAATTTTATAGCAGCAGAGGAGACCAGCAACCCAATGGACTGAGGCCGCTTAGAGACAGTAGGCATGTGACCAGCAAGTGACCTCGGGGTCATGCTGCCGGTTGAAGGGACATCTCTGCCACCGGATGTCGCCACTTGGCCATCACAACAATCTTCTGTGCTGTCGAAGTCATCTTGCTCAGGAGCACTGCATCCCATTGCTTCAAGAATGGAAGCTTGGATAAAGAGCGAATCCACGCATTGAAGCTGATCGAGAATTTGTATTGTGTGAGCCTTCTTATTTGTTGATTGATAGGTCACTTTGCATGTTGGGATATGCAACGATTCTGTGATTTCTGACGATCCATTATCCATAGTGCCATGATCACGAATATCTTGAGCGAAATGGTGAAGATTATGGTGTTTTGGTATGCAGAAGTGAGGAATTAGTACACCCTTTATATTGCAATGAGCACCGTTGTCCAGGAAAACCTTCAAAGCGGAATAGTATGTTTTCAGATCTTGAATCATTGACCCCAAAGTAACATCGGAATGTGCAGGGAATTGGGTTTTGTAAGAGAAATCAAGCAGCGCACACGTCACTTTCACAATTCTTGGATTTACACTTTCCTTCCCCTTCTCATATGCTCCTGTGATGATGATGCCTAGATGGCGCTGAAGGTCCCGATTTTCATGGCCTGACCACTGGGATATTTTTGATATCCCCTGGTGAAATGTACATTGTCCCTTCCGGTACGGTTGTGCAATGAATCGAGCATCAAGTGAGTCTTTTCCAATCGAATTTTCGATCCATGTCTTTGGATGGTCACTTATGTATTTGTGAAGGCCATGCAGCAGGTCAAGGCAGACAACATGGCAAATATCCACTGGAAGACCCTCCCAGCAAAGGTTTTCGACACCTATCAGTCCCATGTCTCGTGCCTTGTTCGCAAATTGCCACGTTGTCGCTTCAGGGAACCTTTTTCGCAGCTCTCGGAGGGCACATATGATTGAATCCCCAGTTCGACATTTGCATGTCCGGTTTCCACCAAGGTCTTTGTACTGAGCAGTGCACTTTGGACAGCTGTTTCAACAAAGACCAAGGAGATCAAGGACTTCTTCAAGATCCACAATCCAAGCCATTAGAATTAGGATGCAAGTGCGGGTCATTCCATGTGCATCAAGCAGGGGCACTGGTCTGATTATGCAGCCTGTCCGATAATGCTCATGAAGTGGCTTCAGGACAATGCGAAGACATTCATGATACAATATCTTCTGAAGGAGACCAGGCATTCCCTTCATCTCGTCAGCTAAGTGGCTATTGTCGAAATGTGTTGCCGCAAATTTGCTAATTGGGAGATTGGCCAAGAGAATCCATGCACGCTTGTTAGATTTGTTCCGGACTGATTTCTGAATATTTCCCAGAGAAAGGTACACAGGATGCATCTTCTTGTTGCCAGAGAAGTTGGTTAGGTGAGTCTTGTCAGAGCCAAGCATTATCACAAGGATTGTGGAATCGCTGAGCCCCTGCTCAGAGAGTTTGAACTGTTACGAGATGAGGAATCTTTTCCAGATTATACTTGATCTACCTACTAACCTGCTCCTCATTCCAGATCCTACCAGAGCTTAGGTCAGCATAGACTCAATTTCTTGTGGGTGTCCCATTTCTGTCAGTCACAAAAATCTCCTCTGGCTCATAATCAATAACCTCCTTATAGTCAGGATTACTGAACAGAAATGCTGAGCATGCAATGATGTCGCGGAAATAGAGCTCATGCTGCTCATCTGGGGCATCCTTTAGCACAACCAATGCATGCTGGAAAGGTGGCCCCTGAGGTAGCGACACTCGGATTATCGTGTACATCTCCCTTGCTGAGGAGAAGGACAGATCAAGGTGGTGAATCTGGGATTTCAATGTTAGTTTCTCAATTGCCTTCCTTGATAATTGGTGAACTCACAAATTCCAACCGGAGAAATTTGTTTATTTCAGCTTGAGACAGCTCGCACTTGCAGAGCCATTGAACTAAGTCCCATTCTGCTTTTGATTTCCATGGGCTGGTTTTTCGGTGTCCCCTGTCTGCTCCCAAATAGACCATACTGACATTGCTCTCTGCTCTGCTCTCGCTGGCACTGCCCTTGGCCCTTCACATCTCCGGAACACACTGAATGACAATGCTGTGCCTTGCCATGCACTAAGCCCATGGAATTGCAGCTGGTGTTCCAGCTCAGCGTCTGAACTCATGTCTAGGTTGGATGAGTCTGACATCTCACTGTGAGTATTGCGGGAATCGTCACTGGCATGGGAGTCTTGCCCATCATCTTGTCTTTCATCAACATCGTTTAGGAAATTGTTGTCGGTGCGATTGTCAAGATTGCTAGCAAGGTATACAGTGGGGCTGACCTCATTCTGTTTGTGAGAGTCAAATGATGGTTGGAAGCTGGATGAGGGTGTTTGTGAAGTGGCCAGCGGGGTATCTCGGGAGGAAGGAGTAGGGGCTATGTGATTGTAAGTCAATCTATTCAGTATTTGTTTTAGGCACTCCAGAGAGGCTGAAATGTGAGCTTGAAGTGCTTTATGTGACCGGAAAGCTCAACTGTTACCACAAAATTCACACACCCACTCCGATTTTGATTGGGTGGTGTCAGAGCTGGAGCATGGCATCACTTGCCCCTTGTGGGACCTGTGGAACCGAGTCTAAGGTATGGAGCAGTCCGGAAGGTGTGGCAGTTGGCTCAGATGTCAGGCCTGGGAGGCAAAGGCCAGATGAGCACTTTTTTTTTTCGGGGATAAGCAGATACTAATTTCAGTGGTGAGGCAGATTCAGTAATGCCCCCATTTTTTTTTCACTTTGCCACACCCCATTTTTTCCCTTCCACCATCTTCTACTCTTCCACTACTAGTTCAACACCCCTCCTGCTTGACAATGCTCTCACGACACCGCAATCCCAATTGTAACACACCTACTCACACATCCTCAGCAGAGTCGGTTCCTCCTGTTCTTGGAAAGCATGCTCATCACCCAACAGTGGCTATTGCCACCCATCTGGCTGAAGTTGAACTCTCCAAAAAGCAACGCCTTTCTCAAGGCAGCCAGAAAAGCAAGAAAGGTGGGCCTTGTTCGTTGCCACTCACCATGAAAAATTTTTAACACATGAAATCTTGCCAGTTCCGGCATCAGTTACAAACCCAACGAGGGACAAGATGAAGTCTGTCAACATGACCTACACCACAGCTGACCAACCTGAATACGAGAATGACAGCAGTGACAATGGCAGTGACAGTAATGACAATGCTGGTAGGAGAAATGTTGAGAAGGGCTCTCACTCCTCAGTCTTGCATTTCTCCAATGGCAGTGAGTTGAATAATAGTGGAGAAATGACTGAACCAAATGATGATGGTAAGTGTTGCTGGTTACTTTCCTACTTAGTTTGGTTGCACTCAAGCGGCTTTAGAAGCAAACAAGTTGCAGGCTGAAATTACAGCCTTAGCCGAACAGATGGAGGTGAAACGTAAGGCACTCAAGCTCAACAAAACCCGGATCTCCAGTGGATGGACCAGCCACCACACCAGTTGGGTCTGTCATCTCCCCACTTCTTGGGATGAAGCTAGTCTTAGCAGAGGGCCCTCCTTGGGTCTTGTTCCGCTGAAGGGAACACGTTCCTCTCAGCCCTTATCCTCTCCCCATCCAATATCGCGACAGTCACCTGGCTTAGATGATGATGCTTCAAAACAGGCTAGCCACTCTTGCAGGTTCACTTGCTTCTTGATACTTATTATCGTCTCACTAATAGTATGATTTCTCATCAAGCCCCATGCCTCCCCAAACTCAAACACCAAATCCGTCATCAAGGACGCGTAGCTCATCTCCTGTGGCCTCCAGCACAGCATCTGTCATGCTTCATGGTGCTGTTAATCTTGCACCCAAGGCAAGCTCCAAGAAGGCAAAGCAGAAGGCCAATGGTGAGCCAAGTGCAAGAGATGCCACACTTGAATTCTGGTGCCAGCATGATAACCCTCAAGTTTTTTCCGTCCTCAATTATTCACGCCCAGTTTTCCTTCAGCTTGTTGCATCAAATCCCTGGTCTCTTGGGGAGAATAGCCTGAATGGAGCACTGTCAGAGACCAGATTCGAGACAAGGGAGAGTCTCCGTAGTGGAGGGCTTTGGCCTCAGCGACTTATGCCAAGAGCGCTGTGCCTAGTGACACGTCCGTGCCCTAACTTACTGACTGGCAATCAGAACCGAAGGGGGGTAACTCTAGTTGATTTTATTACTGGAGTGTAACCTATGTACAAGTTGGATATATATATGGTTACAGCGAAGACGGGTTCGCAATTGGCGGAGCCGAATGGAGCGGAGCTAACGGGGTTAAACATTAGCTGACTGAATATTACCGACGAGTCGGGTCGCGGGGTTAGCAGAAAGGCAGGCGATAACCCAGAACGGAAAGGAGGGATAGGCCCGAAGGTGGGCTCTGCAGGGCAGGCGAGTGTATTGCCCAGCGGAGGCGGGAGTGCGCTAGCAGACATCGGAGCCGTCCGGAAGTCTTCAGGGCTCCGTACTTAGGTGTTAGAACCGGGCGGGAACAGACGACTCCGGAGTGGAATCGGAGACTTAGCGTGGAGGGACCTTGGCCTCAGCGACTCAAGCGGAGTGCTGTGCCATTGCTGTTTGTCCATTTGGTCCTTAATTTCACAGTAGGTGAGCAGGAAGTCTCTAGGGGGCATTTCAGGTCGATTTCAGACTAAACCAAAACGAGTATGTACAAGCGCCGATATATATAATGGAAGGGGCAAAAGCACAAGGAAAACAAAGGGTAACCGAATCGGAACGAAGACGTCCGAACGGGAACAAAGGGTAGAAGAAGCGGAGCGGTACCGAAGGTCATAAGGCAGGACCTGTGATACATCCGAAAGGAGGTGGGGAGGGCGAGGCCCAGAGGGGCAGGAGGATGAGGGGAAGTGGGGATGATGACTAACTGGCTAGAATAGGAAGAAGCAGTAGTCCAAATAGGGGTGAAGGGAAAACGCGAGAAATACATTACAGGCGGCGAGAGTGCCGAAGGCAGTCCGTGAAGCTCGGGGGTTGCGGAGCTTATGGAGGTTACAGAGGCGGGGTTGAAAGTCCGAGGGATATTGGCAATGGTGTTTACGTAGTATGAGGTCACCAATGCAATGGACTAAGACCGAGGTGGAGTCAAAGTCCAAGGTAGGGACTAAGACAGAGGCTCGGAGTAAGGTACAAGCGGTGTCCGAGTGCGAAGTACGGAACAGCGGTGGAAGGTCGTAACTTGGCAGAAGGGTGGCGGAGGAGTAATAGAGGGAGGAGAGAGGGGAAAGGTAAGGGAGAAGGAGTGGCAGAAAGGAGAGTAGTCAGGTCCGAAGGTGAGTATCGGAACGGACAGGGGAAGTGTAGGGGGATGACGGGAGGGTGGAGGTGTTGTGAAGGGGGAGCGGAGTAGTAGGAGGGTGGCGAGAGGGGCGGTGTTCGGTCCGAGATGAGTATCGGAGCGGACGGAGATAGGGTCGGAGAGGTAAGGAGGAGGTGTGTTGCCAGGACCGAGGGTGAGTATCGGAACGGCAGCGGTAGGTTATGACTCCGGAGGTGAAGAGGGTGGAGGTCCGGAAGTCGGGTCGGGGTCGGGTATGCACGGATATGACATTAGGGAGGCGTAGGTAATAAATTGAAATGAGGGGGTGGTGACCATCGAGGGGTACCAAGAGGATTGCGGAATACGGGAGCTCCGAGGTTAGTGAGGAAGGAGCGGAGTTAGACCGGAGGGATCGGAGGGACCGGAAGTCGATGGCCGGGGATGGATATGACAAGCATGTAGTGAAGATGCGTCAATTCACCAACGCTTTGCACAAGAAGCTCTGGCAAGATCTGCCCAAAATCTGAACCTGCGAAGTGACCAGTTCATGGTTGAGCCCCTGATGATTACTACGGTATGTTGAATTAGTTGTATATAAAGTCGTAAATATCCTCTGTCTCAACCCCTCATACAGCTTATGAAAATTGTGTCCAACTTCCGAAATAGATTCCGGAATGCTGCTGTTCAAGCTGTTAATGAATACTATAACTTTTCAGCGATGGATGACTCAGAGCGCATCAAAAGTGTCACAGACCTAATGGAGAAGTCCAGGTACATCTGGCGAAATCACCGCTTAGTATGATTTTGCACCAATGTCAATATGGCTAACTGACTTTTTACATACAGAAAGATGGTCCATTTGAAAACCCAATCATTTTGACTGTGCTGAAGGTGTTCTTCACCTTCAAACAGCAGTTTATTTCTCGTCGGTTGGGGGAGACTTGTCTTGATGATTTCAAGAACCTCGATGAACATCACGAGCTTATTGCCCTTGCCCTATCAGTGGTACTTCATCCATTTACTCATAACACCAGTTTGCTAATATGCACTTTGTTTAGATTCACTGTGCACTTGAGAGTGTTATTAATCCCAAGGTTGAATTTTCTGCCGAACACTTTGCAGAAATACATGAACATCATCTATTCAACATTGCCGAGTTTTCATCAAAAAAGACAAGACGATGGAAGCGTATTTGCTGTGCCATGTTTTGGTCTGTAGCATACGTTGCCAACACTCACTAACCTAACTACTGACTCATATTCCATCAACCTCTATAGGCAAGAACTCAAAAGGGATCATATGTATGAGGAGAGGGATGGATCTATTATAGACATGGAAGAACAACCATGCGGCAACACTAGTCCATGGAGCAAGTCTGAGTAGCTGCCAGTTATATAAAAATCGATTTTTCTTCCTTTAATTACATGAGTTCGCGAGAGTCAAGAACACTGAGAATCCTGGAGTCTGAGAGCCAGCGCTGCACCGTTAGAAGGAGAGGAGCCGCAGAGCTCAAGAGGCCCAAGAGAGCATGCCTCCTGGTTCTTTGAGAGGGGGTAAGGACCTTTTGGGCTCCCCAAGCTCCGTGGGATATCTCGGCTCCAGGAGGTCCCTCCGAGTTTCCTGATGATGTTTCCCACAATGGACAAAAAAAAAATCAGCATCCATCGATTAAGCTACATATTCACCGTCTCCATCAAAGAGCCCCCCCCTCGACGATAGATGATACGCACCACCATGGAAGATAAAATCCCCAAGTAAACTCGCAGCTCTCTTGAATTGATTATTCGGCCCAAAGAACCGGTCGTCCTTACTCACCCCGACCGGATCATAGGGGCTTCCAATCGCAGGGACATCAGGGTACAACTCCAGAAGGATCTTGAAAAGCTTTCTTTGCTCTGGCGTTGCTACGCTGAGATTTCCAACGTAAGTCGATCCTGTACCCACAAGACAAAAATATTTAACAGCAGTGGTAATTTTTCTGCATATAAAGATGACGCGGCACTTCTCCCTACGAAGGTCAAGGAAAACAAACCTATGAGAAAATCCCCAACTTCTTCTGTAGTATTGAATGTGTGGGGTACGAAGAACGTTCCTTCGTCGAGATTGCATCCCGTGATGATAGGCACAGTTGCCACGTTACCCCTTCTCACCTCTTCTGCCGCACGTTCCCCCTTCTGGAAAAAGAACCCATCCACAACTCGGTTGAAAGGGAGCGCGTCGCTCGCATTTAATGTCACGAGTGATGCTTGGTAAAGTGATTCAGAAGGTTTCGAACGAAGGCATGATATGATCGAGGAATTGGAGCCTGGGGGACAGCCTGCTACTGCGGCAAAGATATCTGTCGAGGGTAAGAGATCGGATACAGTGGGAATGGCGAGACTGGGGAATACGATGATCAGACTAAGGACTAGGGGAGTATAGGAACCGACGGGTGTAACACAATTTACCTTGCTGGAGCTCCGCTCTCCATGATGGCACCATGAAATAGATTGTGCTGTTTCACAAATTGTCCGCCTCCAGCAACAAGGAGAGACCCAATCCCGATCGCGCCTGCCGATTCACCAAATACTTGTGACAGGTCGAAAATTTCAAAATTCACATTGGTCATTGGCAAATCGATCAAGAAGGAACTTACCAGTCACTCGATCCTTGTTTCCTCCAAAAGCTTCGATATTCTCTTGCACCCATTTCAGTGCACTGATCATATCGTATAAGCCAGCATTGAGCGTTCCGATGGCAGAATCATGTGCCAGTTCAGGGGCTCCAAGGAAACCAAAGGCATTTAGACGATAATTGAAGGAGACGTAGATGATAGATTCGTTCTGAATATTGTCACAACAGCATCACCCTTATGTCAGAAAATGGGGCTGAGATGCCGGAAGGAAGTACTCGTACCAGCACCACGCTTTGCCCAACGATCGCCGAGCCGTTATATAGTTGCGACGCACCGTAAAGAAAACTCCCTCCATAGATCCAAACCATCACAGGGAGTTTTGCACCATGGGGCAAGTTCGAGGGTCGGAAGACATTGATAGAAAGGCAATCTTCTGACAAATCGGAGACTGTCAAGCCCGGGGCGAACTAAGAACGAATCATTCGCAAAAGGTGGAAGGAAAATCGCTACGCGAACAAGGGACGCACATCAAGCGGTTGAAAACATGCTTTTCCGTACTTGGTGGCGTCCACCTTGTGACTCGGATTCGGTTTCAGTGGTCGGGGCTTTGCAAACCTCAATTTGCCCATGGAGGCTGAGCATAGAAAATAATCCTGATCGAATTGGGGCGCACTAAGACCTGTGACAAGGCCTTGAGCTAGTTGAACCTGAGGTCCGGTCGAGATGGGACATCGCACAGTCAGTGACGCGCACCAGCGTACAAGGAGAGATGACTGACGAGTGGTAGTGAAAAAACAGAATAGCACAGTGAGGAAATCACGAGGAGAGCGTTTCTCATTGCTGTCTTGGTAGTCACCGTAGCTAGTCCTGATGTGATGTCGCCAGTAGAGGAGGTCACTCCGTATCAGTGGATAGCGCTCTGTGTTAAGGGTGGCGCATATTAAGCGTTTGCGCTTTCGCTGGTGCTGCGACCGCAGCTCTCCCCGACTAAGCAAAAGGGGACAAGGAAGTCATTGCGGACTGCGACCCAGCATGGTGTGATTAGTCAAATTCCGATACGGACGCGGAACCGGCGGCGAAATCTATTGGTGAATAGATATCTGTTGAAGGGACTGCGGTATTCCGAGTGGTGGGGCAGGTCATCAGCCTCTATTAGAAGGCTTGTCATCAGGATAAGATCCTTATATAGTAATGTCCAACAACAGCTTAATTGGGTGGCTCGCAAAGACTGAATTGGGTTCGTGGGGCTGGCCACGTGTGTACTCCGCAACTCTGCATATGGCATATTGCTTTCATACAACTGGTTGGTCGTATTTGGGGTCATGTCCAAAGATCCTTTAAATCATTTCTCATCCCCTGGTTGGTGTGTTCTAGTTGATCTGGATTCCTGGCGTGCTTTGTTTGTTATTTTGTGGATCGGTCAACTGCTTAGTTATGTCCTTAGCCGTAGTTGTCCGAATGATATTGTAACATTGTAACTATGTAGGGCAGATACAAATTTGGCGAGGGGCGTGCATTACAGAATGGGCGGTTAGGATCGAGAGAATTCGCAAAGGTGACCCAGGCGCTGATCATAACTAACGAAGTTTTGCCCAGATCCGAAGTTGTATTTTGTATAGCATACAGTCCAAATACTGTTTTATAGCCCGCCCGCGCGATAGTGACGCAAAGTGAAAAGTGAAAAGGGGGGGGAGGGCATGAAAATAATCAGAAACCTGCTATGGCAGCGATGAAGGGTAAGAGGGGGGGGATTGATCCGCAAACTCACCAGCCGGAAGCTCACTTCCGTGATAGACACCTTGGTACGCTGGTGTGTCTGGAGTCACTTGGGTATAAAGGTATGTCCACGCCGGGTAGAAACCAAAGTGTTTAATATACGCATCCAACAATGCGCGTCGACCTGAATGATATAATTCCCCCGCATTAGATAAGAAAAAATGAACGCCATTGGATGTATTCTACCCCCAAATTCGATCGACTCGGAATAGATAGGTACGCACCACTGTGAAAGACAATATCCCCGAGCAAACTCGCAGCTCTTTTGTACTGATTATTCGACCCAAAGAACCGATCGTCTTTGCTCGCCCCGACAGGCTCGTAGGGACTTCCGATCGCAGGAATATCGGGGTACAACTCCAGAAGGCCTTTGAAGAGCTTCGTTTGTTCTGGCGTCGCTACGCTAAGGTTTCCAACGTATAACAATCCTACTGCAGCCCCGCAATGGAACAAGCACAAAACCAAAAAGCCGGAAATGAATGTGTAAGTAAGCCATATGCAGACTATGGAGGATGAGACGTTGCAATTTGGGTTTTTTCTCGAGAAATGGTCAAGGAACACACATGCACGAACCTCGGAAAAAATTCACTATTTCGTCCGCAGTGTTGAACGTGTGAGGTACGAATAACGTTCCTTCGTCGAAATTGCACCCCGTAATGATAGGCACATCCGCTACATTCCCCTTTCTTACCTCTTCCGCCGCACGTTTCCCTTCCTGGAAAAAGAATCCGTCCACAACTCGATTATAAACGAGTGCGAGGCCCGTTGTCGCGCTTAACGTTACGAGCGAAGCTTGGTAAAGTACCTCGGACGGTTTCGAACGAAGGCATGATATGATCGAGGGATCGGAGGGAAGACAGCCTGTTGCAGTAGTGAAGATATTTGTCCAGGGTACGAGATCGGATACATTGGGAACAGGGAGACTAGCGATGGAAATGGAATGATAATCAGACAAGGGACTTGGAAATCGGGGAGAAAGGAAGCAAAGGTATGGATGATTACAAATTTACCCTGCTGGAGCCCCGCTCTCCATGATGGCACCATGGAATAAGTTGTGATGTTTCACATAATGTCCTCCTCCAGCAACGAGGAGAGTCCCAATCGCAATCGCACCCGCCGACTCACCAAACACTTGACAGACTAAATTCAGATTATGGTAAAAGCGAATCGATCGGAATTCATTGCCTATCACTCGGTTCTTGTTTCCTCCGAAAGCACCAATGTTTTCCTGTACCCATTTCAATGCACCGATCATATCGTGTAAACCAGCATTGAGCGTTCCGGTCGTAGAGTCGCTTGCCAGTTCAGGTGCGCCAAGGAAGCCAAAGGCGTTTAGACGATAATTGAGGGAGACGTAGATGACAGGTTCGTTCTGAATGTTCGAGATATTGTCACAACAATGTTCAATGTCAGAAGATGGGGGGGGGCTGAGATGCTGGAAGGAAGTAACTACCAAGAGAACGCTTTGGGCGACGATCGCCGAGCCGTTAAACAGTTGTGAAGCACCAAAGTAAAAAGCCCCTCCATGAATCCAAACCATCACTGGAAGTTTCGTACGGTGGGGCAGGTTTGAAGGCCGGACGATATTGATGAAAAGACAATCTTCCGACAAGTCAAAGGTTGTCAAGCCCGTTAGACCCCCGAAAAGCTAAAGAACGAAATCATTCACAAGACTCTGGGGGAAAAAAAAGGCTAACCGGTTGCAAACACGCTTTTCCGTAAGCAGTGGCGTCTATTCTGTGACTCGGATTCACTTTCGGTGATTGAGGCTGAGAAAACCTCAGCTCGCCCAATGGAGGCTGAGCATAGGGAATTCCCAGGAAATAATCCTGGTGGAATTGGGGCACGCTAACGCCTGTGACGAGACCTTGAGCTAGTTGAACCTGGGGTCCGGGCGTGCAGCGTCGCGCCTCCAATGAGAAGATGCGAGGAACGGCCACCGCGTACTCGCATACAAGGAAGGATGACTGATGGGCGATAGTGAAAACGCTAAACAACACAAGGACAACACCACGAGAAGGATTCTTATTGGTGCCTTGGTAGTCACCATTGCCAGAGCCGGAGTGGTGTGACTTGTTGAGCTCGCTGGCAAGCGCGAAACGTAAGCTGGCCTCAAGCTTGCTGTGTGGTCCCAGTTTTCCCTTCTCTGACAAAGCGAGGATCGAGATGCAGGTGAAAGCAAGACCAGAAAAGCCACTTGTGGTAGTCATATATCCAATTTCACTAGACTAAGAGTATCCAACTCCATCCGAACTCGGTGGCTTGGGCGCCGCAGGGCCGAAAGCCAAACTGAATTAGGTTCTTGTGGGCCGGGTCCAAATTTGGACTAAGTGCCTTGGCGTCCATTTAACCGAGGCTCTTCCAGCCAATTGTTATGTGCCCCGCAATTCTCCGCAAATTGTTGAGTAACGACGGACCATGAGCAGCGCTGGTGCTTGCCAACCCGGGGGCTGACAGACAGACAGAAATAGAGGCTGGTACTTGCGCATCCTGAATCCCATATTACAAAGTTTGGCCATCTGATATGACAACGACCAAACTACGCTCATTCAGGCGGAAAGGAGGACACGCAACCGAGCTCCTCAAGGCATGACACTCGTTGACCCAAAGGTATGCTCATTGAACACTTCCGGCGCGATCCACGTCCTACCCTGTTGAGCTACCACTTCCCAAACATTATCCGTGGACATGATGATTTCATGAGCAGCTGAAATTATGATATCTGAGCTAGCATCCGGCCCGACGGCCGCCATTCTTTGTCTGAAAAATAACTTGTCATCAAAGGAGAGAGGAAGACAATTAAAGCCACCCTCGTATGGCCCGTCTTTATCAACCCCATACATCACAAACCGAACCTCCATCGCCACATCTTTCCTATCCGGCAAAATAGCCCTCTTGCCTTCAGTCCTCCCACCCAGGTGAACCATAGGACCTCTGTCATAAATGCCGCTCGTAGCGTCCCGACCATCGTTTGTATATTAATCGGTTGGGAAAGTAGGATATATCTCGCGCTTCGATAGTTTTGTGGAGGTACAAGTTCCACAGTTGCGCGAGAAGATCTACTCGGCATCATGGCTTTAGAGTGCAACATTCAGTATGAATCCCAGAAAGATGAGTTCTTAAAAACAAGACGTGAGATTAGCAATTTCTTTGTTTGCTCACCTAACGATCAGAGAGCCCAAGGACCTTATCTCTTTACTCCCTCCCAACCCGATCGTGGTTTCGCATCTGGCGATCGATCGTCGGAGAAATATGGCAATTGTCATATCAAAGGGACCAGCGTCAGTCGCCGAATTTGGAAATGTTAAAAAAAACGTGGACTATACAGAGGTAATGATAAAATGTGAATAGTCGACCCATGACTCATGATGGGACATCGGAACGCCAAAACGCGAGCTCAAAGTTGACGAAAAACTCACCCTCAAGAAATCAGCGATGAACGTCAGCGCTCGACGCATTCACAACCATGGTCTTCCTCCAGTACTCACAATCTCGAGCCTCTACCTTCCCACCTTTTTATAGGCGGGACACTAGGGTCGTTCCGAACGTGACCCATTTCGGGAGGGAAAGTGAGGGTTAAAGTGAGTGTGTTGAGGAGGATCGACGGGCCTGGGGACGTGGGTGCGTGTGTACGTGTGTGCTGGGATCAACGCTGAAGATAGGCAAGAAGTGGATTATAGGCAACTTGTTAGGTACGAAGGCGAGGGTTATTTTGACGGGCGTGGGGAAAGCTGTTCTTTGTAGGTGCGGGTGGGGTGTGTGGGTTGGGGAAGGGAG
The DNA here is from genome assembly GCF_015039405.1 of Cantharellus anzutake. Classification (NCBI taxonomy): domain Eukaryota; kingdom Fungi; phylum Basidiomycota; class Agaricomycetes; order Cantharellales; family Hydnaceae; genus Cantharellus; species Cantharellus anzutake. The sequence goes on from NW_024067004.1 coordinate 25,644, forward strand.
GACTTGGGCAATTGGATATGGATTGGAGAACAGAGACAGACATTCATACAACGATTCGAGCGTGATAAAGAAGAACCTGTTCTCTATTCTCCGAGGATCGCGTCAATGGGCTTTGGTTGGAGTAGATGACGCGGATAAGGCTGCGTAGGAAATGGTTGATGAATCACAAGGGCGCGATGCCTTCATTCATTCACCAATGGGTTCCATTTCAATCCAAATTTAGGTTGATCCGAGGCGTCTGGCGGAGATGGATGTGGGTTGAAGTTAGACCGATGCACAGAGATTGAACGATGGTTGGATTAAGTGTGTAGGTATCGACTGACAAGGAATGCCCTTTACGTTGGGAACTTGACAAGCGCGCTAGTTCCCGCTTCGCACGCTGACCGATTCGCAGAGAAAATAAAAATATAAAACAAAAAGGAAGGCAAATCGCATGTTGTCTTCCTGTGCAGCGAAAGCGATAGACATATTATTAATAAACCAACTAGAAAACCGTCCTTCTGCGTGAAGTCAGTTGATCAATACGGGGCCACTACGGGCCTGCAGTCCCCAGAGCTTCGCAGGTGATGAACGGTTCGTCCGCGGTCTGTCCATTGCTCGTCGGATCGTATCGAGTATCTGTGCTTGGGCACACACCCACTGCAAGAACGGGCGCTTATTGCGTAAGGACTTTCCTAATCAGTCGGGTTCAGGGCTGTGTGCTCATACTGCCCAAAGTCACTGACACCGTGTTGAACTCTGGAATCTTGCTCGATCTTCATCACAACATATCCAACATGAAGCGCGCTAAAGAAATCAAGGGGAAAGTCAAGGGGAAATTCAGGGAGGTATTCCCGAAGAAAGACACTTCATCGCAAAGTGGTCAAGCTTCAAGGGCAGTGCCTTCTCCCTTGCCATCGCCGTCCGGCAACACCAGAGGAGATATGGAGGAATATACCAAAGGAAACGTCAAGGGCATAATTAGGGGGAATACTGACTTGAAACAAGCTTCGAGGGTGCCTTCTTCCACACCCTTGCCGCCGTCGTCGGCCGACCCTGGCGACGACACCAGAGTCAACCCCAAGGGAGACAATGAGCGAACTCTCAAAGCAAACCTCGAGGACGATGTCAAGGGAAATACCAAGGGTGACACTAAAGGCGCCACAAGCGTTGGTACCATTTGGAACGGTGTTAAGAGCGTACTGCGTATTGCGCAGGCGAGTCTGGACAGTGTTCCCGTTCCCGGCCTCAAAGGCGCGATCGGTGGTTTCCTTGAAGTAGTTAACCAATTAGAGGTGTGCTCTGCCATAAGCGCTAGTGGGGACGTCATGTTCAAACTCTTATAGAAAGTGGGAGCAAATACCGATGCGATTCGTCAGCTTCAGAAGAACATTGAATTCTTTAAAGATTCAATATCCGAGCCTCTCAAACGCTATGGCTCTAAGGATCCTATTCCTTCCGAGGTAGCTGAGGCGATCGATACTTTATCGACGTGTGTATACATCTCTGGTTGCCTATCGGAGTCGGGCTAATTTGACCGTTTCTTTCAGCCGGCTTAATGCAGCTATTGCACCATTGCAGTTGTTTCTCGACCAGAACTCTGCGTCTCTATGGGTGAATCGTGACGAAATCGAAGGGGCTGTTCGTCTGGCTGGGGAGGAGATACGTAATGCTGTGATCGCCTTTCAAGTCGGTACTCTCCTAGTATACATAAATTATGATTATGCATTTAAAGCTAATTCCGTGGACGTAGGCTTCGCAAGCAGTCCAAGGCAATTTAAGAATGGAAACTATCCTTACACAGATTGAGGTACGGCGCAGTTTGCATCAGATTCCTCAAGCTCTTAGGCTGACCAATCCGTTAGCGACTTCCTGACCACCTCAAGGTAATTTCCGTTTGTGGCCATGGAAATCATCCTTTCTGACTGTTTCCGAGTACAGAAGCGCGACGAAAATTTGGAGGAGGCAAAGCAGCTTGAGTCCTATCTCAACAAACTTCCCCATGTTCTCGGCGCTGGCTATGACACCAACCGCCCTGGTGCCCCATCTAACTGTTTCCCTGGGACACGGGCCAAAATTCTTGGTCATATCAAGCAGTGGCTGAACCGACCGATCAGCGATACAGGGAAACCAGTATTCTGGATTAATGGCCTAGCGGGGATCGGCAAGTCGACTATCGCGCGCACCATTGCGGAGTACACCGAGGAGCACGGCCTTCTCGGTTCTAGCTTCTTCTTTGTCCGTCAGCATGCCGAATTATCTCATGCGAAGTTCTTCCTTGGAACAATTGTGCGAAACATTGCCAAGAAACTTCCTGCATTCGGTGTGGCTGTCGCGGAGGCATTGAAGAAGGATGAGAATCTTCCCTATGCTTCACTTTTCACCCAATGCTCCTCACTCCTCTTTGCACCCCTTCGAGGCCTCAGTCTTTCTGAGCCTCTTGTCCTTGTAATTGATGCCCTGGATGAGTGTAAGCGAGATGATGTGGATGGAGTGAAAGAATTACTTGGCTGCCTTGTTCCCGGCTGCACTGACATCCCCGGTCTCCGCATACTCATGACAAGCAGGCCAGAACCCCACCTCATTGCGAATCTGAACCGAGCGGTGAATGTGGACAAGATTGTGATTCATGAAGTCGATAAGGACATCGCTTTGCAGGACATCGAGTCATATCTTCGGCATGAACTCAAGTCCATTTGCGAACGGTTCAGAGATGCTGTTCAGGAACCATGGCCAACAACTGTTATGATTTCGGCCCTTGCAGGGAGAGCTGGCCGCCTCTTCATCTGGGCTGCTACTGCTATCAAATTCATAGGTGACGATGATGTTCAGCATCCAATGTATCAACTGGACACCCTCTTGAAAGATGGCTTTGAAAGAGCTGATGTGGGTCCTTATGCTGAACTTGACAAGTTGTATGAAACGGTTTTGTCTGCTTGCATTGCTAAAATTCCACCTGATATATGTGACCAGTTCTACCGTATTCTACATACCATTGTTCTGCTCAACAATCCGTTACCCCTAAAAGCGCTTGGCACTTTTGCGATGGTTTCTAATCCCACATCAATGCTCACCCACATCCAATCCATCATACCACTTCCTCCACAGCCAGAGGGCAGAGTTGAGGTCTACCATCCTTCCTTCCCTGATTTTATCCTACAACGGTGCAAGGACTCTCAGCTCAAAGTTGATGTGATGAAGCATGAGAGGTGGATGGCTCTCCGCTGCCTGAACCTTCTCATTGCTGGGCTTGTTCCTGCTGTAGATAAAATTGTGCCATGTTACTCACTCAATGTGGGTGTGAAGGATCTAGGTGTGAAGCTCACTTCACTGGTGGGGGAAGAAGTGCAATATGCATGCCGCTTTTGGACCTTCCATCTAGGAAAGCTTCAGGTTGTGGATGATGAAGTTAGAGAGGCACTGGAGAAGTTCACTGGTCTAGGGAGGAGTGGTGGGAAGGGCCTTTTGCTACGGTGGATTGGGGTGATGGGAATGATTGGTTGTGTGGGTGATTGTTAGATACTGATCCGGGGTCGGGCACCGAAGGTCGCCGATGCGGACCGCTAAGGGCCGCGATGGCCGCGATGCCTCAGACAAGGCCCGAGGGTAGGGCATTTGGCCTCAGCAACTCTAAAGGGAGTGCTGTGCCCCCTAGTTGTCTCTTGGCCCTCATTTCGAACTTACTGGGGCTGCCTTGTTGGGGTCAGGGCTTGGGGTCGTGGTCAAGTTGATATTAGAGCTAAGGTACTATAATGTAGTATACAGGATATATATATGAAGGTGGAATGAATAGAAGCGGACCCGGGCCGAAGGCCGAAGGGTCCGGAAGCAAATAGGAACAAAGAGCGGGGTTGGCCGCACCGCGGCCGGCAATGACCGAGGGTCAAAACAAACAATAACAGATAAATAAACGAAGGGGTGTAGGGCCGCGATAGCGGCGATGGTATCATAGTGGAGTAGGCGATGTCGCGGAGTCACGCTAGGTCGGTACCAGAGGCGGACTCGGGGCAGGGAGGTCGGTGTGGCTGTGGGGGAGTCAGCCAAGTGTAGGGGAGCCTAGGGGCAAGTGGGGGAGCGAGCAGGGAGCCCTCAGGGAGGATAGGGCTGAGGTCGGGGCTCGCGCTCACACTCGCATAGCGGTAACGGGCTCGGGCGGCATCGGGACGGGCGGCTAACGGGCCGGAATGCACGGCCGTGACAGTGATGCTGCCAGAGATTTACGCCACATTCTTCCCTGGATGGTTTGTTATCATACTCTTTGCCTGATCATAATACTAATTTAAATTAGAGGGCTATGACACGCCTGGCACACATTGCCACTGTATTGCATGAAGCCTTCCGGATGATTTTGACCAATGCACAAACCATTGAAGCTAGTTCAGCACACATCAGCCAGTCTGTCTTGCCAACCCTTCCCACCAACAGCATGCTGTTAGAGGGTTTTCAACAAGTACCTAGTCCAAGTGTAGCTGTTCATGTTGGGCATAGGGTAGAATGGCCTTCCCATCTTGCCACTCTTATTGGTCACACTAGGCCAGTGGGTTCTGTGGCCTTCTCCCTAGATGGATCCCTCCTGGCATCAGCATCAGATGATGATACCATCAGGCTGTGGGACCCTCACAGTGGGAGCCACCTCAAGACACTTGGGGGCCATTCTGATTGGGTGAGATCTGTGGCCTTCTCCCCAGATGGATTGCTCCTGGCATCAGCATCAGTTGATGGTACCATCAGGCTGTGGGACCTTCACAGTGGGAGCCACCTCAAGACACTTGAGGGCCATTCTGATTGGGTGAGATCTGTGGCCTTCTCCCCAGATGGATTGCTCCTGGCATCAGCATCAGATGATGATACCATCAGGCTGTGGGACCCTCACAGTGGGAGCCACCTCAAGACACTTGAGGGCCATTCTCATTGGGTGAGATCTGTGGCCTTCTCCCCAGATGGATTGCTCCTGGCATCAGCATCAGATGATCGTACCATCAGGCTGTGGGACCCTCACAGTGGGAGCCACCTCAAGACACTTGAGGGCCATTCTCATTCAGTGAGATCTGTGGCCTTCTCCCCAGATGGATTGCTCCTGGCATCAGCATCAGATGATGATACCATCAGGCTGTAGGACCCTCACAGTGGGAGCCACCTCAAGACACTGGACCATTCTTGTGGGGATTCTGGCCTGGGCCCTTTTGTGCTCCAAAATGGGGTTTCAAAGTCTGCTGTAGTTGTTAAGGATGGACAATGGCTTTGTGTTGATTCATTATATATTTTCTCTCTACCTCCTAATTATCAACCATCTACCTGGGCTTCACTGGGATCTTTGGTGGCTTTTGGATCTAAAACTGGTCAAGTCTTCAGTGTTGATATTTCATCTGATCTTGATAAGCTTGGCTGCATGTAATCTGACATGTGTTTGTTTTGTTGTTCTCACTTGGAAACCTAGCATGCAGTGGCCTTCATGTGTGGGTATTTCAGAATAATAATCTGTGCTGTAATCAGGCTACTGGGGGGAACAGGACAAAAAAGGAGTGTCAGGAAACACATGTAAATCTCCTTTTGGAGGTGGGAGGTGTCAGATGCTGGAAGCAGGCTAGTGGAGTGCAAGGGAATGACCCTGAGCCCTCATAACATGTCAGGATTGAGTGGGGATGTTATTGAGGGTTCCTGATGGTGGCTGATCCTTGGCAGCTGGTCTAGTGTAGCTGCCCATTGAGGGCTGAGAGAGCAAGCTGGAGGTAAAGCAGGATTTTGGCTTCAATGACTCAGCTGGAGTGTACCTCATTCTCATGTGTCAGGGTTCACATGTTAGTTTGCGATAAGAGAGTCTGTCACAACCCGACATATCCATCACTTCCGTCAATGTGTCCTAGTGCCACTTGGCCCATCCCTCCCGCTATCATCATCATCTGTCCGCCCATCCGTCCACCTGTCACCCTCATCTGCACTTCCTCCCTCGCGCGCGTACCTTCCAACCTAGGTTGCCTGCTTCATTGTTGTCTGCTTGCCAGCCAGACGGCTTGCTAGACAGCCGGATGGCCTTTTCTCTTTTGTCCGCTTGCGGACTATTGTTCCTCCTTTTGTTCCTTGCTTGCCTTTTTGTTGACCAAGTTTGCCGATATTAACTATTTGTTTGTTTCTTCATTCATTAATATTGCGCTTGATCCACCACTCCTTCCGGGCTGGTCCTATTTAGTTACTTGTGTTTATAATGCATGTAGGTTACACCAGATGTACCTCAGTTCATATATCGACTTGGATTCCCTCTCTAGACTCTTCTCCTCATCATAAGGCTTCTGTCTGAAATTGGGACACCAACGTAAGAACAAAGTGCAGTGCTCCACCTGAGTTGCTGAAGCTAAAGTCCTGCCCCTCTGACCTTACGAGCCCAGACGACCTTGCACGCCTTGCGGGTCACCTGGATACGTGTCTGGCACGTTCCTGACAGTATATACGAACTCAAATCGCTCTTACATTCTTTCCTTGCTCTATCATTGTTTCACTGAACTATGTCTAGAGCTTATCAGACCTGTTCACAGATGCGCACCGAACCTGGTTCTTCTAGGCTTCCAGGTCTCGGGACGCTTGAAGAACTTTTGCACAGACATGATCTAGACCCTTCTGAACGTCCACCATTTCAAAGCTTTACAGCTGACCGTGATGACCCTACCTCCTCCTCCCCTCCTGCACCCTCCCGTCGATTTCGTCGTTCCATATTCCAAGACCATGGCGAGGCGGCTGCTGTTGAGAGAGATGTCGATCCGGACTGACAAGCTGATGACTATGACCCCGAAGCTTCTCGTAACCCTACTCCACGTCCTGATCCCGCTAACCCTCTGGACCTGCCAGATGCCCCACCCAACCATGGTAACAGTGGTGGTGACGGTGATGGTGGTGGTGGTGATGACAGTGGTGATGATCCGCCTGAGGATCAGCTGCCAGATGACCTGGGTAGCTGTGTGTTGGGACGCTATTGCTGCCCTGGCCCGTTCAACCACTGCCGCTCGCCAACCCCCAGACCCCAGCTGTAGGACAAAGCTTCGTGAGCCTGACCAATTTGACGGTACTGACCCTCAGAAACTCCGTACCTTCCTTGTTCAGTGCGAACTCAACTTCCAGAACTGCCCCAAGCGTTTGTCAACGAGTGTACCAAAGTCATCTACGCCATGTCATTCCTCAAGGGGATTGCTCTGAGTTGGTTCGAGCCTGAACTTCTTCACAGTAACCCATGTCGCTGTCCACACTGGATGGATGACTATGAACTCTTCGTCCAAGAACTTGAAGAGAACTTCGGCCCGCACGACCCATTTGGTGATGCTGAACGACATCTGAGTACCCTGACTATGTCAGATAATCACAGAATCACCAAGTACGTCGTTGAGTTTAATCACAATGCTTCACAGTTACCCAGATACGGTGAGGTTGCCTTGAGGCACCATTTCTACAATGGGTTGCCGGATAGGATCAAGGATGAGATCACTCGTTATGGTAAGCCACGCTCGCTGCATGACATGCGCTCCCTTGCCCAAGATATTGATGGATGATATTGGGAGCGCAAGGGCGAGTTTTTGCACCGTCCGAGAGATCGAGCCACCTCACCCGACTCCTCCAAGCAGAACGTGAAATCGGGCAAGAACTCGAAGTACTCTAAGTCCTCCAATCCTCCTGACTCCACATCCGACCCTTCCACCTCCGCTGACCGCTCTACCAAGGACCCTAAAAAGTCCAAGGGAAAGCAACCTGACTCTGATTTGTCCTCGAAACTTGACAAGAGTGGCAAGCTCACCAAAGAAGAATGCCAGCGTCGTTTTGAGAACAACCTCTGCCTCTTCTGTGGGCGCTCTGGGCATGTGGCCAAAGAGTGTCCTAAGTCCTCCTCCTGTGCGGCCAAAGCTAGGGCAGCCCAGGCTGAGGATGTTGCAGATTCTGTGGTGGATTCGGATGAGGAAAAAAACTAGATAGTGACCCTCCGGGCCCGTACGACCGGTTGGTCATGCTGACCCTCCTCGTATGTCTAGAGTCCTGCGCTTGAACATGTCTGGACTATCCGCTCCTCATTCTCTTTCTGTTCCGTTCTCTTTTTCTCCTTGTTCTGATGATGGTCAATTTCCGACTTCAAGGGAGTGTGCTCCCGGCTCTGATCTGTTTTCTGCTTCAAGGGAGAATGCTCCCAGCTCTGCTCTGTTTCCTTCTTCTGGGGGGTCTGAACCCCGTAAAAATATGTCTTTTCCTTTTTCTCTTCCATCTGGAAACTTTCCCGCTCTTATTGACTCAGGATCTTCTGACACATTTGTAGATACATCCTTCGTCAATAAACATCACATCTCCACATACCCTGTCGCACCTCTGCAACTCCGACTATTTGACAGCTCCATGAACTCCATGATTACCCAAGCCGTCAATCTGCCCATCCGATTCGCCACTGGTGAGGTTACTCCGATGACATGCTATGTCACATCATTGGATGGCTCTTGTGTTATCATCCTAGGACATGACTGGCTCACCCAACACAATCTGTTGATTGACTGGGTCTTGAGCAGTATAACTTTCCGGACGTTGTAACGGGTCTATCGCCTAGACTCGAGACAGAGAGAAGGGGGAGGGTGGTAGTGTGCGCGGGTGTGGTTCATGGGGCCGGGTATTGGTCCTGGGGCACTACCGAGTCTGCAAAAACCTCAAACAAACACTCACCTACGTCTCTCTTGGACGTCAAGGCTGAGTATTATGATGTGAGGGGTCTTAGACGTTATCAACTAGCTCAATGGGGGCGTTAGGGTCGTGGATGGCATCTTTGCCACTTGGATGTAACTTCTGCTTGTCCCTTCACGGGTCATTCAATACTAACTTGTTATGTACAAGCTGTTATCTATTTTATATGAGTTGGAAATGAAATAAATGGACTGGGGGAATGTAAACGGGCCGTTAGGCAACCGTAAATGATGAATATCCAATTGGGAACAAAGAAACAATAAAAGAAATATGAATGAATGGGGAAAATGTGACAACGGGTCCGAAATGGGAATTGTGAAAATTAACTCCGCAACAGTTCGCCACAGCGCCCGCCTATCCTCCCGTCAGCAACCTCCTCGTCTCCAGCTTTCCAACGAGCCCCTATTCGTCCCATTTGGTGCAGTAGTTCTTGAGATGTGGCCATTGACAGGTGCTGTCAAGACCATGTGAGAGTATACTCCGTGCTGAACCATCCGGGTATGGGATTGCCATTCTGGGAAATGCTCCGGGGGTGAAGAAGGGTGGTAGAGCATCACTATCGGGTGGAAAAACGGCTGGGTTGTGAGTGTGGGTATGGAGGTCTGGAGAGGGGGTGAAGTTGGCGGCATGGTTGGGCATGGGAATTTGCTTGGGGTTGTCGGGAATGATGGGGAAAATAAGGAAAAATATGGAGTGAGTGTATGGAGTGTTGTATAGTGATAGAATGAGTATCGGGAGCGTCAGCGGGTATGTACTGCGTGTTGGTGACCAAATTCTGCAGAATCCGACTTTTTGCGGTACACGGAGTTGTCCCCACAACAACGTCTGAGCAATCCAGTCCAACCACCCTGAGCTCTCCTCCTGTAGTTGTGGACCCAGTCCCAACGCAAGGGAATCCGACCTCCAACCCACAGTGTGCATCCGTCCATCAGGCAATCACCATCGAGATTGTCAGTCCGGCTGTGTTCACCTGGACCGCCCGACTCGATGGATCTGTCACTTTCTGCCTGGAAAATCTGTCCACATTAGCAGAGTTGTGCTCGACATCCATCTTGTCCGACCCTGTTGACCTCTCAACTGTTCCTAAGGCTTATCACGAGTTTGCAGATGTTTTCAGTAAGAGTAAAGCCAATACTCTCGCACCACACTGTGAATATGACCTGAAGATCGAGTTGGAGGAAGGCTCCCATCCTCCCCTTGGCACCCTGTATTCCCTGTCCCAGTCTGAGCTTGAGGCTCTCCGTACATTCCTTGACGAGCACTTGGTGTCCAGTTTCATCCATCCTTCGTCTTCAACCCACGCCGTGCCAGTGCTCTTCGTCCACAAGAAAGACAGTTCTCTATGTCTTTGTGTGGACTTCAGGGGCCTCAACAAGATCACAAAGAAAGATAGGTATCCGCTGCCGCGTATCTCTGATCTCCTAGACGTTCCTAGCCATGCGAAGATCTACACCAAGCTCGACCTCCGCCATGCATACCATTTGGTGCGGATAGCAGCGGGTGATGAGTGGAAGACTTCGTTCCGCACATGCTATGGATCCTACAAGTGGCTTGTCATGCCATTTGGTCTGACCAACGCACCCGCAGCCTTCCAGCGGTTCGTCAATACCATCTTTGCTGATCTGCTCGACACCTGCATGGTAGTCTACTTGAACGATATCCTGGTTTATTCGGAAGATGAGACTCAGCACGAGGATCATGTCCGGGAAGTCCTAAGTAGGCTATGCAAGCATGGGTTATTTGCCAATCTGCAGAAGTGTGAATTCTCAACCGACACTATGGAGTATTTGGGCTACATCCTTTCACCAACTGGTTTGTCCATGTCACCTGAAAAGATTCAATCCATTCAGGATTGGCCTGAGTGTTAGAACTGGGCGAGGGCGGATGATTCCGGAGGGGAACCGGAGACTTAACAAGGAGGGACCTTGGCCTCAGCAACTCAAGCGGAGTGCTGTGCCATTGCTGTTTGTCCATTTGGTCCTTAATTTCACAGTAGGTGAGCAGGAAGTCTCTATGGGGCATTTCAGGTCGATTTTAGACTAAGGGCTAAAACGAGTATGTACAAGTGCCGATATATATAATGGAGGGGGTGAAAGCACAAGGAAACAAAGGGGATCCGAATCGGAACAAAGGTGTCTGAACAGGGACAAAGGGATGACAGAAGTGGAGCGGTACCGAAGGTCATAAGGCAGAACCTGTGGTTGTCAGGGCCCGGCCTCGGACTCGGAGGCTCCCTGACCTCAACCCCCATCTGGCCTGTCCTCACACTATGCGGGGTATGAGATGTATAGTAAAAGGAAAGATAATATATACACTTGCCTATGCGGGGTATGAGATGAGAAGAAGGGTAAAGGTCTCATCTCCCCGCATGGTTGCTATATAAAGGAATGGGTCACATGCCCACAACTATACAGCTCCTAGAGTTGTGTAGTGTGACCCGGAGGGAACATCCAGGTGGCAGTGCCCAGTAAGCGTGGGAATGTTCTGGGCGAGTTGCTTGCCCAGAACTGTGGCTGTGACCCGTGGGAACATTCTGGGCAAGCTGCTCGCTCAGAAAGTTCCCACGCTATCCTGTGCGCGTGCGTGTACACAACACACAAAGGCAACAACAAGGCAACAGTCAAAGAATAAAAGGGGGTAAAGTAGGTGGGGAGTCCGGGGCACCCTAAGGCAGGGTGCTGAACCCTGACAGTGGTACGTCCGAAAGGAGGTAAGGAGGGCGAGGCCCAGAGGGGCAGGAGGATGAGGGGAAGTGGGGATGATGACTAACTGGCTAGAATGGGAAGAAGCAGCAGTCCAAATAGGGATGAGGGGAAAATGTGAGGGATACATTACAAGTGGTGAAAGTGCCAAAGGTGATCCATGGAGCTTGGAGGTTACGGAGGTTACGGAGGTGGGGTTGAAAGTCTGAGGAATATTGGCAATGGTGTTTACATAGTATGAGGTCACCAATGCAATGGACTAAGACCAAGGTGGAGTCAAAGTCTGAGGTAGGAACTATGATGGAGGCTCAGAGCAAAGGTATGATCGGTGTCCCTAGACGCTGGGATGTCTACCCCAAAGAAGGGGATAGGGACTATGCCCACATCAATCTGCAGAATTTTCGCCCTGTCTTTACCACAGAACAGCTCTCGGCCTCCCTACGAGCCACCTGTCTAGCCACTCCAGTCCTCTGGGCCAGCTCTATGGTTGACATCGAAGCTATCCACAAGGACATTCTCACCGCCCTGCCATCTGACCCCTCTATTGCCGAATATCTCTCTGATCCTATCCCTGCAGACTCTCATTGGTCCCTAGACGTGGACGGCCTGTTAAGGCTCGATAAGCGTATCTACGTACCGGACACAAACGATCTTCATCTCAGGATCTTGAGATACAAGCACGACCATCCACTCTCTGGACACTTTGGTCAGAACTGCACATTGGATCTGGTCTGTCGAGAGTATACTTGGCTGGGTATCCGTTCATTCGTCAAGGACTATGTCTCATCCTGTACTGCCTGCGCCTGTGCCAAGGTTCCTCATCACAAGCCCTATGGCTTGCTGAAACAACTCCCCGTCCCCAGTCACCTGTGGAACTCGATATCCATGGACTTCATTGAACAGCTTCCCCCGTCCTCTGGCTTCACGGCCATCCTGGTAGTCGTTGACCGTCTTTCTAAGCAATGTGTCTTTATTCCTACACACGATACCATTGATGTGCCCAGTCTCGCCAAGTTGTTCCTCCATGTATTCTCGAAACACAGCATACCCTCTCACATCACTTCGGATCGAGGATCCGAGTTCGTATCCCATTTCTTCTGCTCTCTAGGTAAGGCTCTTGACATCTGCCTTCACTTCACTTCGGGTTATCACCCAGAAGGGGATGGTCAGACCGAGCGGATGAACCAGATGTTAGAACAGTATCTTCGGGTGTATTGCAACTACCAGCAGGACAATTGGGCTGAGTTATTGCCCCTGGCTGAGTTCGTGTACAATAATGCCCCCAATGCTACTACTGGCGTCTCCCTGTTCTTTGCCAACAAGGGATACCATCTGACCCTCTCCATCCATCCGGAACGAGATTTGACTTCAGTACGTGCCCAAGAGTACTCGGTTGATCTCGATTCCTTACATCAGTTCCTATGTGAGGAAATGTCCTCAGCGCAATGGCGTTATCAGGGCCCTGTGGATGCTAGATGCTCACGCGCACCCGACTTCAAGGTTGGTACATTGGTCTTTGTTAAGGCTAAGTATTTTAGATCCACCTGACCCTCAAAGAAACTCTCAGAAAAGAATCTCGGGCCCTTCGAGATCATCGCTGCGCCAGGAACCCACTCCCACACCATCCACCTTCCTGAGACTATGAGAGCTGTGCACCCAGTCTTTCATGTGTCCCAACTCGAACCGGCCGTCCCCAACACCATTCCCAACTGCGTACAACCTCTGCCTCCACCCGTTGAGATCGACGGTGAACCTGAGTATGAGATTGCTGAAATACTAGATTCAAAGTTGGATTATAGGCGTCGTAACTGTAAGTTACTGTACCTGGTACGTTGGCTCAGGTATGATGGGACGGACGAAGAGACTTCTTGGTTGCCGGCCACAGAGCTTGGCCATGCCTCTGACTTGGTTTCTGACTTCCATGCGCTGTATCCTAACAAGCTGGGCCCCCACTTTTCTTAGCGTACTCATGCGTCAGAACTGGCCATGTGTTTAATAGGGTATGGCACAAATGGAGGTATATACAAAACAAAAAAAAATGATGAAAAATCAGGGCAACGCGCCCACACCATGGGAAGTATACATGGGTGGGTCACCTGCTCCCCCACCGTCCGATTTCTCCTTCTTCTTCCTCGACCTCTCCTCCTGCATAATCTTGGCGACCTTGTTGGGCAATTGCCTCACAGCGTCAGTCAGCTCCTTGAGGGCATCAATGATTGCCTCACCCCACTTCTCCATGTCACCCCCATCCTCGTCCTCCGTATCCTCTCCCTCATCCTCAGACACTTGTGCTGGCACCTTGGGTGAGATCACCCACTGTTTCTTCTGCTGCAAGGGTGTCGCAGTCCCCACTCAAATCGTGACCAGGTGGCATTTGGCCCTGGCACACATGCAGTTCATGCATGCCTGATACCTGCCCTGCTCGCAGACCAGCTGGGACTTGATGCATCGACCACAGGGGGGCTTTTCCCTTGTGGCCTGTGGAGGGTCGACTGAGGCCTTGTGCTAAAAGAAAAACAAAAAAAAAAAGAGTTTGTGTTAGCCTCAGGGATCTCGTGGCAGTAAGTGATTAAAGAAGCTGGCTACTCACCTTGCCTTTGGACGACCCAGCCGCTGAAGGAGCGGAGCTGGATCACCTTATGTAACCAGTTTCCTACATCCAATAACGATATTAGAGTTTGTGCTGATTTGCATACTGACCATGTTTTGGTTGCCAAATATATAATTGTTCACTGTCTAAACAACAATAAACACCCCCCAACGATCTCCCCTGACATATAGATCATCTACAAATAAAATTCTATATTGACTTTACTATGATTTCTAGTCAATATTACACTACCACTTTTCAGTAGGACGTGATTTTCCTGATAATTTACTGAAGGAAAACTGCTAATAAAATAATTCCACAATAAATGTTACTCAATACAGGAGTGACCAAACTGCTCTTTCTATTGCTTAGAGTGCGTGCTAGTTATCTAGCAGGTTCAGGATCGCTCACTTTTCTCCTGTGGTGTGATAACCAAATATTACTGAGAGATTATTCAATTAAGAAGTCCCTCCACCAAATTCTCACTAATTCTAACTATGACACTTTTGTTCAGCTGTGTCTAACTGACCCTAACTCACGCTTAGAGTGACGTGTTAGTTTTATATTAGCTAACAACTAATATTTGCTTTTATCTTTTGGAGCAAACAAACCAACCACTGGTGAGGAGAATTAAACTTTTATTTCTACCTGAGGTTTGAGAGGGGGCAGAAGCGGCGGCCTTTTATGCTTTTCAGAGACCTCTCTACTCCCACGCCTTGCACTAGTTACATGTGCTACATTTGTATTATAGATAGTTCTAGAATGATATAGGGGCTTGGGCTGTGTAAGCTTAATAATGGACTTAGGACATGACTCAGCAATAAGTAATTCATTTCTTTGTCTTTTGGGCCGATCTTAGCGGGGCCTTGTAGCGCTGAAGCTATGCTCTACACCGCCTTAATTACAAACGGTTATCTTTAGAAATGACTCGGCTATAAAGGAACTTTCTAGACTGTTCTCTAATTCACCCCTTTTTGTGAAGCCGCATCATTACTAATGTTCTAGAGCTTTCCCAATTAATTAACTGATCCGCGGACTTCTGAATCACTTCATGCTTATGATCCGAGATCCAGATCATCAATCATTCCTTTGTTCCGATTTATTTGAGCTTAAAATCAAAAAGTTTTGATGAATCATGGGAAAATATACAAGATCCGGTTTTTTAGCATTTTCTCCTCTTCTGATGCGATCAAAAACTGTCCGCCCGCGCCGGGGAATACTCTGTCATATGGTATTCGGTCCGCCAGACTTCCGGGCGCCAATATATTTCCCTTGAGTCACATTACTTTTTGTAAGAATTAGCAAATAAATATATATGAATTATAAGGTGTTTCGCCGTTTGAGCGATATCTCCGTCAGTTTTGAAGCTTTTAGAATGAAACAAAACCGTGGATAAAGTTAAGAAACAGTCCTTTTAGATGGTAAAAAGATTACAGTCAAAGGTTTACTGGTTCCCGAGATATTTACATTTCTTTCTCAATGTTCCTTCTTATTCTGTCGTCTATGTGCTATTTTCTTGTTGTAGGGATATATTCTTTGAATATTACACCTATGCCAGGTTCTAGGCATGCTTGTAGTAGATTAAATCTCATGCTACATGGGTGTAGATAATTTGTAATGATCTTCTAATGTCTGTCCAGTCTCATAAAGATCATGAGATCTGTTAAATGTCTGAACTTGTCACCTGTTTGTTGACTATTCTGATAGATCATTGTTTTATTCTTTGAATATTATTTCTCCTACACCGCCTGCGCCTGTTGGCACTTTGCCTCTGCCTCCCACTCCCTGGCTTCCTCTTCCTCACGCTTTTTCTTTTCTTCGGCCACCCGCCTAGCTGCCTCAGCTGCTTTCTTGGCCGCCTTACACCTCACCCATTCGTTGAGCTTAGCCTGCATCATGGCAGGCTCGTCATCCGTCACCTCTTGGATATCCTCTTCCTCCCAGGATGCGATGTTGAGGAGGTCAAGATGTTTGGACATGAAAGGCAGGGTATTGAGTAGAGTTGTTGAGTAATGACTGGACTTAGTCAAATTGATGGAGAGAATGTTTGATTTCACATGTGGATTCAAAATTCGGAATTGGCCGAACGATTCCCACATGCACCAATTGGGCCTCCAGGGGTGTCGGCCCTAAGAAGGGGATACTGTCACGACCCAACATATCTGTCACTTCCGTCAACGCATCCTAGTGCCACTTGGCCTGTCCCTCCTGCTATCATCATCATCCATCCACCCATCTGTCCACCCGTCACCCTCATCCGCACTTCCTCCCTCGCGTGCGTACCTTCCAACCTAGGTTGTCCACTTCATTGTTGTCCGCTCACCAGCCAGACGGCTTGCTAGACGGCCGGATGGCCTTTTCTCTTTTGTTCCTTGCTTGCCTTTTTGTTGACCAAGTTTGCCGATATTAACTATTTCTTTCTTTCTTCATTCATTAATATCACACTTGATCCACCACTCCTTCCAGGCCGGTCCTATTTAGTTACTTGTGTTTATAATGCATGTAGGTTACACCGGATGTACCTCAGGACTTGGATTCCCTCTCTAGACTCTTCTCCTCATCGTAAGGCTTCTGTCTGAAATTGGGACACCAACATAAGAACGAAGCGCAGCACTCCACTGGAGTCACTGAAGCTAAAGTCCCACCCCTCTGACCTTATGAGCCCGGATGACCTTGCGTGCCTTGCGGGTCACCCGGATACGCGTCTGGCACGTTCCTGACAGAGTCCTGAAAACCTAGTCATTGCTAAAGCTGAGGTTCTACCCTTCAGTGAACATAGAAGTTATATACACATGTATGACACAAGCAGACATGTGCTAGAGAGAGATAACCAGAAGCCAAGTCAGCTAATGGTAGACAACAAAACATGATAGGAGATAAAGGGGATGTCCAGATATAGGGGTGGCAGTGACATGCAGGAATGTGATGACATACAATATGATAGGGGATATACAGCTACATGCAGGCACAGCTACATACAATATTGAATAGGGGTATCAGAAGGCCACTTATGTGTTGTCCCCTGACACAATGTGGTCCTGATATTTCAGTTGTGAGAAGACTTGCAGTGGAGACTGGGGGGACTATCCTGGTTGATATTTGAACTACTCCACAGGCAATGAGTTACAACTGTGTCAGGGTCATGCATGCTTGCAATGAAGGAGGCCCCATGTTATAAAAATGGACAAGATTCTTATGGTCCATGTGGTTTCTCTTTTATTTCTTTGCCAAACCCCATGCCAAGCTTTCCCACTGGGTTTTGGTGCTGGCTGGGGGAATTGTTAAGTTTCAAGGGGCTTCCCTTGACCATTGTTACTTCTACTTTAGACAGAAACTAGTCATATGACATGTAAGGCAAATGCTGGAAATGTTTTCTCCATATCTAATGAATAACCCCCAAACCATCACTTTGTGATTGTAATTGCCACACCACTGTTCCACCACCTGTAAACCTGACTGTAATCTTTGAATTCCCCCATGTCTACATCCATCTTCTTGCAGTCTATGACAAAACTCCAAAGGCCTGGTGAGTGTTCCATCCCCGGATCTTCTGCAACCTGCTCCCACCAGCCTACCAGGTGTATGAGCTCCTGCACCAAACCTTCTTGCAGTATCCCACTGGGTACTGCAAACCTTCCTCTCTCCTTGGGAGGGAGATTGTAGGGTGTAGCCATAGATGCACCCATTAAATGTTTGTCAGGGATGTGTCCGGGGTGGAGGAGGCCCAGGTGTAAGGCCCGACACTAGAAGCCTCATGGGGAGCAGAGCAGGCATGGGTACTGGCAGGCCCAACTTGGGATGTGGTCCCTGGCCACTTAGACTGTCAACCACTCCACCAAATCCAACGATCTTGGACTCGTCAGAACCACCTCTACAACCTCTACAACTCCTACTATTACCCCAACTCACCAATCCTAATCCCTGATGCAGTAAAGGGTGAAGTGTGCAATGGGGCTTGTTTGAGCCTGCACAGACTTGTCCCCACAACATTGCATGGGCTTCGAACCACCCCAGCTGTAGGAGGGTCAGGCTCTTGTTGTTGTCTTTCCCTTTCGGTTGGTCAGCATGGTGGGAGAGGGCATCCGGTTTCCCCATGAGCTTCCCTTGTTATGGAAATGGGATTTTCCCATTTTTAGCCTCTTATGGGCTCTGTATAGTACAAAGTCACGTGACATGTAAATAATAACAACTTAACCAACTATTATCACCCAAAACACCCGATGTCCATGTTATTGTAAACCCCACTGTTACAACATTTGTTACATTAATTGTAACATCTTCTCAATGTCACGGCCCCCTCCTGCACCCGGACGCTATAGAAATGGGCCAATTAGGCCCCATTTTTATAACATCCCTGGCTGGTGGATGAGGGTGAAGTGGAAGCAGGACAGGAAAAGTGGCCACCATGCTTGGCAGCAATTCAGCTGCTGCATGGTGCGGAAGTATCCCAGGTTGCAGTGGTCAGTGTAGATGTTGACCTTTTCTTCTGCTCCTTCTACGAAGTGGCACCACTCTTCCAGCGCTCGGACTATCGCAAGCATCTCCTTATCATAGATTTCATAGTTGCATTCTGTCAGGGGACGACTCCTGGGTCCCCATGACCCTCCCCTATGGTCCACAGCCTGTAGTGTAACCAGCCCTGTCCAGGGCACAACTACTGTGGGAAAGGAGATGTTGTCAGGGCACGCTGCCGCCGCTGCCACCTCCTCCTTCTCCTTTTCGTCTCATCCTCTCATTCTCTCTTCTTTCCTTCTTCTCTTTTCTATCTTTATACAGATGACCTCTCTTTCTTTCCTACACTTGTAGCACGGACGCGTCCGACACTGAGCACCCCGTAGGGGCACCGCAACGCCAGACATGCCGCGCACTCCTACTTGTATTTCCCCTCCAACACTCGGGATCGACTGCGGAGCCACCCATGGTAACCTGGCTTCGTCCGGGGGTGACATGGCACCTCCATGTGATCAATTCACACATGTATATAAACTAAGCCAAAGCAGGACCAAAGAAGTAACCTTCTTCTCATTTCCTGCTTCAGGCAAGTACCCTAGTTTAGTCTAGCTTCCCACCCTAATAACAATACATTTCCCACTTCAGCCTAAGGAGCCACACAGGGACGTAAGCCCGAGTGAGGGCTGCCCACTATACGGTCTCACCGCCCCGCCACTGTCTGGGCTGCTAGTGCCAAGCGCTACACTGCTACCTCTGCCTTCCTTGAGCCATCCCTGACAGATGTATAGATAAAGGCAATGTAGAATACACTTGCCTACTGTGGGTGAAAGGAAGCTAACTTCTCATCTTCCCACAGTGGCCACAATATCAGCAAAACTTCCGGGGATACCCGGAAGTCACATGAAGGGGTAGGAACCGGGCCCGGAGCATGCAGTGCACGGAGCATGTGCGCGTGTGGGAAGCGTGGCAGGTGGAAGCAGGTCCGGATGTGGGTCCGGGTCCGGGCTAGTCAGGGTGTGTGCCCTGACACATTCTACTTCAGTGAAGCTCTTGGACATGAAGGCTATGGGGTGGAACTGGCTGTTGGCTTGGAGCTGGGATAGGATGGCACTGGTGGCAAAGTTAGAGGCATCACACTCGAGTTTGTAGTGGCCAGAATCAGCAGGAAAAGCACGGATGGGGGTGGAGGTGATGGCTTTCTTAAGAGCATTGAAGGCACGTTCCTCATTCTCCCCCCATGCCTAGGCTTTCGCTTTGCGAGTCAGCATGTGGAGTGGGCATGCTGTCTCAGAGAAGTCCTTGATGAAGCAGCAATAGAAGTTCATGAAGCCCAAGAAGGACTGTACTTCTTTCACTTTCATCGGCCTTGGCCAGTCAAGGACTCCTTGGACCTTCACTGGGTCCATGGCAATGCTGCGTTCGGAGATGACAAGTCCGAGGTACTCGATGCAGCGCCACTCAAATTTGCACTTCTCTGGTTTGAGGAAGAGTTTCCTTTTCTGTAATGTTTCCAGCACCTCCCACACAACCTTCCGGTGTTCCTCCAGAGTGGGCATAAAAATCAAGATGTCATCCATATAGCAGATAACAACTTCTCAGTCAATGAAGTCTTGGAGGATGTCGTTCATCATGGTTTGGAAGGTTGTGGGGGAGTTGCACAGCCTGAAGAACATCACCATGGGTTCGAACAGGCCCCAGTTAGTTGCAAACACCACCTTCCACTCATTGCCATCTTTGATCCGCATGTTGTTGAACCCCCAATGCAGATCCAGCACCAAGAAATACTTTGCATTTCGAAGGCATGTGAGGACATCAGAGATGAGTGGGAGGGGGTATGAGTTCTTGACCATTATTTTGTTGAGCTTTCGGTAGTCTTGGACTAGATGTAGGAGGTACTCTCCAAAAGTGTAGTCATGACATGTCACAAAATTTCATGACCCCTCATGACATGTCATGACAATTGAATTGAATCAGACATTTTTTACATTGAAAATTTTGGATTTCATGACAGTTTGTGACAAATTGTCACAAACTGTCACCAAATTTCATGAACCATCATGTGCTGACAAGGTTCATGACTGCTGGTGACACAATATGACATGATGCCCCATGGAGGTTCATGAACCTTCATGACCTGTCATGACCTGTCATGAAGGTTCATGGAGTGTCATGGAGTGTCATATGTTTATTTTGACCTTTCCCCATCATGTAAAATGCTATGATGTCCTATGATGCATCATGGACATTCATAATGCTCCATGAAATGTATGATGAGTCATCAGCATGCATGAATATGCATGAGATGTCACAAGCACTTATGAACATGTCATGTCACAGACCTTATTTGTGACAGCACTGATTGATCAACCTCCAACTCATGGACTTGTGTTGGCACTTGCACTGAACTCTGCTTTTCCTCCAGCCACCTTTGCTGCTTGGTGTCAGAAATGGTGTTTGGGGGTATTCATGGGAAGTGGAGCAGAGTATGGTGGCATGAGTGATCACTTAGCTGATAGGTTACTCCATTTCAAGGTGTCAGGGGGTTGGGATGTTGGTTTCAATGACTCAGTGGAAGCATTGTGCCACACACTTTAGGCTATCCTGTATTTCAGGTGTAGTGGAGGGAACCTTGCAGTGATGTAGGCTCAAGTGAAGATGAAGTCATCTACAATGCATAAATATGAAAGGGAGAACAGAAGAGGGGCCAGTCAGTCTGGTGCCTGAACAGGAGGCAGAGTGGTGAACACAACAAACTAAATGAGGGATGAGAACCAAGGAGACAGAGAGTGAGAGAATGGAATGAACAATTAAACAAAGAGGCAGAGTAGGGAGGCAACCTGAGAGAACTGACAACCTGGGTGCCAATATAGTAGCAGATTGTCAGGGGACGACTCCCAGGTCCCCATGACCCTCCCCTATGGTCCACAGTCTCTGGTGTAACCAGCCCTATCCAGGGCACAACTACTGTGGGTAAGGAGATGAGAAGGAAGTGTCAGGGACAGCTCTGAAAGTGGCGAGGTCCCTGTGCGTGGGACTCAGTGGGATGAATAGCGGCTGTGCGTAGCAGTGTAGGCGGGATAATCGCTCACCTGCAGAGCCGGCTCGGATACCCGCTTCTACGACTATAAAATGACTTTCATTCACGTGACGACTCGGTACAAATTTGGTATCTAGAAATAGTGCTAATTCGTACGATTCCGACGATATCAAGAACGTCCTAATCGGTGGAGATTTGATGGAGTTCCGTGTTGGAGAAGTTAGGCACAGCAGGTCACGGGCATGTGTGGGCATGGGAATCTCAAGTGGCAACCCAGAATTCCAGCCTCACTCGTTCCCACGGCGTCTAATAAATTGGTAAAAATGCTTATCGGCTGTGTGAGATTTATCTCCGGCTTCATTTCCAATTTTGGCTCTTAATTCCATAAATCCGCTGAGAAATCGCTTATTTCCTTATATTTTCATATTTTGCCATCATTTCAGATATTGATTGATATTCTTTTATTGTTACTGTTACCCTTTTTTTTTATTATTTCGCCTAATAAGGTATCCAGGTGCCATATGGTACCAATATTCCTCATCTATTCTTTCTAAAAATAATTATTAGATATAATCCTGTACATACCGGATTTTGAAAGGAAGTTCTCCCCTCCCCCAAAATTCTCTAAGGTGCTAGGACGTGCTAGAGAGGGTGTGAGTGTGTGGAATTCCAACAGTAGGAATAAGGGCAGTGATCTAGCTCACAACGAGTGAGTAGTGGACACTAAGCCCGGACCTTGCAGAAATCCCGGAGAACCCACTGCGGAGTTAAGGATCGAGTGTAGCGAAGTTCAGTCAAGAAAGTAGAAGTTTAGGGAGTTTGGCCCCACGAGCTTAGTCAGCATAGAGAGCCGCGAGCCCTCTTTCAGCGGCAATCCTGTTGTGGGGTGAGCGTCCCTGACCACTTAGTCTGAAGTGGGAAGTTGAGAAGAAGGCTGCTTCTTCTGTTCCCACCCCAGGCACTATTATACACATGCAGCTAGGGTCATGTGGAGGAAGCCATGTCATCTCCGCACACAGCTGCACCTCCCTGGGTGTCTCTGCAGGAGATCCCAGAGGTGGCTGCTCAGTAGGTGGGAGTGTGCGCGGTGCGTGTGGTGACCAGGGGGGGGCAGGGTTAGGTATGTAGTGGTACATGGAGAAGGGGAAATTGACCATAGAATAGAAATAGAGAGAAAGGGGGAAAATAGAGAAGGAGAGATGGGGAGTGGTAGTGCAGTAGTGCAGTACGGCGCGGGGCACGGCGCGGGGTCAGGTGGGTGTGCCCTGACAGGAAGCTAACTTCTCATCTTCCCACAGTGGCCACCATATCAGGAAAACTTCCAGGAATATCTGGAAGTCACATGAAGGCAGGATCCGGGGCTGGAGCATGCGGTGCACGGAGCATGTGGCGCAGGAATGCACACAGGAAGTGTAGCAGGTCCGGACATGGGTCCGGGTCCAGGCTAGTCAGGGTGTGTGCCCTGACACAGATCAAAGGTGCCACTAAAGTTAAGTGAATGGGCAGGAACAGGACATGTGGGTGCTTGGAAATAAATGAATAGCATGTAGCCAAGTGATCAGGAAAGTTAGAGTGGTGATGGGAAGGGAGAAGGTGCTGATGTGGGATCATGGATGGGGTCAACTATTGGCACTGCTGAGTGACAAATTATGGAGAGGACTGACAGGGAAAGATAGGTGGTGGGGAAGTGGGAGAGTGGTAACAGATGGGCACCTTTGGCAGGGCCATGACACTTGGCAGCACACTATTCATTTCTTGCTAAGTACCTAATACATTTATCTATTCATTCACCTTAACTCACCAATATTGGCACTTGATCCACTTTATCTTGGCACCTAGGTTGTCAGTCCCATTCAGTTGTTCTTCCCACACTGATAACCCTCACCACTCACTTGTTTACTTATTCATTCTTCACTTCCCATTACCTGGGTTCTTGTCCTTGATTCAATTTAACAATCCCCACTCATTTCTGCACTGGACCAACTGGCCCTTCCCATGCTTATTTATACCTTGTAAATACTTTGAGGGACCTTAGTCTGAAATCAACTAGCGCAACCCCCCCTGTCTGGACAGAGTCTCAACTTCTGCAAAAAGGGGGCTCCCCCCTCTGAGTCTGTCCCCACTGAGTTTTGCCCTATCTCCAACAGGTCTGCTCCATCCGAGTTTGCTTGAAGTCCACCATAAGTCCCTGCTCCACAAATAAGGGATCTCCCCCAGATGTCAAGCTCAGGGCACAGCACTCCCCTTGAGTTGCTGAGGCTGCAATCCCATTCTGCCAACACTAAACAGCACTTCCAGACACACCACTTGCTTCCACCTGCACCTCTGCACATGCACACTCTGACAGATGGTATTCATGACTTTCTTGTATGATGCTTTCATATCACTTTCAACTTAAGGGTAACATGTAATTAACCATTATGCCCCCAATTGTCATTGTTGTACCAAGAATCCTAATTTATGATCAATCACAATGATTCTTGGGAAGACTCATAGTGATTCATGAAGGTCCATGAAGGTCCATGAGGGTCCATGATCCTTTATGAAGCCCCATGAAGGCTCAGGACACTTCATGACACTTCATAGACAGGCATGTAACCACTCAAAACCTGCCTGGAAGAACCACTTAAGTCATGAGCAATCATGACCCCCCATGCAGGTTCATGACTCCTCATGAAATTCCATGATGGTTTGTCATGAACCAGCATGACTGGGTATGACACTTCATGCTGCTTCATGAAGTTTGGTGACCATTCATGAACCACCATTACACTTTTTGCAAGTTACTGAGATGTAGGGACCCATCCTTCTTCTTGATGAAGAACATGGGGGTGCCCATCAGTGACTTTGACAGGCGTATGCATCCGTTCCGCAGGTTCTTGCATAGGAACTCATCTAGTTCCTTCTGTTCTGGTTGGGTAGGGGGAACATCTTGCCTCTGGGGAGCTTGGCATCAGGAGTTAGGTCGATGGCATGATCCCAGGGCTTCCAAGGGGGTAGGACATCAAAGGCTTCTTTTGAGAACACGTCCTGGAAGTCCCTGTAGTGCTCAGGTATCAGCTCCTCTGGCATTAGTGGTTTCACCTGTGCATCCTGGGCTTCCTCTGCCAGGCATTGAGACAGCGTTGTCATTGCCCTTAGGTTGTGTCCCCACCCTGGTGGGATCATGGCAGCATAGATTCCATCTCCGGGTTCTACTTCAAGGGCTTGCCTGGTCTCCACCCACAGCGACTGGCAAGAGGAGGGGCAGCAGGACATGATGACCTTTTGCCATGCCCAGTCAACCTCTGGGTTGTGGTGTAACAACCACGAGTGCCTGATGATGAGGGATTGCTGCCCTAGGTTCGCCATGGTGAAGTGGGCCCACTCTGAGTGTTGGCCAAACATCAACAGGGCCTCTAGCTCTTCGGTGATGGCCCCATTCTCATTGGGTGTCCTGTCTACATTGCACACTGGGATGGGTTGGGGAAGGGGGGTCATCTTGAGCCCATGTTTCCAGATGAAGTCTGGGCTCACAAAGTTCCCGGTCACGCTGGAGTCTAGCAGTGCTGACATGGCGACTGTGGCAAGGGATGGTAGAGTGGTGTAGGAGAAATAATGGTCACCCTATGAAAACTCATTATGGAAATATGCCAGATAAATCACAAAAACCCCCATATTGATATGAGAAAATAAAAGAACCTGAATTTTAACGAATTATTACGACTACATACAATAAATTGGAAGAAGGAAAATTAATAAAAATACTTCAAGCTTAGCACCAACAAGATGGAATGTTTGGGAGAATTTATAGCGAATATGAAACAAGGAACTAGGTCAATCGAGCAAGATTTGACTATAAAATCAACCAGAGAACCTCCATGGAAACTACTTTCCCATGCCCGCACATGTAGCTGAGGTTGGAAGTACCACAGAACAAGGATTCCTTAGGAACCAATGCAAAATTCAAAGTTGTGTTTATAATAGGAAATGTAGATGTCTTCCAAACGGACCCAATGAAAGTAATTTCAGGAAAAACTACCCATAGATGATGGAGATATGACTGAAATCCATGGAAAACGAGGACAACGTTCAAAAGGAAAGTGCGAAGAACAACCAGTAACGACCGAGACGAGCTTGATGGCCCATTAAAAAGGAAGGGATCTATTCTTAATCCACCCAAATTTTCATAATACAAGGTTCACGCATCAATGAGATATTCATTAATGGGATGAGCGAAATTAAAGTCATGGCTCAGGGAAAAGTCGATGTTCACACAAGATCCATATTTAAAACACATAACGAAATTTACATGGAAAGTATGATAAATTAGAAACTATCGTTATGCAAAGTTTCAGCCCAAACGGTCTAGCCATTGTGAAGTTACACCAACAACAGGAATATAGAAATCCGCACTATGCTTAAAGACACATGAGGGTGGCAATGTGAAGGGAACTGGCCATTGGAACCGAGATCTGCACTTTGGCAGATTGCAAAGACCAAGTTCTGTCCAAATAAGGAAGACCCTGGTCAAAACAAAGCATGGAAAGTACAAAAACACCTTAGATCATGAGGGAAAAATCTGAAATAAATCATGGAAGCCCATATTGAGGATACAAACACCCATGCATACAATAAATTCTGAACAATTAAACAGAAACGGTGCCCGCATACAAACAAGTACGGGAACAACACATGTGATTACCGAATGTGCATGCAAACTTTTGCTAACTTGACAAATACCGAGAGTTAGAGTACAACTTTAGTACCATTAGAAAGGTTGGAATAAATGAAGATTTATGATGCTGAGAACGTGAAAACCATCCAGAAATGAATGAGATACAAGGACATGAAGTTAGTAACCTGAATACATGCAGGAAGACAACTTCTAGAGGTCCCAAGCCTCAAATAAAATACATAAAAATATGATATCTTTGAGGACGACCTATTATAACAATGAACAATACATACGAAGGACTAGGATGCAATAATACAAATGGGAATCAGGGGAGATGGATGAAAACCACAAAAAACCACAAAACTATGACAGACCATGGCAGGAATTTTAGGGAATGTGTCACGACTGACAAATCCCGGGGCTCCGTCAGTGGTGAATCAATGCCGACAGGCGATTCCACCGACCCGAACCCATCCTTACCACCCCCAACCCGATGTCTGTTCTATCGACCATGCACCGCTTCCACACCTTCCACAACCTCTGTCCATTTCTGGTTGTCCTTGACACCTCGGGTCAGGTCAACACTCCCCTCTGTATCTTGCTGGCCATCATGCTGTCCTTTTGTGACAGCACTGACAGACCACCCTCTGTTGCGGACTCATCAGCACCATGCTGATTCCCACATCCCTTTGTGGACTTGTGTCGGCATCGCACCGACCCCGCATCCTGATTTGCAGACTTGTATCGGTGCCACACGCTGACCTCCACTTTTCCTCTGGCCATTTGTCACTTGGCAGCTTATCATTCATTCCTTGCTGAGTGCCATTTATTGTTTGCTTCCCTGCCAATATCGGCATTTGATCCCCTCTTTATTGGCACTAGGTTATTGATCTCATTCAGTTATTCATCAATAACCCTTGCCACTTATTGTTTATTGATCTGTTCCTCGTTTCCAGTTCCCGGGCTCTTGTCCTTATTTAGTTTGACAATCCCTGCTTATCTCCGTGCTGGACCGCGCCGGACTGACTGGCCTTTCTATATTCCCTCTTGCCTATTTATATACCTTGTAAATACTTTCGGGGACCCCAGTCTGAAATCAACTAGAGTACCCCCCCTGTCTGGTCTGAGTCTCTCCTTCTGCAAAGGGGGCTTCCCCCCCTCTGAGTCCGTGCTTGCAGAGTCCGCACTCCTTGTCAGGGACAGCTCCGAAAGCGGCGAGGTCCCGGCGTGCGGGACTCGGTGGGACGGATGACGGCTATGCGTAGCGGCGATCCCGTCGCGGGGTGAGCGTCCCCGACCACTTAGTCTGAAGTGGAAATGTGGGTCATCATTAAAGGGGAATGCTACACTACTTGCCTGAAGTGGAAATGTGAGAAGAAGGCTACTTCTTCGGTTCCCACTCCAGCTGTTATTATATACATGCGGGAATGATCACGTGGGGTGCGCCACGTCACCCTTGCACACAGCCATGGCTCTCCGGGTGCTTCCACGGAAGATCCCGAGAGGGCCCGCTGAGGGTGCAAGGCGAGCGCGGCGGCGGTGGCGGCGGTGTAGGGATGTAAGATACAGGAGGGGAGATGGGCGTGTGCGCCGATGATACATTGAGCAGAGAGAAAGGTGGTCCGTGTAAGAGAAAGAGAGAAAGAAAGAAAAGAGGAGAGGAGAACAGGAAGAAGGAAGAGGAAGAGGAGGGAGAGGCGGTGCGGAGCGGGGAGGCGGAGCGGGGATCGGGCGGGGCGTGTCGGGGCATGCCCTGACACTCCTCCTACAGGTCCGCTCCGCCCGCAAGTCTTGTTTGAAGTCCGCTGTGAGTGTCAATCCGTAAATACGGGATCTCCCCCAAATGTCAAGCTCAGGGCACAGCGCTCCACCTGAGTCGCTGAGGCTGCGATCCCACTCTGCTAACCTTGAACAGCGCTTCCGGACGCGCCGCATATTTCCGCCCGCATATCTGCACGTGCGCTCCAACAGACCTCTGCATCACCTCCGACCTCAACTCAGACAGAACCCAATCCGTCTTCTATCTGCCTTCTGACAGTGTTCCAACTCTGATAGTCTGCCCAACTCCGACAATATCCCAGTCTCTGACAGCAATCCAGATCTCTGACAGAATGATATACTAATAAGGCAGAGAGCTCTAACACATTCATTTGATCAATTCTTATCTATTAGCAACTTTTTCTTTGGTTCTAAACCTGAACAATTCACTCATTTATCATTTCAAGTCTCATTTCAACTAAAATGTTACTGGATAAAAATAGAATGAATCAGCTGAAGGTCTCAGTGCAGCCATACACACAGTAATGTGAAGTTTGAATTCAGAATGACCAAGTCATAGCAAACTTGATGGTAAATAAGAGGAATTTGAAATAGAAAACTGTGACAAATGCAGTGCAGTCAAGTTCTAATTAAATCATGAAAATAGCTTAGGTGAGGAAGGACAATAAGGATTCTAGGCACAGTCTGACTGCAGCAGAGCCACAGTTCAGTGCAGCTGAGCGCAGTAGAACTATAGCGTGAAAATTTCACTTTTATTCAGTTTGAGGAAAATACACTGTAAATAAATCCTGTAAATACAAGGTAGAGCATGAAAAAGGAAGGCAACCCAAGGAGTATAAAAGGGAGACCCTTTCTGCGACTTTTCACCCCCTCAGAGAAGTAAGAAAATAGAGTATTATTTTTCTCAAGCATTTCTGGTTGTCACTCCAGTGCAAAAAAGTGATATACAGTTAAGATTGCCACTGTAGTAAAAGGCAGCAATTAAGGAGAGAAATATTAAGTAGATATTTCAACAGGAGAGCTGGTTAACACTCCAGATTTCAAAGTGTAAACACAAAACAGTTATTTTGCTACTGTTAAAACAAGCAATAAAAATAAGATAAAAATAAGACAAGGTCAAGGGACACTTCAGACACAATCTAAACCCATTAAATGAGTGGAATCCTTGAAAATTCACCAAGTAAAACATTTAATTCATGTTAAAATCCAAATTAAACAATCCTACACAGAATTACACCCAGATAAATTGAGAAATTACAATAGAGGAACAGCTTCACAGGGCTTTGTTTATCTGTAAGTCATTTCTCAGAGACTTTTAGACTAACCCATAAAATCGAATTAGCCAAAACACTTGGATTGGTACTATAATTACAACAAATTTTACTAGTACACTTCCCCATCCTAACTAAAGAACCAGGGAACAGCTTGGTGGTGGTCTCGTTTGAACCTCCCAACTGACCTTCCTTCGTTCTCTCCTTCAGCAACCAGCTTCACCTTCATGTTGAGGGAATGTGGGGATTGTTTAGCAAGCACATAGATGGCAGGCGAGGAGATGGCCACCTTAGGGGGTAGACTGGTGGTTTTCATGACTTTTGTCATATCTGTGCATACCCGACCCTGACCTGACTCCCGGACCTCCTCCTTCACCACCTCCAGAGTCCTACCCTACCACTGTCCACTCTGATATTCACCTTCGGTCCTGGCACCACACCTCCTCTCACCTCCCATGCCACCTCCACTCCTCCTTCCCTCTCCTCTCCTATCTCCGTCCGCTCCGATACCCACCTCGGACTGAACACCACCCCTCTTGCCATCCTTCTACTACCCCTCCTCCCACTCCTCTGCTTCCTCCCCACAACACCTCCGTCCTTCCGTCACCCTCCTACTCTTCTCCCATCTGCTCCGATACCCACTTTCGGACCTGACACCTTTCCTCTCCTCCACACCTTTCCTCCATCCTCCATCCTCTCTCTTCCCTCTGGCCCTCTTCTGTCGATCCCCTGCCAAGTTACGACCTTCTGCCACTGTCCTGTACTTCGTACTCGGACACCGATCGTATCTTTGCTCCGAGCCTCCGTCATAGTTCCTACCTCAGACTTGACTCCACCTCGGTCTTAGTCCATTGCATTGGTGACCTCATACTATGTAAACACCATTGCCAATATTCCTCGGACTTTCAACCCCGCCTCCGTAACCTCTGTAACCTCTGAGCTCCACAGATCACCTTCAGCACTTTCGCCGCTTGTAATGTATCCCTCACATTTTCCCCTCATCCCTATTTGGACTGCTGCTTCTTCCCATTCTAGCCAGTTAGTCATCATCCCCACTTCCCCTCATCCTCCCGCCCCCCTGGGCCTCGCCCTCCTTACCGCCTTTCGGATGTACCACAGGTTCTGCCTTATGACCTTCGGTACCACTCCGCTTCTGTCATCCCTTTGTCCCCGTTTGGACGCCTTCGTTCCAATTCGGATCCCCTTTGTTTCCTCATGCTTTCGCCCCCTCCATTATATATATCGGTGCTTGTACATACTCGTTTTAGCCCTTAGTCTAAAATCGACCTGAAATGCCCCCTAGAGACTTCCTGCTTGCCTACTGTGAAATTAAGGACCAAATGGACAAACAGCAATGGCACAGCACTCCGCTTGAGTCACTGAGGCCAAGGTCTCTCCTTGCTAAGTCTCTGGTTCCCCTCTGGAATCGTCCACCCTCGCCCAGTTCTAACAACTTTTCTGGTCAAGGATGCAGTTTTCCTCTGTTTCTTAGCAATCACCTGGTGGAATTTAGACGGTGCAAGTGAGGAGGAAGGCAAGACCACAGTCAAGGGCTCACCACTCTCCAGCTGCTCCCTCACCAAAGGGGAAGAAGAAGGGGGTGGAAAGGGCACCTAGGGTTTCGGACTCACTGTGACCCTGGTCCCAACTCAGCCTAAAAAATCTCAACACTAGGTGGACCTCCCTGGAAGACAAGCTAGCAGTACTGTCTGTGAAGCACTGTCCCCAAGACTTCAAGCACTAAGACACCACCCCAGGCACATGGACCTAGTACTTAGGAGGGGAGAATCTCTGTATCATACTAGATACATTTTGTATATAAACCATGGTCATCCGAACTAAAGTCCGAGCAATCCAACGGTGTTAGGGATGGACAGAAAAGGATGGAACAACACAGAACAAAGCAAACAACAGAAAACATGAAAATATATAGAAACAGCCACACAATCGATAAACTCCGACGATCTCCACAACGGCTGCACCAAATCTCCCGATCTTGGACTCGTTCTACTCATCTTGATGGTAGCTTTCCAGCGATACCAAGTGCATCCGGATCGGAGAAGAACTGGGGGAGTTATGGTGAAAATACTATGAAAGCGGCCCGGTAACATTGTCAGAGCCTGTCATATCCATCCATGGCCATTGACTTCCACTACCTCTGATCTCTCTGGACTACCTCCGCTCCTTCTTCACTAACCTTGGAGCTCCCGTGTTCTGCAATCACCTCAGTATCCCTCGATGGTCACCACCCCCTCTTTTCAATTTATTACCTATGCCTCCCTAAGTATGGAGCCCCAAAGGCTTCTGGACAGCTCTGACGTCCGCTAGCACACTCCTGCCTCCACTGGGCAATACACTCGCTTGCCCTGCAAGCCCACCTTCGGGCCTATCCCTCCTTTCCATTTCTGGGTTATCGCCTACCATTCCGTTAACCCCATAACCTGACTTGTCGGTAATACTCAATCGGCTAATGTTTAACCCTGTTAGCTCCGCTCCACTTGGCCCCACCATTTGCGGACCCGCCCTCGTTGTAACTATATATACTCAACTTGTACATAGGTTACACCTCAGTAATAAAATCGACTAAAGTTTACCCCCCTTCAGTTCTGGTTGCCAGTTAGTAAAGTTAGGGCATGGACGTGTTACTTGGCACAGCGCTCCTGGCATAAGTCGCTGAGGCTGAAGCCCTCTGCCACGGAGACATTCCTTCGTCTCGACCTGGTCTCTGACAGAGCCCACACATCAGTTCGCATGTAAGGATCTCCCCAGGAAACTAGTCGATATCAAAGCTAGGGAGCTAGCCTAGCTGGCATAGGAGCCTATGAGTTCTGCTAACTCATGAGAGCGTGGCTACACTGGGAATACATGGTAACCGATAGAAGTATGACATCGGATAGGAGGATGGATGATGCGGATGGACAGGCGATAGTGGGTAAGGGGTGAGTGATGTGATAGCAATAATAGTGCAATGAATAGTACCTGCATTCTAACTATGTAAATATCTCACACAATCTCGGCTAACAGTTACATCATTGATATCGCTTAGAGTAAAGGGGGGCCAGATACCTGGCTGTCCCCTGAACATGTCTGGGTGGGCCGTAACCTGGTCTGAAAAATTATCAAAAAATACAACGATGATAGGGGAGGTTCAACGAGCTTTGGGGAACTGGGGTACTGTGTGTCAGGCGCTTTGTAATGTCTGTAGGCCATGATATAGCAGTGTTGGGGTACTACCAGCTTTTCCCTCCTTCAATGGCATGTATCTTTGTATTTACACTGGGTGTCATTGCTCACAGGTGGCCAAGATGCATCCCTCACCAGTCACCTTCCTGAAAATCCACAGAGGGGTCCACTTCCTCTCTCTCCTCCTTGTTTCCCTCCGGTGTCCCCATTAGCTGGCTCCTCAGTCCTTCTACAAGTGCTCAAAGGTCCTCCAGGTGCATGCGGCACACTCAGCGGACCTTTGGGAGGGGGCAATCTCATGTGAAGTGCCCAGGGGCGTTGCAGTTGTGGCCTGCCCTCGTCATGGGTCTGCCCCTTGAGCGGTTGACATCCATCGGCTGAGGCAGCAGGGCTGGGGGGTGTGGGACCATGGTCATGGAGGTAGCAGGGGCAGCAGCCTGGTGGGGAGAGGGGGTGGCTTCTCGTCTCCACTCCGCCCAGGTCCTTGGGATGGGGTGCAGGCAGTAGATGCTCTTGTGGAGCCAAGCATTGATTGCTTGCTCAAAGCGGTCCACCAGCCCTACATTGGCTAGCCATGAGGTGGGACCATGGATCTTGAACTCCTGGATGATCCTATCCACGGAGTCGTTACCTTGCTGCAGAGCAGTGAGCTTCTGCCAGGCAGTGGCTTCCCAGCTGGGGTCTTGGAACATGGCATCAAGTTCTGCCATGAACTTGTCCATGGTGATCACAGGGGATCCCGCTGTCAGCAGCACAATCGTGCACTGCATTGCCCATGCTCCCACGGCTCCTCCCTTCATATACAACAGGACAAAGAGGATCTGGGATAGGGTGTTGGTGTCAGGGGATGGACCCTGGGTCCCTGTGACCCCTCTCTACAGTCCACAGTCTGACCTGTAAACACAGCCCATCTCAGGGCATGACTACTGTGGGTAAGAAAGTGAATAAGATAAAGGCAAGTAATGTACACTTGCCTACTGTGGGTGAGAAAGTGAGAAGAAGGTTAACTTCTCACTTTCCCACAGTGGCCCAATATAGCGAAAACTTCCAGGGATACCCGGAAGTCACATGAAGGTAGGATCCAGGGACCGGAGCATGCGGCGCAGGAAGCACATGTGGGAAGTGGTATGGATGCGGGTCCGGGTCCGGGCT
Source organism: Cantharellus anzutake (assembly GCF_015039405.1). Taxonomy (NCBI): domain Eukaryota; kingdom Fungi; phylum Basidiomycota; class Agaricomycetes; order Cantharellales; family Hydnaceae; genus Cantharellus; species Cantharellus anzutake. The sequence goes on from NW_024067004.1 coordinate 59,146, forward strand.
AAGTCAGGGTATGTGCCCTGACAGTCAGGGAACTCTGTGGTGCAGACATGGAAGTAGATTCTGCATTCCACTTTGAAGTGGTCGAGGTCCTTGCTCGCACTGGTGAAGGCAGTGGGGGGGGTGACCTTAGGTGCTTTGGGCTTGGGCATGGGTGCAGGTGTGGGTATGGGTGGGGGTGCAAGTGGGGCTGGCAGGTTCTGGACATGGCTTTCGAGGATGGCCTGCAGTTCCTGGAACCTGGTCAGCAGGTCCTGGTACTGCTCTTCGGTTACCATGCTGGAGGAGGTGGGGGAGATTAAGTTGAAGCCTTCTTCTGCTTTCAGGGATGACTCGAGAGAGGCAGAGGTAGTGGCATAGCGCTCAGCGCTGGCAGCCTGAATGGCAGCAGGGCAGTGAGACCGTATGGTGGGCAGCCCCTACTCGGGCCTATGTCCCTATGTGGCTTCTTAGGCTGAAGCAGGAGTGTATTGTTATTAAAATGGAAAGCTAAACTAAGATGGACTACTTGCCTGAAGCAGGAGTGAGAAGAAGGCTGCTTCTTTGGTCCTGCTTCAGCTTAGTTTATATACATGTGAAAATGGGTCATGTGGAGGTGCCACGTCAGCCCTGGATGAGGCTGGGTCATCACAGGTGGCTCCATGGTTGATCCCAAGTGTCAGAGAGGGGAAGTACAAGGATGTGCAGCACATCCAACATTATGGTACCCATGCAGGGTGCCCAGTGTCAGATGCATCTGTGCTACAGGTGTAGGAAAGAAGGGAAGGTCATCCTTATAAAGATGGAGAAGGAGAAGAGAGAGAAGGAAAGAACGGAAGAAAGGGGAAAGGAGAAAAGAAGAAGAGGAGGGGAGTGGTGCAGCGTGCCCTGATGTTAGAGACTGGATGTGGGACGAGGGAGACATCCCCATGGCAGAGGGCTTCAGCCTCAGCGACTTAGACCAAGAGTGCTGTGCCTAGTTACATGTCTGTGCCCTAATTTACTAACTGGCAGTGAGAACTAAAAGGGGGATAACTCTAGTCGATTTTATCACTGGGGTGTAACCTATCTACAAGTTATGTATATATAGTTACAACAAGGGTGGGCCCATGAATGGCAGGGCTGAGTGGAGTGGAGCTAATGGAGTTAAACATTAGCCAACTGAATATTACCAACAAGTCAGGTTATGGGTTTAGCAGAGTGATGGCTATAACCTAGAAACAGAAAGGAGGGATCAGCCCGAAGGTAGGCTTGCAGGGCAAGCAACTAAATTGCCCAGTGGAGGTGGGAGTGCACTAGCGGACATTGGAGCTGTCTGGAGGCCTTCAGGACTCTGTACTTAGGGAGGCATAGGTAATATATTGGATTGAGGGGGTGGTGACCATTGAGGGAGTTGGAGGTGATTACAGAATATGGAGGCTCTGAGGTTAGTGACAAAGGAGTGGAGGTAATCCGGAAGGACTGGAAGTTGTGGAGGATGATGGCTGTGGATGGATATGACACCTGACAGGCAGGTAGCGGAAGTTCTATTTGAGCTTCCACACCCTGAGAGATCCTGCTCTCAGGGCATTCCCTTGCGCTCCCTTGGGCCCTCAGCCTGAGAAAGAGTTGTTCTTCATCTCCCATCCTCCATTCGGATGGGACCTGGAACAAGTCCAGTAGTTTTTCGGACAGCCGACATGGAGGTTCTTCCCTCTGTTTCCCTTTGTCTGCCCTTGGGGCTTGACTTGGGGAGACATGGGAGAGAAGTGCCCATTAGGATAGGTGGTGCAAGATTTGATTATCATTTCTTTGTAACAGAAGAAAGGGTTATAGGATATAGATGAATGGTGTTAGGACAACCCTTCCTAAATCACCATGGAGTGGTTATAGAGTATAAACCGAAGGAGGGAATGGTTGCTCAAGCCTGGGTCGATGGAGGCAAGACCAAGCCCTCAATAAGTGTTATTGTTGCAAAATTGAAGGATGGACGAAATTTACAGAATGCAGCACGCAACTACTACAAGTCAAACAGTGCATACTATGAAGAAACAACAGACGATTCAGAGGAAGAGCCTAGTAATGGGATGAATTGGGAACTGTGCCTAAACTGGGAAACTCGATATACGAAGCATTAGAGATAGGATCCTCGGATCCATGGGAAGTGCCTCGTCATGAATTGCTAAACTATAGTCTAGAAAGTGAGAGAGGTAATGGACCACACATGTCTCTGATATGTCAAGCATGGAATATATCAGGAAAAAGCCTTGAAAGCGACCTAGAGACTCATATACTGAACCTAGTAATGAACCAGGGATTATCATATGAAGAAGCTGAGGAGAAGATATCATGTCTTACAAGGAAATTAATGGTGCATGGTACAAGAAAGTGGCAGACAAGAAGAAACTGGTGGCTATCGGTGATCCGACTGCTCCAGTACCTCAGTATAAAGAGATTGTCCTTAATGACCTACCAAATTTACCTCATGATCCACCATCAGGGCATAAGTTTCCTTATTCAGAGAAATTTACTCCAGAACAGGTAGTGAGTTTAATCAATACTATACCAAAAGGGTTTCTCCGATCATGTTACGGCCCCGCAAAGTCCCCGCCCCTCTACCACTTTCTGCACCCCCATTCTTACGCCGTTACTCGCGCCCGTTAATCTCGCCATTGCCCATCACTTAGCGGCGCCGATAGTGGTTCCCGTTCTACGGCCCCGTAGCAGCGCCTCCTTCGTTTTCCCGCCACCACTTGGGTTCCTCAACCATTCAGCCGGTATCGTTTTATTCTATTCACTCGCTTAACTAACTAGCGGTTGTTATGGTCGCCGTTGATCCGCTCCTTATCGACATTCCTTATTGACAATTGATTATTCCTTTATTGATATTTGATTTATACGTATATTGACATTCTGATCCGCGCTGTAGGAGAAATAACGGCCACACTATGAAAACCCATTATGGAAATATGCCAGATAAATCACAAAAACCTCATATGACAAGTAGATATGAGAACATAGAAGGACCTGAATTTTAACGAATTTTACGAATTTTTACGAATTATTATGACTATACACGATAAATCGAAAGAAAGAAAAATAACAAAAATACTTCAAGCTTACCATCAACGAGACGGAATTCTCGGGGAATTTATAGCAAATATTAAACCAAGAATTAGGACAATCTACCAAGATTTGACTATAAAGATAATCAGAGAACCTCCACGGAAACTACTTTCCCACGTCCGCACACGTAGCAAGGATGGAAGTACCACGGAACAAAGATTCCTCAGGAACTAATGCAAAAGTCAAAGTCGTGTTTATAATAGGAAATGTAGATGTCACCCAAACGGAACCAATGAGAGTAATTACAGGGGAAACTACCCATAAACGACGGAGATATGACTAAAACTCCTGCAAAACGAGGACAATGTCTAAAAAGCAAGCGCGAAGATTAACTAGTAACGACCGAGACAAGCTTGATAGCCCATTAGAAAGGAAAGGATCTACTCTTAATCCTCCCAAATTTTCATAATAAAAGGATCATGCGTTAATGAGAAATCCAATAACGGGAATAGCGACATCAAAAGTCCGAGCTCAGGGACAAGACGATGATTGCGTAGGATCCATAATTAAAACATACAACGAAAGTTACACGGAAATTATGAAAAATAGGAAACTATAGTTATGCAAATTCTCAGCCCAAACGGTCCAGCCGTTGTGAAGTTATACCCATGACGGGAATATAGGAATCCGCATCATGTGTAATGACACGTGAGGGTGGCGATGCGCAGGGAACCGGCCGTCGGAACCGAGAGCCGCACTTCGGCAGATCGCGAAGACCAATTTCCGTCCAAATAAGGAAGAGCCCGGTCAAACAAAGCACGAAAAGTGCAAAACAACCTTAGATCATGAGGGAAAAATCTGAAATAAATCACAGAAGCCCATATGAAAGAAATAAACACCCGCGCATATCATAAATCCCGAACAACTAAACGAAAACGGCTCCCGCATACGAACAACTATGGGAACGACGCACGTGATTACCGAATGTGCGCGCGAAACTTTGCTAACTCAACGAATACAGGGAAATAGGACACAACCTTAGTACCATTGGAAAGGTGGGAATAAATGAAAATTTATGATACCAAGAACGTGAGAAAACATCCAGAAATGAATGAGATACAAGGACATGAAGTTAGAAACCTGAAAACACGCGGGAAGACAGCTTCAAGAGGTCTAGAGCCCTAAATAAAATACATAAAAATATGATATCTTCGAGGAAGACCTACTATAACAACGAACAATACATATGGAGGATTAGGATGTGATAATACAAAGGGGAATCAGGGAATATGAACGAAATTCACGAAAACTACTAAACTACGACGGACCATGGCGGGAATTTTAGGGAACGATGTTCTAATGAAGTAGAGAGCTATAACACATTCGTTTGAGTAATTCTTGATTACTAGCAACTTTTTCTTTCAGTTTTAAACCTGAATAATTCACTCATTTATCATTTCAGTCTCATTTTAACTAAATGTCACTAAATAAAATTGGAATAAATCAGCTGAAGGTCTCAGCACAGTCGCACGCATAGTAATGCGAGGTTTGAATTCAGTATGACCGAGTCATAGCAAACTTAATGGGAAATATGGGGAATTTGAAATAGGGAACTGCGGCAAATGCGGCGCAGACAAATTCTAATTAACCATTAAAATAGCTTAGGCGAGGAAGGACAATAAGGATTCCAGGCGCAGTCTGACCGCAGTAGAGCCGCAGTTCAGCACAGCAAAGCGCAGTGGAACTATAGTGTGAAAATTTCACTTTTTATTCAGTTTGAGAAAAATACACTGTAAATAAATCCTGTAAATAGAAGGTAGAGCGTGAAAAAGGAAGGCAACCCAAGGAGTATAAAAGGGAGACCCTTTCTGCGACTTTTCGCCCCCCTTAGAGAAGTAAGAAAATAGAGTATTATTTTTCTCAAGCATTTCTGGTTGTCACTCCAGTGCGAAAAAGTGATATACAGTTAAGATTGCCACTGTAGTAAAAGGCAGCAATTAAGGAGAGAAATATTAAGTAGATATTTCAACAGGAGAGCTGGTTAACACTCCAGATTTCAAAGTGTAAACACAAAACAGTTATTTTGCTACTGTTAAAACAAGCAATAAAATAAGACAAAAATAGAACAAACTCAAGGGACACTCCAGACACCATCCAAATTCATTAACTGAATAGAATCTTTGAAACTTCACCAAGTAGAAGATTAAATTCAAGTTTAAATCCAAATTAAACAACGCTACACAGAATTACACCTAGACAAATTAATAAATTTCAATAAAGAAACAGCTCCGCAGGGCTCGGTTTATCTGTAAGTCAATTCCCAGGAACTTTAAAACTAACCCATAAAAATAGAATTAGCCAAAACACTCGGATTGGTACTATATTTACAATAAACAACACTAGTACACTTCCCCATCCTAACTAAAGAACCAGGGAACAGCTTGGTGGTGGTCTCGTTTGAGCCTCCCAACTGACCTTCCTTCGTTCTCTCCTTCAGTGCGCCTAGATTGTCGGCTTATCCTTTCTGCCTCCCAACTTCGCCGTTCTCTGTTCCATTCATCTCTTCTGTTCCATTACCCTGGTCCTCATCGCTCTTTAGTTCTGTCGTACTTATCATCTCGTTCCCGTCCCACGCCGGACCGACCGGTCCCTTCTCTGTTCTCCTTTCCTATTTATACTTGTAGTTTACTGTCGATGTACCTCAGTTCGAATATCGACTAGAATTCCCCCCAAGTACTTTCATCTTAAGTTCGCCCCTCAACTTCATCCCGCTTAAGTCAACGTCGCCGCAAGGTCTTTCCCACTAACGTGAAATACGGGACAGCCTAGAACGCGTGGCGCAACGCTCTGGCAAAGTCGTTGAAGCCGAAGTCCCAACCCCCTCGACGCCTTGCAACGGAGTAGCTCATTAGCTAAGTGACCACTTACGCCGCCGTACTCCGCCCCGCTTCCCACGATCCCCTCGAACACAGTTTCTGACAGATCAAGAGAAGTCGATCCGTTACTATATGTGGTGGGAATACACCAAAGTGCCTTTGCCTATTCAAGTAAAGAGTGAGGCGTGTTCAGTAGTGAATACTTTCCCGACTATGTGATACATGCAGTGGTGCATGAACCATGGCAGGAGAAACTGATTAGATTTCCGCTTAGCATGGAATCAGCAATTGTCAACATAATCAGAGAAAGGCAACAAGGTGGTGTGTATGAACCATTGCAATCAGCCTATCGATCAAGAATAGTTGTAGTAGAAAAGAAAGATGGAACATACTGATTAGTGCATGGTCTACAGAAGCTCAATGTCAGAGACCAGATCGAGATGAAGGGATGTCTCTGTGGCAGAGGGCTTTGGCCTCAGCGACTTATGCCAGGAGCGCTGTGCCAAGTAACACGTCCGTGCCCTAACTTACTAACTGGCAACCAGAACTAAAGGGGTAAACTCTAGTCGATTTTATTACTGAGGTGTAACCTACGTACAAGTTGAGTATATATATAGTTACAATGAGGGCGGGCCCATAAATGGCGGGGCCAAGTGGAGCGGAGCTAACAGATTTAAACATTAGCCAATTGAATATTACCGACAAGTTGGGTTACAGGGTTAGCGGAATGGTGGGTGATAACCCAGAAACAGAAAGGAGGGATAGGCCTGAAGGTGGGCTTGCAGGGCAAGCGAGTCTATTGCCCAGCGGAGGTGGGAGTACGCTAGCGGATGTCGGAGCTGTCTGGAAGCCTTCGGGGCTCCGTACTTAGGGAGGTGTAGGTAATAAATTTAAAAGAGGGGGTGGTGACCATCAAGGGCCGAGGTGATTGTGGAATATGGGAGCTCCGAGGTTAGTGAAGAAGGAGCAGAGGTAGTCCGGAGAGATCGGAGGTAGTGGAAGTCGATGGCCATTGAAGGAGAGAACGAAGGAAGGTCAGTTGGGAGGTTCAAACGAGACCACCACCAAGCTGTTCCCTGGTTCTTTAGTTAGGATGGGGAAGTGTACTAGTATTATTTGTTGTAAATATAGTACCAATCCGAGTGTTTTGGCTAATTCTATTTTTATGGGTTAGTCAAAAGTTTCTGGGAATTGACTTACAGATAAACCGAGCCCTGTGGAGCTGTTCCTTTATTGAAATTTCTTAATTTGTCTAGGTGTAATTCTGTGTAGCGTTGTTTAATTTGGATTTTAACTTGAATTAAATCTTCTACTTGGTGAAGTTTCAAAGATTCTACTCAGTTAATGGATTTGGATTGTGTCTGGAGTGTCCCTTGAGTTTGTTTTATTTTTGTCTTATTTTATTGCTTGTTTTAACAGTAGCAAAATAACTGTTTTGTGTTTACACTTTGAAATCTGGAGTGTTAACCAGCTCTCCTGTTGAAATATCTACTTAATATTTCTCTCCTTAATTGCTGCCTTTTACTACAGTGGCAATCTTAACTGTATATCACTTTTTTGCACTGGAGTGACAACCAGAAATGCTTGAGAAAAATAATACTCTATTTTCTTACTTCTCTGAGGGGGGCGAAAAGTCGCAGAAAGGGTCTCCCTTTTATACTCCTTGGGTTGCCTTCCTTTTTCATGCTCTACCTTGTATTTACAGGATTTATTTACAGTGTATTTTTCTCCAACTGAATAAAAAATGAAAATTTCACACTATAGTTCTACTGCGCTGAACTGCGGCTCTACTGCGGTCAGACTGCACCTAGAATCCTTATTGTCCTTCCTCGCCTAAGCTATTTTAATGGTTAATTAGAACTTGACTGCGCTGCATTTGTCGCAGTTTCCTATTTCAAATCCCTCATATTTACCATTAAATTTGCTATGACTCGGTGATTCTGAATTCAAACTTCGCATTACTATGCGTATGGCTGCGCTGAGACCTTCAGCTGATTTATTCCATTTTTATTCAGCCACATTTAGTTAAAATGAGACTTGAAATGGTAAATGAGTGAATTATTCAGGTTTAAAACCGGAAGAAAAAGTTGCTAGTAGTCAAGAATTACTCAAGCGAATGTATTATAGCTCTCCACTTCATTAGAATATCATTCCCTAAAATTCCTGCCATGGTCCATCGTGGTTTAGTGGTTTTCATGGATTTCGTTCATCTTCCCTGATTCCCCTTTGTATTATCACATCCTAATCCTCCATATGTATTGTTCGTTGTTATAGTAGGTCGTCCTCGAAGATATCATATTTTTATGTATTTTATTTAGGGCTCTGGACCTCTTAAAGCTGTCTTCCCACACGTTATCAGGTTTCTAACTTCATGTCCTTGTATCTCATTCATTTCTGGATGGTTTCTCACGTTCTTGGTATCATAAATTTTCATTTATTCCCACCTTTCCAATGGTACTAAAGTTGTGTTCTATTTCCTGGTATTCGTCGAGTTAGCAAAAGTTCACACTGTCAAAAACCCGGATCGTAGGGGGTAAATGTGTGAGTCCGAATGCAGGCAGGGCTCAACTAGAGGGGGGTCTGAGAGCTCCGGTAGTGGGCCGAAGCTTCTCCAGGAAGCCCGGTTCTGCTGGGTGGTACAAGAGGCTCTAAGAAGGACGCGGCCTCAGCGACTCGGAGGGAGCGCTGTGCCTCTGTTACGTCTCAGTTAGTCCTTGTATTTCTTATGTCTGAGGTATCTTGTAGAACGGGAATGGGATTCACTCAGAGGGACTTTGGGTAACATTTTAGTCAAGATTAGAACTGAGGGACTACAGGTTCTAATCTATGGGTATTTATAAAGGGGAATGGAAAGGACTTAGTCAAAGTCTGAATGACAATGGGACAACACCGAAAGGTGCCGAATGATACCGAGAGGTACCGAAAGGTCCCGAACGATATCTTTAACAGGGAACCGAGGTGTTGGACCAAGAAGGGCAGAGTAAGAGGCCAGAAAATGAATGGGAACGAGAAATGGGTAAGGGGGGGTTAGCCGACTGAATGATAAGAAGAATAAGAATGGAAGGTGACTAGTAAGTGATGACGTGAGTAAGATCACCGAAGGATGCAGTGAAGGAGCGGAGCTGGATCACCTTATGTAACCAGTTTCCTACGTCCAATAACGATATTAGAGTTTGTGCTGATTTGCATACTGACCGTGTTTTGGTTGCCAAATATATAATTGTTCACTGTCTAAACAACAATAAACACCCCCCAACGATCTCACCTGACGTATAGATCGTCTATGAATAAAATTCTATATTGACTTTACTATGATTTCTAGTCAATATTACACCTAGATATACCACTTTTCAGTAGGATGTGATTTTCCTGATAATTTACTGAAGGAAAACTACTAATAAAATAATTCCGCAATGAATGTTACTCAATACAGGAGTGACCAAACTGCTCTTTCTATTGCTTAGAGTGCGTGCTAGTTATCTAGCAGGTTCAGGATCGCTCACTTTTCTCCTGTGGTGTGATAACCAAGTATTGCTGAGAGATTATTCAATTAAGAAGTCCCTCCACCAAATTCTCACTAATTCTCACTATGACACTTTTGTTCAGCTGTGTCTAACTGACCCTAACTCACGCTTAGAGTGACGTGTTAGTTTTATATTAGCTAACAACTAATATTTGCTTTTATCTTTTGGAGCAAACGAACCAACCACTGGTGAGGAGAATTAAACTTTTATTTCTACCTGAGGTTTGAGAGGGGGCAGAAGCGGCGGCCTTTTATGCTTTTCAGAGGCCTCTCTACTCCCATGCCTCGCACTAGTTACATGTGCTACATTTGTATTATAGATAGTTCTAGAATGATATAGGGGCTTGGGCTGTGTAAGCTTAATAATGGACTTAGGACATGACTCAGCAATAAGTAATTCAGTTCTTTGTCTTTTGGGCCGATCTTAGTGGGGTCTTGTAGCGCTAAAGCTATGCTCTACACCGCCTTAATTACGAACGATTATCTTCAGAAATGACTCGGCTATAAAGGAACTTTCTAGACTGTTCTCTAATTCACCCCTTTTTGTGAAGCCGCATCATTACTAATGTTCTAGAGCTTTCCCAGTTAATTAACTAATTCGCGGACTTCTGAATCACTTTATGCTTATGATCCGAGATCCAGATTATCAATCATTCCTTTGTTCCGATTTATTTGAGCTTAAAATCAAAAGGTTTTGATGAATCATGGGAAAATATACAAGATCCGGTTTTTTAGCATTTTCTCCTCTTCTGATGCGATCAAAAACTGTCCGCCCGCGCCGGGAAATACTCTGTTATATGGTATTCGGTCCGCCAGACTTCTGGGCGCCAATATATTTCCCTTGAGTCACATTACTTTTTGTAAGAATTAGCAAATAAATATATATGAATTATAAGGTGTTTCACCGTTTGAGCGATATCTCCGTCAATTTTGAAGCTTTTAGAATAAAACAAAACCGTGGATAAAGTTTAGAAACATTCCTTTCAGATGGTAAAAAGATTATAGTCAAAGGTTTACTGGTTCCCGAGATATTTACATTTCTTTCCCAATGTTCCTTCTTATTCTTGTCAGGGCACACCTGCCTGACCCGGCTCCACCCAGCCCAACCTGACCCGATACCCCGCTGTCCACCCCTCCTCACCTCCTCCCCCTTTTTCCCTCCTCTCTCCTCATCCATGCTTCCTCACCTTCCCCCTATCTTACTTCTTCTTTATTTGCTCTTTATTCTACATGGATGACCTTCTTTGTATCAATGTACCATTGACCCATCTGCAGCATGCCCACCATACACCCAACCCGGTGACTTCCCGCTGTGCCCAGTATGCACGCCTGCACCGGATGCCCTCCGGGATCTCCCACGGAGACACCCAGGTGGTTACGGCTGTGTGCGAGGGTGATGTGGCACCTGTCATGTGATCTAAGCCACATGTATATAAACAAACCTGAAGTGGGAACCGAAGAAGTTCAACTTTCCACTTCAGTCTAAGTGGCCAGGGACCGCTGTCCCACATCAGGCTTGTCAGTACACATGTCCAATCCACCCCCTGCCAGGCTCTTAGCCCCGGATGCTACACCTGGGCTCCCTTGACCCCAGACAAGTCCCTGACATTTTAACAGTAGCAAAATAACTGTTTTGTGTTTACACTTTGAAATTTGGAGTGTTAACCAGCTCTCCTGTTGAAATATCTACTTAATATTTCTCTCCTTAATTGCTGCCTTTTACTAGTGGCAATCTTAACTGTATATCACTTTTTCATGCTGGAGTGACAACCAGAAATGTTTGAGAAAAATAATACTCTATTTTCTTACTTCTCTGAGGGGGGCGAAAAGTCGCAGAAGGGGTCTCCCTTTTATACTCCTTGGGTCGCCTTCCTTTTTCATGCTCTACCTCATATTTATTTACAGTGTATTTTCCTCAAACTGAATAAAAAATGAAAATTTCACACTATAGTTCTACTTTGCTCTGCTGTGCTGAACTGTGGCTCTACTGCAGTCAGACTGCACCTAGAATCCTTATTGTCCTTCCTCACCTAAGCTATTTTAATGGTTAATTAGAACTTGACTGCGCTGCATTTGTCGCAATTTTTCTATTTCAAATTCCTCATATTTACCATTAAGTTCACTATGACTCAGTCATTCTGAATTCAAACTTCGCATTACTTTGCATATGGCTGCACTGAGACCTTCAGCTGATTTATTCTATTTTTATCCAGTAACATTTAGTTGAAATGAGACTTGAAATGGTAAATGAGTGAATTATTCAGGTTTAGAACCAAAAGAAAAAGTTGCTAGTAGTCAAGAATTGCTCAAACGAATGTATTATAGCTCTCCACTTCATTAGAATATAGTTCCCTAAAATTCCTGCCATGGTCCATCGTAGTTTAGTGGTTTTCGTGGATTTTGTCAGAGACCAGGTTGAGATGAGGGAATGTCTCCGTGGTGGAGGGCTTCGGCCTCAGCGACTTATGCCAGGAGCGCTGTGCCAAGTAACACGTCCATGCCCTAACTTACTAAGCTGGCAACCAGAACTGAAGGGGGGTAAACTCTAGTCGATTTTATTACTGAGGTGTAACCTATGTACAAGTTGAGTATATATATAGTTACAACGAGGGCGGGTCTGCAAATGGCAGAGCCAAGTGGAGTGGAGCCAACGGGTTTAGACATTAGCTGATTGAATATTACCGACAAGTCGGGTTACGGGGTTAATGGAAAGGTAGGCGATAACCCAGAAATGGAAAGGAGGGATAGGCCTGAATGTTACGGATACGGAGTCTCCAACGACCATATCCGTCGCATGGTCAAAGACTTCCCCTCTCTATTGCTCCTCCCCTCTTTCTCCCTTCCGTCCTCTATCCCGATACCCTATCCTCCTTACCCGTTCTACCCCTTTCCCCCCCTCGTGCAAAGCTTTCCCCATTGGGGTTTTGGTGCTGGCCAAGGTTGTTTGTGTTTCGCGGGATTTCCCGCGACCTTACCATTTGTAGATAGTCATGCGTCTTGTACGGAAACCGCCGAAGGCGGTTCCCGCTAACTAACAACTGCTCTACAACTGTCTCGTGTACCATCTTCTGTAACAACCCTCCCTGTGACTCAACTGAACCCGTGTGACTGTACAACTCTCAATATGTCTTATAAGTCTGGTTATATCGAGTCCTCTAACGGCCCTCGCCGCGAGAACTCGAGGTCGAGAGTCGAAGACTCTCGACATGTGTATCATCCTATTGAATCTGTACCCTATGGGTCTTCATCACTCCGCTCTCCCCCCAGTACTCAACATACGATGTCACCTCACGATCATGGAGATCGTGAATACTTTGAGGCCCACCTTCCTGTGATGCCGGCACGTTCGCTACGCGAACGCCAAGTCGCCGCCCATCCACCGTCTGTTCCCTCCTTCGCCAGTCATCATGTTTCCCCGCCAACGGTACGTTCCCTTTGGGAACGCCAAGTCACCGAAGGCCCTACTAGTCAGTCCTCATTGCACGCTTATGACATCAACCCGCTACCGGTACGTTCGCACTGCGAACGCCAAGTACCCGATGGCAACTACATGAAGTTCTCACCCATCTCACAAGTCGCAACCTCGCACACGGTACGCTCCATTGAGGAGCGCCAAGTACCTGTGGCTGACCCGTCCATCCTGGCATCTCTGACTACCTACTATCAATCCCTTAATAGCTCACTACATCACCAATCGCGATCGATGGGAATTCGATCGTCCACCCCCAGGCAAGACTGGGATCACTCATCGATTACATATCCTGTTATGGTACAGACCAGATATGACCTCACTCATCCCACTATAAGAACGGATCGAGGAATGGGGAATTTCCCCCATCCCTGTAACACTGAAGGTGGGCTTTGCAGGGCAAGCAAATGTATTGCCCAGCGGAGGTGGGGGTGTGCTAGCATACGTCAGAGCTGTCCGGAAGTCTTTGGGGCTCCGTACTTAGGGAGGCGTAGGTAATAAATTGAAAGGAGGGGGTGGTGACCATCGAGGGGTACCAAGGGGATTGCGGAATACAGGAGCTCCGAGGTTAGTGGAGAAGGAGTGGAGGTAGACCGGATGGATCAGAGGGATCGGGAGTTGATGGCCGGGGATGGATATGACAGATTTTGTCCATCTCCCCTGATTCCCCTTTGTATTATCACATCCTAGTCCTCCATATGTATTGTTCGTTGTTATAGTAGGTCGTCCTCGAAGATATCATATTTTTATGTATTTTATTTGGGGCTCTGGACCTCTTGAAGCTGTCTTCCCACGCATTTTCAGGTTTCTAACTTCATGTCCTTGTATCTCATTCATTTCTGGATGGTTTTTCACGTACTTGGTATCATAAATTTTCATTTATTCCCACCTTTCCAATGGTACTAAAGTTGTATTCTATTTCTTGGTATTTGTCGAGTTAGCAAAAGTTCACATGCACATTCAGTAATCACGTGTGTTGTTCCCATAGTCGTTCGTATGCGGGCACTGTTTCTGTTCGGGATTTATGGTATGCGCAGGTGTTTGTATCCTTCATATGGGCTTCCGTGATTTATTTCAGATTTTTTCCTCATGATCTAAGGTTGTTTTGTACTTTCCGTGCTTTGTTTTGACCGGGGTCTTCCTTATTTGGATGGAAATTGGTCTTCGCGATCTGCCGAAGTGCAGATCTCGGTTCCGATGGCTGGTTCCCTTCGCATTGCCACCCTCACGTGTCTTTAAACATGATGCGGATTTCTATATTCCCATTGTTGGTATAACTTCACAACGGCTGGACCGTTTGGGCTGAAACCTTGCATAACTATAGTTTCCTATTTATCATAATTTCCGTGTAAATTTCGTAGTGTGTTTTAAATATGGATCCTACGTAAACGTTGTCTTTTCCCTGAGCCCAGACTTTTGATGTCGCTCTTCCCGTTATTGGATATCTCATTGATGTGTGATCCTTTTATTATGAAAATCTGGGTGGATTAAGATTAGATCCCTTTCTTTCTAATGAGCTATCAAGGTCGTCTCGGTCGTTACTGCTTGTTCTTCGCACTTGCCTTTTAAACATTGTCCTCATTTTCTGAGAGTTTTAGTCATATCTCCGTCGTTTATGGGTAGTTTCCCCTGTACTTACTTTCATTGGGTCCATTTAAGAGACATCTTAAACACGACTTTACATTTTGCATTAGTTCCTAAGGAATCCTTGTTCCATGGTACTTCCATCTGTCATATCCCGGAATCCCGACCCCGCGCACTCCCACCACACCACACCTTCCTAACAACTTCACCATCCCCTACACCATGCCTCCCCACTCCCCAAGTCACCTTCCCTCCTGACTGTCCCAGCTCCGGTCTGGTTGCGGCACACCGAACCTTGGCCACTCCCATCCCGGAAGCTCGGTCCCGAGTCGGAACATTTGGAGACTCCGGATTTGCTCCAATATCCCGATGGACCTCCGACATCCCGTGACATACCCTTAAACCATTCCTCCACCCATTTCATTTATTTGAGTCACCCAACATCCTTCGGATACACAACTCCGCTTTCGGAGTTACCCGCATCCTTCGGTGATCTGACCCACATCATCACTTATTAGTCACCTTCCATTCTTAGCATGACTATCTTCTTCTTATCATTCAGTCGGCTAACCCCCCCTTACCCATTTCTCATTCCCATTCATTTTCCGGCCTCTTACTCTGCCCTCCTTGGTCCGACACCTCGGTTCCCTGTTAAAGATATTGTTCAGGACCTTTCGGTACCTCTCGGTATCATTTGGCACCTTTCGGTGTTGTCCCATTGTCATTCGGACTTTGACTAAAGTCCTTTCCATTCCCCTTTATAAATACCCGTAGATTAGAACCTGTAGTTCCTCAGTTCTAATCTCGACTAAAATGTTACCCAAAGTCCCTCTGAGTGAATCCCGTTCCCGTTCTACAAGATACCTCAGACATAAGAAATACAAGGACTAACTGAGATGTAACGGAGGCACAGTGCTCCCTCCGAGTCGCTGAGGCTGTGTCCTTCTTAGAGCCTCTTGTACTATCCAGCAGAACCGGGCTTCCTGGAGAAGCTTCGGCCCACTACCGGAGCTCTCGGATCCCCCTCTAGTTGAGCCCCGCCTGCATTTGGACTCACGCATTTACCCCTACGATCCGGGTTTTTGACACCATCCTCAGCTACGTGTGCAGACGTGGGAAAGTAGTTTTGGTGGAGGTTCTCTGGTTGTTTTTATAGTCAAATCTTGGTCGATTGTCCTAATTCTTTGTTTAATATTTGCTATAAATTTCCCCGAGAATTCCTTCTTGTTGATGCTAAGCTTGAAGTACTTTTGCTAATTTTCTTTCTTCCAATTTATCGTGTGTAGTCGTAAAAATTCGTTAAAATTCGTTAAAATTCAGGTCCTTCTATTTTCTCATATCTACTTGTCATATGGGGTTTTGTGATTTATCTGGCATATTTCCATAATGGGTTTCCATAGTGTGACCATTATTTCTCCTACAACATGCACATTCATTCTGCAATGTTTTTGTTTCTGTTTTTGAGGTTTAATTTTATTCAAGGTTGAACTTGTCCGGTACACTAACCATTTGTTCCTTGAATTTTCTATGTTTTCATCAGATAAAAGAAAGTCATAAAAAAGATTGCATAAGGAAACATAGATTTGCGGGTATACAGGTTTTCGACCTTTGATACTTGTGATTGTGAATACCAGGAGTAGCTTCAGGTCTGACACTATTCCTTGGTATTATACTCCTCCCTCCACCATTCCTCTTTTCGCTCTACAGGCCATATTTCTTCTGCATACAATACCCTATTATCCAACCGATAAGTTTCCATCACCACTTGCAGTTCCTCCAATGTATCCATGTTGAGTTGCTGGACTCTTTGTCAGGGCACACCGCTCTGCTGTGCGCTGCACCCTCATGGACGACCTCTCCTCTCACCTGTGTAGCACGGATGCGCCCGATGCTGAGTACTCTGTGTGGGTACTGTGCTGCTGGGTACACCACGCATCCTCATTTGTACTTCTTTCCTCTGACACTTGGGATCACCCACGGAGTCATCTGTGATAGCCCGGCTCTACCCAGGCTGACGTGGCACCCCACACGTGACCCATTCCCACCTGTATATAAACTGAGCTGAAGCAGAACTGAAGAAGTAGCCTTCTTCTCGCTACTGCTTCAGGCAAGTATCTTACTCTAGCTTAGTTTAGTTTAGTTTAGCCTTTCATCCTAATGACAATCACTACTGCTTCAGCCTAAGAAGCTACATAGGGACATAAGCCCAGAGAAGGGCTGCCCACCATACAGTCTCACCACCCCGCTGCCGTCTGGGCTGCTAGCACCAAGCTTTACGCCGCTACCTCCACCTCTCTCGAGCCGTCCCTGACACTCTTCCATAGATTTGATCTTGAAATTCACAATAGAATGCCAGTGGGTTATTTTTCCGTGGAATAGTCAGATGCATCGTTACATGGTACAAATGTTCCCGGAGTATTAACCAAGAATTCCATAAATGGAACTCCATTGACTTTACCACATGATACTCGGAGCAAATCATGGCCTCCAAGAGAATCCTTCCGAAGATCAATTCCATTACCTCTTCAAGATCTTTGATCATCGGCATGACTTTATATGGTTTAAACAGACTTCCTAATCGATGTGGATTTGCTCGGAGATCCATTTCGTCTTGGACTAGATTGAGACAGTCCTGGGTCATCTTCCAAGTTCTATCCAGATCGGATTCTAACTGAGTTAGATGGTTGTTTAAGACCACATTAATAAATTTCACCCCTTTCGGATATCCCTGATTATAATCACTCCGCATCTTTTCTTTAAGTAAAGCAGAAAATGCGGGGGATACTCCTACTTGAGTACGTTGTCAGGGCACACCCACCTGACCCAGGTCCACCCGGACCCACCCAGCCACACCACACCCGCTCCCTGCTGTCCATCCCTCTCCCTCCTCCTTCCTCCCTCTCTTCCTCTATCTACACGGACCACCTTCCTTTGTATCAATGTACTATTGACCCGTCCGGCCCACACACCCTGGACAGCTTCCCGCTGTGCCCAGCACGTGCACATGCAGCGGACGCTCTCGGGATCCCCCACAGGGACACCCGGATGCCCGCGGCTGTCTCCGAGGATGATGTGGCACTTGTCATGTGACTCAAGCCACATGTACATAAATGTACCTGAAGTGGGAACCAAAGAAGTAACCTTCTTCTCACATTCTCCACTTCAGGTAAGTAGTATAGTTTTCCCTTTTAATAATAATAACACATTCTCCACTTCAGTCTAAGTGGCCAGGGACTGCTGTCCCTTCCCGGACCTGCCAGCATGCACGCCCAGTTCACACCCCGCAAGGGCCCTTCTGCCAGGCGATACATCCGGACCCCCTCTACCCCGGACACGTCCCTGACATACATGGGGTGAATTCAAAAACGGGTTCAGCATTGTCATGATTGAGTATGGGTGATGCCGGTTTTAAATTGGGAAGCGGGAATTCGGGTTTATCTGGAATGGGAGTGGAAACGGACCGGTTTCGGTAATTCCATTTAGCAGCGGCACTACCCATGGGCTGATCACTTGAAGAGGGGGTTGTGGGTAGGTCCGAGCTGGAATCACTTGGACATCCATAGGCCAGGTCAAATACTTCCTTCCCACACATTAAAATATCCGATCTAATTCCATCACATTTCCGGAATCCTTGCTGAGCTTTCTCCAAAAGGAAATCTAGTTCAGAATCCGTTTCCCATTGAACTGAATTCATAGGTGAGTCGGATCCAAAAGTAGTACTTTCTTCGTTGACTTCACTTTCCTCAGGATTTCCCGTTCCTTCATTCTCTTTCGTCAGTTCCTTCTCGCATCATGTTAAGTGGATGACTACACACCAAGGAAAAGGGTCTTGGGGATAGCTGGAGTCTGGCTGGCGGTTATGACTGGAACAGTCTTGAAAATGACTTGAGTGTTTGGGAATTGCATATTGATAAGTTTCTTTCAGATGTTCAGGTGTTAGACGCTGAAGGCTTGTTGAGCCATTGACCCCTGCTGGTGCCACAGTTTTATAGTTTGATGTCTCTATTCCTCTTGTCTTCATCCTCCTTGGGAACCTATCGTTATGCTCAGGTGGTTACACATTCAATCAGCCTAGTCATTCTCAATCCATTGGCTCAGTGTCAGGGTCTGGCCCTCATTCCGTGACAGGGCCAGGGAGATCCTCCTAGTTGCTGGGGTGTCTAGTCCCAGTCCGAGATCCTCAAACTCACTGAGGGGGCTAGCCCCAGCCTTCACAGGAAATGAGTTGAGAAGAAGGGTAATCTTCTCAACCTCCTGTGAAGCCACTACAAATGGGAGTCGGGAACTACATAGTTTTCGGCTCTTTGCCGACTTTCCATAATTGGCACCCCCCCGTGGGAAGATTCTGGGCAAGCTGCTCGTCCAGAAAGTTCCCACGGTCGTGGCTGTGATGGTTTCTGGGCGAGTAACTCACCCAGAACATTCCCACGGGTCTGCATGCATGCGTGTCAGGGCACAGCCTAACTGGCTACCCTGACTCCCTATGCTGGAAGGGAGTTGCCGTAAGATGATCTAGAAAGATCTGAAAAATGCAAGTAATCTCACTTAGCTCCTGCTTCTCTTCCTTCAAAATGTCACCCCCTTCCCACGCCTTGCTTACGATTATCTGAATGAATACTTATCATTTCATGTCATCATTCTATCGGCTATCACTTATCTCATTGTAGCTGCGCTCTAGTGGGTAGCAGTACCTGTGTATATAACTTCTATCTCCGCTGAGGGTGGTGCCTCAGCGTTAACAATGACTAGGATTCTCAGGAACATCTCCATCATCATGAACTGACATGCAGTCCCTGACAATGCAGGATTGTGGAACAGTGAAGGGAAAAATAGGAGAAAATGGGGGAAGGGTACCTGAGGGTGTGTGGGGTCAGGGGCTGCCTGACATCACCCCCCCTCTATACCACTTTGCCTCGAAGTGGCTGTGGTTCTTGGTTGGTGGGGTTCTTTTGTCTTTGCTGGTTTGGGGGCTTCTGGGTGAGTCTGGTGGAATTCCTTTATGAGGTCTGGGGAGTTCTCCAGGTTCTCCCTGGGGAGCCATTCATTTTCCGAATTTGGCCAGCCCAAGAATTTGACGAAGTACCAGAGCCGTCCATATCGGTACCTGGAGTCCATGATTTTCTCCACCTCATTGTTATAGATATAGACTAGAATCTTATGGTCCGTGGTTGCAAGCAGATGGACCCAGGGCCTTCCCCATTTTACTTCTCCATCAAACCCCATGCCAAGCTTTCCCACCGGGTTTTGGTGCTGGCTGGGGGATTTGTTGGGTTTCAAGGGACTTCCCTTGACCATTATGACTTTTATATTAGATAGTTAGAAGTCATATGATGTGTAAGGCAGATGCCGAAAAATGTCTTTCCTTATCAAATATACAATCTCAGACTATCACCCAGTGATTGTAACTGTCACCTGTTAGAACTGGGCGAGGGTGGACGATTCCGGAGGGGAACTGGAGACTTAGCAAGGAGGGACCTTGGCCTCAGCGACTCAAGCAGAGTGCTGTGCCATTGCTGTTTGTCCATTTGGTCCTTAATTTCATAGGTGGTGAGCAGGAAGTCTCTAGGGGGCATTTCAGGTCGATTTTAGACTAAGGGCCTAAAACAAGTATGTACAAGCACCGGTATATAATAGAGAGGGCGAAAGCACAAGGGAAACAAAGGGGGTCCAAATTGGAATGAAGGGGTCCAAACAGGAACAAAGGGATGACAGAAGCGGAGTGGTACCAAAGGTCATAGGTCAGAACCTGTGGTACATCCAAAAGGAGATAGGGAGGGCAAAGCCCAGAGGGGCAGGAGGATGAGGTGAAGTGGGGATGATGACTAACTGGCTAGAATGGGAAGAAGCAGCAGTCCAAATAAGGATGAGGGGAAAACATGAAAGATACATTACAGACGGTGAAAGTGCCGAGTATGATCTGTGGAGCTCGGGGGTTACGGAGCTTACAGAGCTTAGGGAGGCAGGGTTGGAAGTCTGAGGAATATTGGCAATGGTGTTTACATAGTATGAGGTCACCAATGCAATGGACTTATGCTGAGGTGGAGTCAAAGTCCGAGGTAGGAACTATGATGGAATCTCAGAGTGAAGGTACGAGCGGTGTCCGAGTACAAGGTATGGGACAGCAGCAGAAGGTCGTAACTTACCGGAGGGTTGGTGGGAGAGGGTCAGAGGAAGGAGAGAGGAGAGAGGGACAGGTAGAGGAGTGGAGGAGAGGAAAGGTGTCAGGTCTGAAGGTGAGTATTTGTAAGGTCGGTTGAGGTTCCGACCTTGGTGTTGACTCCTGCTATCCTCAAGCTGTCAGGAATTAGGCAGTATAGAGCTGTAATTTCGACAGGGGAGGAGAAGAGTGAAAACCTGTTTCACCCTTCCCCGCAATTTATATACATTGTTTACATCGAGAAATAAAGAGTAATAAACAATGAATAAAGAAAGCGTGCACAGCACGCATCACCACACATCCATTCCCTACAGTATTGGAGCGGATGGGAGAAGGGTAGGAGGGTGTCAGAAGGGTGGAGGTGTTGTGAGGGGTAAGAGGAGGAGTGAGAGGAGGAGTAGGAGGAGGAGGGTGGCGAGAGGAGTGGTGTTTGGTCTGAGGTGAGTATTGGAGTGGACGAGGATAAGGTAGGAGAAGGACAGAAGGGTGGAGGTGGCATGAGGGGTGAGGGGTGGTGTGGTGTCAGGACCAAAGGTGAATGTTGGAACGGACGGCAGTAGGGTAGGACTCCGGAGGTGGTGAAGATGGGGGTCCAGGAGTCGGATCGGGATCAAGTATGTACGGATATGACAGCGATGGGTGGAGGAATGGATGTGGTTGTTGTAGGCAAACTCAGCAAGTGGCAGCCAGTCGGCCCAGTCGTCCTGTCTGTGGTTGACAAACACCCAGAGGTAGGTTTCTATCTCCTGGTTGACTCTGGTCTGGCCATCGGTTTGTGGGTGGTAGGCTGTTGAGGGGGCAAGTTTGATTCCTAGGAGGGCTGCCAGCTCCCTGGAGAAATGGGAGACAAACACACTGCCTCGGTCACTGAGCACCTCTTCTGGAAAGCTGTGGTGTCTCCAGACATGCTCAAGGAAGAGCCAGGCTATGCCTGCCAAGTCTGCTGTGGTGACTGTAGGGATTGCGTGGATGCGCTTGGAGAGCCAGTCCACCACCACCAGGATTGCATTGTACCCCTTGGAGTCTGGGAGCTCACCAATCGTGTCTACTGATATCACTTGCCACCTGCAGGATGGGACTTTGTTTGGGATGAGCTTCCTGACTTTTCGAGATGGGAACATCTTCACCCGGTTACAGGCGTCATATCCTGAGACGTACTGGGCTATGTATCGAGGCATCTTGGGCCACCAGTAGTTGCAGGAGACAAGCTCTAGGGTCTTCCAGCGCCCTGGGTGTCCTGTTGTTGCTGAGTCATGGTGGAGTCGGACCAGGTCATGGTGGAGTTTTGGGTCCCTTGGGACGTACACCCATCCTTGGTAGAGGATCAACTCTCCCTCCTTTCCCCACTCATCTGAGTGTAGGGTCCCCTTCTCTAGCTCTCTCAGTGCCTTCACCACCCCCTCATCGTGGTCCCTCCCTCTGTGTATTCTGTCAAGGATATCTGCTTCCTCTCCCTCCACCATGACCCCTTCTGTAGCTCTTACCTTGAACCAGTCCGGGTGCAGGAGGGTCTTGTCCATATTGTCCTCCTTTCCCTTCGGGTGGTCCAGGCGGCGGGACAGTGCATCCGGCTTCCCCATGAGCCTTCCTGGTCTATGGACCAACAAGAAGTGGAAGCGGGAGAGGTAGAGGGACCACCAGGCCTGGCATCGGTTCAACCTCTGGGCTGAGCAGAAGTAGGAGAGGTTCCTATGGTCAGTGAATATGCCGAAGGTCTCTGGGGTGCCTTCGAGGAAGTGGCACCACTCCTCCAGGGCCCGGACTATGGCCAACATCTCCTTGTCGTAAATCTCGTAGTTTCTCTCTGTGTCTGAGAAGCCTTTGGACATGAAGGCCACTGGGTGGAACTCTCCATCCTCTTGGAGCTGAGAGAGTACTGCTCCTGTGGCAAAGTTTGAGGCGTCACATTCTAACCTGAAGCGGCCAGAGTCGGAGGGGAAGGTGAGGACTGGTGCTGAGGTGACAGCTTCCTTCAATCCATCGAATGCCCTTTGTTCCTCCTTCCCCCAGGTCCACTGCTTTGACTTCCTGGTGAGTGCATGGAGAGGTCGGGCTTTCTCAGAGAAGTCCCAGATGAACTGGCAATAGAAGTTTACGAACCCAAGGAAGGATTGGACTTCCTTGACCTTGGTGGGTGCTGGCCAGTCAGTCACTCCTTGCACCTTCACTGGGTCCATGGCAACATGGTTCTCTGAGATGACTAGCCCTAGATAGTTGATCTTCTGCTGTTCAAACTTGCACTTTTCCGGTTTGAGGAATAGCCTCTGGTTCCTCAGGGTGGTAAGGACTTCCCAGATGACCTTCCGGTGCTCTTCCAGGGTAGACATGAACATTAGGATGTCATCCATGTAGCAGATGACAACCCCTCGGTCTATGAAGTCCCAGAGAATGTCATTCATCATCATTTGGAAGGTGGTGGGGGAGTTGCACAGTCCAAAGAACATTACCATCGGCTCAAACAATCCCCGGTTAGTGGCAAAGGCAGCTTTCCACTCATCCCCTTCTTTGATGCAGACATTGTTGAATCTCCATCTCAGATCAAGGGCTGAGAACCACTTGGGGAGTCAGGTGAGGATGTCGGAGATGGGGTAGGAGTTCTTGATCGTAATTTCATTCAGTTTCTGGTAGTCCTGGACCAACCTCAGGGAGCCATCCTTTTTTTTCACAAAGAACACCAGAGCCCCCATGGGGGACTTAGATGGGCGGATCCATCCATTGGCCAGATTTTCCCTAAGGAAGTCATCGAGTTCTCTCTGCTCTGTAGGTGACAACAGGAACGTCTTCCCTCATGGTAGCTTGGCCTCAGGGACAAGGTCAATGGCATGGTCCCAGGGCTTCCAAAGGGGTAGTTTGTCAAAGGCCTCCTTTGAGAACATGTCCTTGAAGTCTTGGCAGTGTTGCAGCACCATCTCTTCGAAGGGTTGTTCCCCCGAGGTGGCATCCTGAGCCTCCTGTGCTAGCCACTGCAATGGGGTGGTAGTCGCTCTCAGGTCGTGCCCCCATCTGGGGGGGATTACCGCAGCATACACCCCATCCCCGGGTTCCAGTGTGAGGTCCGGGTCCTTTGGGGTTGCCAGTGGTGGCCTGAGGCCTTGGCAGGCAGGTGGGCATTGGGACATGGTGACTCTCTGCCGGGCCCAGTCCACTTCTGGGTTGTGGTGCAGTGTCACGACCCGGCAATTCCCATGGTCAGGTGACCACTCCCCACACCTTCTCCCTCCTCTGCTTCGACCCCGTCAACTCTGCTGCCTGCCTGATGCTGAAAGAGGGCTCGCAGCTCTCTATGCTGACTAAGCTCATGGGGCCAAACTCTCCAAAACTCCTACTTCTTGACTAGACTTCGCTATACTCGATCCTTAACTCTGTGGTGAGTTCTCCAGGATTCCACAAGGTCCGGGCTCAGCATCCACTGCTCACTCATTGTGAGCTAGATCACTGCCCTTATTCCTACTGTTGGAATTCCACACACTCACATCCTCTCTAGCGCATCCTAGTGCCTTAGAGAAAATGGGGGAGGGGAGAACTTCCTTTCAAAAATCCAGTATGTACAGGATTATAAGAAATAATCATTTTTAGAAATAATAGATGGGGAATATTGGTACCATATGGCACCTGGATATCTTATTAGGCGAAATAATAGAAAAGGGTAACAGTATCAATAAAAGAATATCAATCAATAACTGAAATGATGCAAAAATATGAAAATATATGAAAATAAGCGATATCTCAACGGATTTATGGAATTAAAGGCCAAAATTAGAAATGAAGCCGGAGATAACTCTCACACAGCCGATAAACATTTTTACCAATTTATTAGACGCCGTGGGAATGAGTGAGGCTGGAATTCTGGGTTGCCGCTTGAGATTCCCACGCCCGCACATGCCCGTGCCTAACTTGCCCAACATAGAACTCCGCCAAATCTCCACCGATTGGGACGTTATTGGTATCGTCGGAATCGTATGAATTAGGAATATTTTTAGGTACCAAATTCGTATCGAGTTGTTGTGTGAATGGAAGTGGTTTCTGAATGTTGGAAGCAGGTATCTGAGCCGGCTCTGTGTGTGGGCGATTATCCCACCTACAATGCCGCCTGGACAAGCCCATCATCCCTCCCCGTCACTGCTACCTGTTCCATGGCCTGTCACGGGCCTATGAGTCATTCCTTATTACGCTTGTTTTCTTGACAGCCATGCACGGCCATCCTTCTCCCACGCTCTTTGTTTGTTTTTGTTCGCCACCTGCAATCTCCATGAGATCTGGCGACTTATTCCTATTCATTCCATTACACTTAAATACCGATTGTACACTACCTCGTACTTTAGTTCGAAAATCAACTAGGGTTACTCCCCTGTGCTCCCTGTCTGACCCAGTCGCACCCTCTGTCCTCTGAAATATTGGGGCTGCATCAAGTACGAGGCACAACACTCATGGATGAGTCATTGGAGCTGAAACCCCACTTTGCCACGATTGTCACCCCCACCCTTAACGGGCTGTTATGCCGGAGTAGCGGACCTTAACGGTCGCTGATGGCGAATCACAGTAACGTTTTTCCCCACCCTGACATGCAGGAGCCACAAATGACCTGACTGACTGATGGCCTAGGTTGGTTACTGCAAATCGGGCCCACTCTTGTGCCGACCGAAGCTAAGGAGTGCTTCCACCTCTTCCATGATGGACCCATTCTCATTCAGGGTGCCATCCACATTGTGGACTGGGACCAGCTGGGGGAGGGGGATGGTCTCCAGGTTGTGTTTTCAAACAAAGTCACGACTTATAAACATCCCTGTAGCTCCCGAGTCTAGTAGGGCAGAGGTGGTAACTGAGGCCAGGGACGTGGTGGCAGTCAGCTTCACCTGGAGGTTAAGGGATCAGGGGGGGTGCTTGGACAGTACATAGATCACAGGTGGGGGGACGGCCACTTCAGCTACTGCATCTGGGGAGCTGTTCCTCGTGGGGTTAGTGGGTGTGGCTTTTCTTTTCTTAGCAATCACTCGGTGTAGTTTAGGTCGTGCAGTAGTCTTGGGATTACCATGATATCTACCTGCAGGTACAGTGATGCTGGGGGGTGGCTGGGGCATATCCTTCACCGGTCGCCTTCTCAGTTAGTCCCTCCCCCACTTCCTCCACTTTTGCCTGATCCGGTCCTTGAGGGTGGTCCCTTAGCAAGTCTGCAATTGCCCAGAGGTCTTCCAGGGCTAGGCGGGCTCACTGGGGTCTCGGTCTTGGGCAGTGTTGGGCCACATGCCCTGGTTGGTTGCAGTTGAAGCAGAGACCTGCTCGTCTCTGCTCCTCCTGGGGAGGGCACATGCGGTCCAGGTCCATAGGCTGGGGGCCTGGCTTTGGGGCCGGGGTCAGGATGGTGGCTGGGGTGGCGGGGTGCACAGGTGCTGGAGCAGGTTGGGAGAGGAAGGGGGATGGCTTGGTGGCCAGGAGGCGAGGTTGGGTGGCTTGGAATTGCTGCCATTGGTTGTCAAGAACTGAGGCCTCGCACTTCTACTCAGCCCAAGTTGTGGGCATAGGCCAGAGGCAGTAGATGCTCTTGCGGAGCCGGGGGTGGAGGGCATGCTTGAAGCGGTCCACCAGGGCGACATCTCCCATCCGTGAAATAGGGCCATACAGCTCAAACTGCTGGATCAGCTTGTCCACTGGTTCATTCCCCTGTCAGAGCGAGACAAGTTTCTGGTGGGTGGTGGCTTGGTGGTTGGGATCGGCAAACATAGAGTCTAGCTCTGCAGCAAAGTCGTCGAAGGTAGTGGCTGGGGCCCCTGGGGCCAGGAGGGTATTGATTCATTGAGTGGCCCATGGCCCGGCCATGCCTCCTTTCATGTAGGAGAGGACAAATAGGACTTGGCTACATTCATCCGGGAACTCCATGTGCCACATGCTCATGTAGAACCCGCACTCGGCCTTGAAACGGTCTAGGTCATCTTGGGACCCGGAGAATGGGGTGGGGGCAGCCACTTTGGGTGGTTTTGGGACTGGGGCATGATGGAGGGGTGGAGGGACTATGGCTGTGGGTTGCCCTTGAGTGGTCAGCTGGACCTGGAGGTCCCGGAACTGGTGCGTCAGCTCTGCAATCTGTTCCTCTAATGACATCAGGGTGGGGGGTGCAACTAGGTTTAACCCTTCTTCTGCTGTCAGGGTCCGGCCCTCGTTCTGTGACAGGGCCAGGGAGATCCTCCTAGTTGCTGGGGTGTCTAGTCCCAGTCCGAGATCCTCAAACTCACTGAGGGGGCTAGCCCCAGCCTTCACAGGAAATGAGTTGAGAAGAAGGGTAACCTTCTCAACCTCCTGTGAAGCCACTACAAATGGGAGTCGGGAACTATACAGTTTTCGGCTCTTTGCCGACTTTCCATAATTGGCACCCCCCCGTGGGAATATTCTGGGTGAGCTGCTTGCCCAGAAAGTTCCCACGGTTGTGGCTGTGATGGTTTCTGGGCAAGTAACTCCCCCAGAACGTTCCCACGGGTCTGCATGCATGCGGGATTGTGGAACAGTGAAGGGGAAAATAGCAGAAAATGGGGGAAGGGTACCTGAGGGTGTGTGGGGTCAGGGGCTGTGCCCTGACACTCAGCCTCATTTTTCCATCTATCACTCCTTTTCCTCATGTTCCATCATCAATTCTCCTGTCTCCTTCATTCACTTGTCTAGTTTGGTTGTCCGTTTTTCGCGAGTTTGATTACGTCTTTAGTTCTTTCCCCCCTTTTCTCATTCTTGCTACACTAATCAGCCTCATGTTCCGTTGTTCTACTATTTCTTTCTCCATCATTTTTGTGGTTCTCACAGATCCTTGGCTTGATTATCATCGCGTCAACTCATCAAATCTCTCATGCTCCATCCTTTTCACAGTTCTGGGTCTGATTACTGTCGCATTAACTCATCAAATCTCGCCTTGTGCTTCTTGCACTGCTTAACTTGATTACCAACATGACAACTCATCAACCCTTGCCTTTTACCCTGCCAATTTTCCACCTGATTCGCAACTCTCGATCTCTTCTTGGTATTCTCATGTCCATGCGGATTTATTGTTCAGATCCTGTGCACCACATGAAGTTCCCCTTCTCCTCGGATTATGGGTTTTTCCCTGATTGAGCGTTTACTCTCCCTATCCATCCACTCCTTTATTTCTCCACCTTCAGCTTCAACTCCCAGATCTCGCTCCTCAACTCAACTACCTGGCAACTTCTACTTCCTTCCGATCCTGTTTCCTCTGATGCGACTCTTATTTCCTCACGGTCCATCACTCCTTTATTTTGTTCCCTCTACCACTCGGATCTTACGACTATTCCCCTTGTTACTTTGTACATGTGTTCTCTTCCACTCATCACAGCATATCTGGCCCTGCCGGATCACTGTTTTCTTTTCCATTGCAACAAGGTTGCGATGTAATTTTTCCCACTGCGATCGACTGATGGTACTTAACCACCTCGGCAATCTGCTTGATGAGTTCAATGGGCGCTTGTACTGCCTTGACAATTCATCAACAGATTTCCAAGTTGGATTAATGTCTTGATTTCGATCAATCATGATTAGGTATAGATCATGAATGCCTCATGGCATTCTCATTTCTTTGGAGACCAGAATTCGTGAAACGATCTGCCTGACGAATCCATGATGTGCATTGGCTTTTTGCCATTCATGCATTGTGGGTTTTTCAGGTTGATCTTGAGCTTTTTCCAGGTATAACCGGATTTAGGATGGACGTAGCACCTTAGACACATGTTCCTTGAATGAGCGAATTGCACCACTAAGGTATGTTTTTCGCTTTGCCCCCTTTTCTTTTACTTTTCTTTAGGTAATGTATAACCCAACATATCGGTACTGTAACCTCGATGTAAACAAAGAAGTTTTGAATTAGGGAGTATATAAATGTTAAGAAAGAGAGCAAGAGTAGATCAAACAAATGATCAAAAAAGGAAAAAAAATCAATCAAAGAGCGGAATTGTGTATATACATTAGGTCATGATCGACCTTTTGTAAAGAAATTTTGGAAGAGAAAATGAAGAAAAGAATGATGGAAGGGTGCCGCCACGTTGATCCGGATGGATAACACCCATTATGGAGCCAAACCTGCCCTTACTTGCTTGCTACTTCCCCAAGCCATGTCTTTTCATGCAAGACAGTGAAGGGAAGAAGGTTGGTTTGATCTCGTAGACGATCATAGTCCAGATCATCATTAGTGCAACCCCTGTTGGATTATTGAGTGTAAAAATAAAAATAAAAGTGAAAACGTAGAGTTCGACATACTCCATTTTTACTCAGACATGTACCTCTCTCCCAAAGACTCATTGCTAGGAGGTCTCTTCACTGTGTGAGGAGGTTCACAAACTTGGTCTTGCAAGATATCGAGTCTGATTGGAATGGATCCATACAGTTTCAATTGACATGACAGTTGTCGCTCGCTGTGTCCCCAAGGAATGCATCTCCACTGTCCAAAAGTTGCTGGGGCCATCTGGTCCATTGCTGTGATAGCTGGTTACGAATCCAAATGTAGGCAAAAACCACACTGCTGACGACAACAGCTAGGACAATCCCTAGGACTGTGGCAAAGTTAACTGTGACAGATGTAGTGGTCATGATTCGGATAGATGATAGATGTACAGCAGAAAACAGATTTGTTGACACTGTGATGGAAGTAAATGAAAAGAAATAAAGGAATGTTTTCTTGGCTTCAGCCATTAGTACTACAAACGTAAAAATGAAAGAAAAATGCGGGTCCACAGATGCTTCTCAGACCATGTCTGACAGACAACATCTGGAGACCTGTTTTTGTTAATGGTTATGATTAAGAAATTGTGATATAGACCCTTTTGTCCTACTTGATGTCCTTTGCTCACTTCGATTTCATCCATCGGTGATTTGCACTCATGGCTAATATCACTTGTAGTGAGACCATGAATATACAACGTTGGGTGCCATTGCCTATCCTGGTACACAGTCAGTGGGGATCGAGGGACAACTGCTTCAAAGGACTTGATTGATGGTGAGACTTGATTACGTTGACGTCTCTCCTCCATTCGTGTTCTTTGTCCTTCTTGCCATAACCTGATTATGATGTTGATTGGGTAACCAATGGTATGGTTCCACACCCATTTTCCCCAGTCTCGTCATGGGCCAATCAAGATTGCAAGGATACCGACGAAATAGAATGTAAAGAGAGTCAAAAGGAAAATCTGTAGAGACAATTAGTCTTTTTAGAAGTTATTTGATATGAGACATTACTTAAAATGTCTGCTCCCATGATGTTGTTATGTTTTGGGGTTCGCTTGTCTTTGTTCTCAGCCACCAGCGCATGGCTCTGGTGAACTATGCAACAAGTGAAACAAAGTCACCTGATGTTACAATCTATTTAATCCCTTATCCGGACATTTCGGATGCAGAATCTTCTGTATTGGAATCCTCCTGTCTTTCTCATACATGAAACCACCTGAGACTAACAGGCACTGGAAAGTACAGCTGGCCCCGAGGAGCACCTGCCTCCTTGTACCTGAGGTATTTTCTCGGGCCTTCCAGTTTTTTGTGGTTTCTATAGTCCCATCTCTCTTTGTATTTTGATGCTTCCTTGATTCATTCATAGAGTGGTTCATAATTTTGCGGTATTGTCTCTCCTCTCTCAATCATTTTTTTGCGTTGATTCCTGTCAGGGCACACCCCACCTGACCCCATGCCATGCCACCCTACTCCACTCCCCCCGCTATCACTCCCCGTTTCTCCTTTTCCCTTTTCTTCTTTCTTTCTATTTCCATTCCACGGTCAACTTCCATTTCTCTATGTATCACTGCACACCTAACCCTGCTCCCCCAATCGCTGTGCCTGCCACACACATTCCCGCTCACAGAGTGGCACACCTCCAGGATCTCCTATGGAGATACCCAGGGAAGTGTGGCTGTGTGCAGAGATGATGTGGCTCCTCCCACATGACCCCAACCGCATGTATATAATAGTGCCTGGGGTGGGAACAGAAGAAGCAGCCTTCTTCTCAACTTCCCACTTCAGACTAAGTGGTCAGGGACACTTACCCCATGATGGGACTGCCGCTACGCATAGCTGACATCTGTCCCATTGAGTCCCTCACGCTGGGACTTCGCCGCTTTCGGAGCTGTCCCTGACAATTCCACCTCTCCCATACTTCATTCCAAAATTCCTCCTCTCTCTTGAGTCACTCCTCTCTTTCCTTGTGTGATTGGGACGTTGCCATGCTACTGAAAGCAACTCCTAAAGTTTGCAAACTCCGCATGTTCCATATTTCCCTCATCACTCTCTATTCCTTCATCATCCATATCCATTTCGTCATCTGCATACTCATCTGACCCTTCCATTCCATCACTATAGTCTTCCTCCATATATGTCAAAAAGTCATCGGCATCTCGTTGCTCCAATTCCTCATCAGACTTAGTTTCGGACCCGCTTCCTTCAGACTTGTCCTCCTGTAACTCCTCTGAGTCCTCTGATTCTTCCGATTCTTCCCTATTCTCTTTTCCTCTACTTTCTGCTATGTTCTCTCTGCGTTCCCTATGCCATGCCTCTATCATGTGCCATCGTCCCATTTTCTCCTGAGTCTTTTCTAGAACAATCAGTTCAGCTGCATCTCAATAGTAAAATATCTTGACACATTGCACTGCTACAGGCTTGGATAGTACTGTACCATCCAATTCAGCAAGGATATAAGCTCCAGATGGCCTTATGGTTACCACGTAATATGGTCCGGACCACCTTAGGGCTCCCTTTTTTCCTTGTTGATTGTCCAATGAACTTTTATACACTAAAACCATCGTTCCTCATGCAAGTGGTTTCCTATATCGTTCTCTCCCATGCTTTTCCCAATATGCATCAGCATTTCGTTTCCTTTGTAAGGCTAGATCTCTTGATGCTTGGTCAACATTCATATCTCTATCTTTTAATTGCTCCATTCTTAGACCCAATAAATCGATAGTATCTTCGATCTTGTGCCACTCTAATGTATGCCAGGTTCACTCTGTAATATCAAATGGGAACATTGCCTCTTGTCCATAGAGAAGATAGTATGCTGAAAATCCCGTAGCTTTTCAAGTGGTGATTCTATCAGCCCATAGTGCATAATGGAACCATTCCGGCCACTTGTTGGTGTTTCCGAGACATTTCTTCCACATGGCATCAATCCAATATCTATGACCAACTTCTAACATCCCATTTGCCCTTGGATTTTCTGCAGATATGTGTATGATTGGAACTTTGTACTTCTTAACTAGTACTTCCACTGCATCTTTGAACTCTGAACCATTATCCATGATGAGTTGAGGTATACAACCATTCGACACATAATGTCCTCAAAAATAAACTTAGCAATAGCTTGAGAACTCTTTGTACGAAGCATGCGAGCCTCTAGCCACCCTGATAAGTCATCTTGGGCATCTATGATGTAGTTAAACCCTGCTGCCTTTGGCATATGGACCATATCTATCGCAAATTTCCTTAAGACAGTTCTGACATATGTCAGTGATATAGGAATTTTCGGATGGTAACTGGATCTAAGCTGACACTCCTTACACGTTTGGCAAAACCAAGCGACAAAGTCATACATTCTGGGCCACCAGAACTTATCCACTAGATTCTTGTATGTGGGGTTTTTGCCTCGGTGTCCTGCTTCATCGTGTGCTTGGCTGCACATGTCCCACCTTTTACCTACATCTTCAACCACTAGTAGTGGAGGTTTAAAACCATTTCGCCTCCACAACCTTCCATCTCCCCAATAAAATCTTCTAGCTTGAGCTAAGATTTTCTGTCTCTCTTTCAAATCCGTTGGTAACTTCATGCTAGGTAGGTATTCTTCAATTGGTGTTTGAAATATCCCTCCTCTTGTCTGAGGTCTACTGGAATCGGTAATGGCGATTTTTCCGCCTCTTCTGGAATGATTTCCGCAGTTAATGTTTCCAAAATTCCTACCCAAGTTAAATCCCTTTTGATTCTTGTTCCACTGCCTTTGGGTATCTCCACTTCACCTCCATTGGGGCACACTGTTCGATCCTATTGTCTATTCTACTCAACTTCTCAATTACCCAGGAAGTCCTAGTTTCTGGTTCTACTTTGCCCTCGGAGTTTATTCTCTCATCGGAGCTTTCTAACTCCATCGATGAATTGTCTGATTTTATATACTCATATATTCCTTCCTGTGCACTTCTAGCAAATTTGAATGGATCTTCATAGTCCATTTCTGGTTCTGATTCTTCTGAATCATCCTCAGCTGGTTCTCTTCAGGACAATCCATCTGGAGCTCTGTGTCTCGTGGCAGGAACATGTTCCATTTTGAAGCTGAAGTGTTGTAAATATGTAGCCCATTGTGTCATCGGAGCATTGGGCAAGTCAGGATTATTGAACATTTGTATAAGTGATCTAGCATCTACTTTGATCCTAAAATGATAGCCCCAAAGATAGTGCCAACAAGCTTTTACTGCCCTGGACACTCCATATAACTCCAATTTTGGTTGCGAATATCTTGCTTCCACTTCACTAAACATCCGTGATCCAAACTCAATTGGGTACTCTATATCATCTTCCATTACTTGATATAATACCCATCCAACTCCTGTCTGTGCACTATCAACTGCTAGTGTTACTAGTCCAAGGTCTGAGGGCCGTTGATCCTTTGGTAGCATCTTTTTAGCTAATTCCAGATTTAATGGCTTGATTGCCCCAGACTCCTGTACTGCTTCTTTCAAGGTGTCCATTGCTTCTTGTGCTTCGTCTGTCCATTGGAAATCTTCCTGTCCTCCTTTTCTTGTATACATAGTTATGTCAGGGCACACACCCTGACCAGCCTGGACCCGGACCTGCATCCACCCGCTGCGCTTCCCGCATGCGCACATGCTCTGCATGCCGCATGCTCCGGGCCCGGTCCCTATCCCTTCATGTGACTTCCGGGTATCCCCGGAAGTTTGCTTGATATTGTGGCCACTGTGGGAAGATGAGAAGTTAGCTTCCTTCTCATCTCCTTACCCACAGTAGGTTGTGCCCTGGATAGGGCTGGTTACACCACAGGCTGTGGACCATAGGGGAGGGTCATGGGGACCTGGGAGTCGTCCCCTGACAAGTTAACAGCTTTGCAATTAAGGCAAAATTTCTGATCCATTTCCATGCAACTCCAACTGTTCCTAGGAAACCACGCACTTGTGAAACATTGCTACATGATTTCCATTTCATAATCTTAGAAAGAGTCTTGTGACTCACTCTTTGACCTTTATGGATACTGTCATATCCACCCCTGGCCATCGACTCCCGATCCCTCCGATCCCTCCGGTCTACCTCCGCTCCTTCTCCACTAACCTTGGAGCTCCCGTATTCCGCAATCCCCTCGGTACCCCTCGATGGTCACCACCCCCTCCTTTCAATTTATTACCTATGCCTCCCTAAGTATGGAGCCCCAAAGACTCCCGGACAGCTCCGACGTCCGCTAGCGCACCCCCGCCTCTGCTGGGCAATACACTCGCTTGCCCTGCAAAGCCCACCTTCGGGCCTATCCCTCCTTTCTGTTTCTGGGTTATCGCCTACCTTCCCGTTAACCCCGTAACCCGACTTGTCAGTAATATTCAATCAACTAATGTCTAAACCCATTAGCTCCACTCTGCTTGGCTCCGCCATTTGCGGACCCACCCTCGTTGTAACTATATATATACTCAACTTGTACATAGGTTACACCTCAGTAATAAAATCGACTAGAGTTTACCCCCCTTCAGTTCCGGTTGCCAGTTTAGTAAGTTAGGGCATGGACGTGTTACTTGGCACAGCGCTCCTGGCATAAGTCGCTGAGGCCGAAGCCCTCGCCACAGAGACATTCCCTCATCTCAACCTGGTCTCTGACAGATACGGTTCTTCCAACTAGATCCAATTTGGGTGTTGCTAGTACAAACTTTTTCCCTGATATGGTTACTCCACTGATTTCAATTCTCACAAGTAACTCATGTAATGTATGAGCATATTCCCATACAAACTTTCGGATTTCTGAGTTCTCTGGAATACTGGCTCCCTGTCAGGGACAGCTCCGAAAGCGGCGAGGTCCCGGCGTGCGGGACTCGGTGAGACGAATGACGGCTATGCGTAGCGGCGATCCCGTCGCGGGGTGAGCGTCCCCGACCACTTAGTCTGAAGTGGAAATGTGAGAAGAAGGCTACTTCTTCGGTTCCCACTCCAGCTGTTATTATATACATGCGGGAATGATCACATGGGGTGCGCCACGTCACCCTTGCACACAGCCACGGCTCTCCGGGTGCTTCCGCGGAAGATCCCGAGAGGGCCCGGTGAGGGTGCAAGGCGAGTGCGGCGGCGGTGGCGGCGGTGTAGGGATGTAGGATACAGGAGGGGAGATGGGCATGTGCGCCGATGATACATTGAGCAGAGAGAAAGGTGGTCCGTGTAAGAGAAAGAGAGAAAGAAAGAAAAGAGGAAAGGAGAACAGGAGGAAGGAAGAGGGAGAGGAGGGAGAGGCGGTGCGGAGCGGGGAGGCGGAGCGGGGATCGGGCGGGGCGTGTCGGGGCATGCCCTGACACTCCCTTGTACAATTGGGGAGGCCCCTTCAACGCAATATCATCTACAAATACCCCAACTCAGTCTGACATTCCTTTTATTATGTGATATGTTCTTCGGCAGAATTCCACAACTGAATTTGTAAGCCCTTGTGGTTAACACATTAACTGTTGCGATCCTAAGTTAAAGGCATGGAAAGCTGTTAAGTGCCTGCTTTCTGGGGCTAGTGTACAAGCGTCATAGCCAGAGTACAGATCGGCAATCCCATATATTGAATGTCCCGCAAATTCTTGTGCAAAGTCATCAACACAAGGTGGCAAACCTGCATCCCTGATCGTGACACTATTGAGTGTCATATCCATCTACAGTGTAGGAGAAATAACAGACACACTATGGAAACCCATTATGGAAATATGCCAGATAAATCACAAAACCCCATACGACAAGTAGATATGAGAAAATAGAAGGACCTGAATTTTAATGAATTTTAACGAATTTTAACGAATTATTATGACTATATGCGATAAATTGAAAGAAAGAAAATTAGCAAAAATACTTCAAGCTTAGCATCAACAAGACGGAATTTTCGGGGGAATTTATAGCAAATATTAAACAAAGAATTAGGATAATCGACCAAGACTTGACTATAAAAACAATCAGAGAACCTCCACAGAAACTACTTTCCCATGTCCACACATGTAGCCAAGGATGGAAGTACCACGGAACAAGGATTCCTCAGGAACTAATGCAAAATTCAAAGTCGTGTTTATAATAGGAAATGTAGATGTCCCCTAAACGGACCCAATGAAAGTAATTACAGGGAAAACTACCATAAACGACGGAGATATGACTAAAACTCCTGCAAAACGAGGACAACGCTTAAAAAGCAAGCACAAAGAATAACCAGTAACGACCGAGACGAGCTTGATAGCCCATTAGAAAGGAAGGGATCTAATCTTAATCCACCCAAATTTTCATAATAAAAGGATCACACATTAATGAGATATCCAATAATGGGAATAGCGACATCAAAAGTCCAAGCTCAGGGAAAAGACGATGTTTACATAGGATCCATAATTAAAACATACAACGAAATTTACACGGAAATTATGAAAAATAGGAAAATATAGTTATGCAAATTTTCAGCCCAAACGGTCCAGCCGTTGTAAAGTTATACCAATGACGGGAATATAGAAATCCGCATCATGTTTAATGACATGTGAGGGTGGCAATGTGAAGGGAACCAGCTGTCGGAACCGAGATCCGCACTTCGGCAGATCGCAAAGACCAATTTCCATCCAAATAAGGAAGAGACCGGTCAAAACAAAGCACAGAAAGTGCAAAACAACCTTAGATCATGAGGGAAAAATCTGAAATAAATCACAGAAGCCCATATGAAGGATATAAACACCCGCACATACCATAAATCCCAAACAATTAAACAGAAACAGCGCCCGCATACAAACGACTATGGGAACGATGCACATGATTACTGAATGTGCATGCATGTCATATCCTGGAATCCCGACCCTGCGCACTCCCACCACACCACACCTTCCTAACAACTTCACCATCCCCTATACCATGCCTCCCCACTCCCCAAGTCACCTTCCCTCCTGACTGTCTCAGCCCCGGTCTGGTTGCGGCACACCGAACCTTGGCCACTCCCATCCCAGAAGCTCGGTCCCGAGTTGGAACATTCGGAGACTCCGGATTTGCTCTGATATCCCGACAGACCTCCGACATCCTGTGACATATTAAACCATTCCTCCACCCATTTCATTTATTTGAGTCACCCAACATCCTTCGGATACGCAACTCCGCTTTCGGAGTTACCCACTGTAGGAGAAATAATATTCAAAGAATAAAACAATGATCTATCAGAATAGTCAACGAACAGGTGACAAGTTCAGATGTTTAACAGATCTCATGATCTTTATGAGACTGGACAGACATTAGATCATTATAAATTATCTAAACCCATGTAGCATGAGATTTAATCTACTACAATCATGGCTAGAACCTGGCATAGGTGTAATATTCAAAGAATATATCCCTACAACAAGAAAATAGCACATAGACGGCAGAATAAGAAGGAACATTGGGAAAGAAATGTGAATATCTCGGGAACCAGTAAACCTTTGACTGTAATGTTTTTACCATCTGAAAGAAATGTTTCTTAACTTTATCCACGGTTTTGTTTCATTCTAAAAGCTTCAAAACTGACGGAGATATTGCTCAAACGGCGAAACACCTTATAATTCATATATATTTATTTGCTAATTCTTACAAAAAGTAATGTGACTCAAGGGAAATATATTGGCGCCCGGAAGTCTGGCGGACCAAATACCATATGATAGAGTATTTCCCGGCGCGGGCGGACAGTTTTTGATCGCATCAGAAGAGGAGAAAATGCTAAAAAACCGGATCTTGTATATTTTCCCATGATTCATCAAAACCTTTTGATTTTAAGCTCAAATAAATCGGAACAAAGGAATGATTGATAATCTGGATCTCGGATCATAAGCATAAAGTGATTCAGAAGTCCGCGAATTAGTTAATTAACTGGGAAAGCTCTAGAACATTAGTAATGATGCGGCTTCACAAAAAGGGGTGAATTAGAGAACAGTCTAGAAAGTTCCTTTATAGCCGAGTCATTTCTGAAGATAATCGTTCGTAATTAAGGCGGTGTAGAGCATAGCTTTAGCGCTACAAGACCCCACTAAGATCGGCCCAAAAGACAAAGAACTGAATTACTTATTGCTGAGTCATGTCCTAAGTCCATTATTAAGCTTACACAGCCCAAGCCCCTATATCATTCTAGAACTATCTATAATACAAATGTAGCACATGTAACTAGTGCGAGGCATGGGAGTAGAGAGGCCTCTGAAAAGCATAAAAGGCCGCCGCTTCTGCCCCCTCTCAAACCTCAGGTAGAAATAAAAGTTTAATTCTCCTCACCAGTGGTTGGTTCGTTTGCTCCAAAAGATAAAAGCAAATATTAGTTGTTAGCTAATATAAAACTAACACGTCACTCTAAGCGTGAGTTAGGGTCAGTTAGACACAGCTGAACAAAAGTGTCATAGTGAGAATTAGTGAGAATTTGGTGGAGGGACTTCTTAATTGAATAATCTCTCAGCAATACTTGGTTATCACACCACAGGAGAAAAGTGAGTGATCCTGAACCTGCTAGATAACTAGCACGCACTCTAAGCAATAGAAAGAGCAGTTTGGTCACTCCTGTATTGAGTAACATTCATTGCGGAATTATTTTATTAGTAGTTTTCCTTCAGTAAATTATCAGGAAAATCACATCCTACTGAAAAGTGGTATATCTAGGTGTAATATTGACTAGAAATCATAGTAAAGTCAATATAGAATTTTATTCATAGACGATCTATACGTCAGGTGAGATCGTTGGGGGGTGTTTATTGTTGTTTAGACAGTGAACAATTATATATTTGGCAACCAAAACACGGTCAGTATGCAAATCAGCACAAACTCTAATATCGTTATTGGACGTAGGAAACTGGTTACATAAGGTGATCCAGCTCCGCTCCTTCAGCGGATGTGGGTGCAGGTGTGGATGCAGGTGCAGTGAAGGAGAGAACAAAGGAAGGTCAGTTGGGAGGTTCAAATGAGACCACCACCAAGCTGTTCCCTGGTTCTTTAGTTAGGATGGGGAAGTGTACTAGTAAGATTTGTTGTAATTATAGTACCAATCCGAGTGTTTTGGCTAATTCTATTTTATGGGTCAGTCTAAAAGTTTCTGAGAATTGACTTACAGATAAACCAAGCCCTGTGGAGCTGTTCCTTTATTGTAATTTCTCAATTTGTCTGGGTGTAATTCCGTGTAGGATTGTTTAATTTGGATTTTAACTTGAATTAAATCTTCTACTTGGTGAAGTTTCAAAGATTCTACTCAGTTAATGGGTTTAGATTGTGTCTGAAGTGTCCCTTGAGTTTGTTTTATTTTTGTCTTATTTTATTGCTTGTTTTAACAGTAGCAAAATAACTGTTTTGTGTTTACACTTTGAAATCTGGAGTGTTAACCAGTGTCACAGCCATGCATTCTGGCCCATTAGCTGCCCATCCCGATGCTGCCCGAGCCTGTCCCGCTGTGTGAGCATGAGCATGAGCCCCAACCCTCATCCCTATACTCCTTGAGGACTCCCTGCTCACCCCCCCTGCTTGTCCCTAGGCTCCCCTGCACTTGGCCAACTCCCCCAGCACTGGGGAGTCTGGGTGCATGGACAGTGGGGTTACTTGATGTGTGCTGAGCACCACCCTCCCTCTGTGCCACATTCCCAAGCAGTCACAGCAGGGGACCTCGGGCTCCTTTGTCAGCTCCTATCCTTCCCCTCTCATGTCCATCCTCCACTGAAATTCTAATGTCAAACTCTCTCCTGGGTGCCCGGCACTGCAGGGAGTCGGGTCCATGAGCTATAGCAGGTCCGTGATGCGGCTGGGATACACAACCCTCCCTCTATGCTGCATGCCTAAGTGGCCATAGCAGGGATCCTGGGCACCCCCACCAGCAGCATCCATTCCCTCTCGTGCTCATTCTCCATCATGAATCCAAAACATGCGGCACTTGTGCACACACATGTGACTCAGTCACAGGTGAAAGCAGGGGTGGGTGGTCTCATCCAGGTTATCTTGAGCATCTGTGGCTACATGGTTGGCCACATTCAGGTGACCTTGTTCCCTATGCTTGTTGGCCAGTTCGTTGGTGTTGTCATATCCATCCCCGGCCATCGACTTCCGATCCCTCTGATCCCTCCGGTCCACCTCCAGTCCTTCTTCACTAACCTCGGAGCTCCCGTATTCCGCAATCCCCTCAGTACCCCTTGATGGTCACCACCCCCTCCTTTCAATTTATTACCTACACCTCCCTAAGTACGGAGCCCCGAAGACTTCCGGACAGCTCCGACATCTGCTAGCGCACTCCCGCCTCCACTGGGCAATACACTCGCCTGCCCTGCAGAGCTCACCTTCGGGCCTATCCCTCCTTTCCATTTCTGGGTTATCGCCTGCCTTTCCGTTAACCCCGTAACCCAACTTGTCAGTAACATTCAGTCGGCTAATGTTTAACCCCGTTAGCTCCGCTCCGCCATTTGCAGACCTGTCTTCGCTGTAACTATATATATCCAACTTGTACATAGGTTACACTTCAGTAATAAAATCGACTAGAGTTTACCCCCTTCAGTTCTGGTTGCCAGTAAGTTAGGGCACGGATGTGTTACTTGGCACAGCACTCCTGGCATAAGTCGCTGAGGCCGAAGCCCTCCGCCACGGAGACTTTCCTTTGTCTCAACCTGGTCTCTGACAGGTGTGGTTATAGCAGTAGGGCAACCTTGTCCCTTGGTGTGTTCAGCCAGGTGTCTGGGTAGTGGGGGAATAACTTGGAGAACCAGGTGAGTGGTCTCTAGTGGGTCATTGTTCTTGTGTCTGCAGTTACGAGGCTGGCAGTGGGTGGGTGACCCCGTTTCCAGAGTGCTTTTCAGCCAGTACGTTGGCAGCAGTTGGGTGGCTATGTCTCCTTAGTGCATTCAGTGAGGTGTCTGGGTAGCGGTGGGATGACCCTCAACTCAACCTCACAGATTGGAACACAATCTGTGGGACAGCATTGCAAGGGCCCAGGATAGGGAGTGTGGGTGTGGTTGTGTCACAGGTAACGAGTGTGTAATGGTCTGGGGGAAGTGATGACGTGGCACGGCTGCCACTTGAAAACTGCATGGCCGCATGCAGGTGCATGGCCTGTGCCCAGCTCCGACTCAGTCCAGGCTCTCGCAGCCCATGCAGGACATCCTAGGTGGGCAGGGCCAAATGTTGAAGCTTCCTTCTGCTGTCAGGGGACGTCTCACAGGTCCCTGTGACCCCCCCCCCCATAGCCCACAACCCTAAAGAAAACACAGCCCTGTCCAGGGCACACTGCTGTGGGTAAGAAGGTGAGAAGGAAGCTAACTTCTCACCTTCCCACAGTGGCCCAATATAATGAAAACTTCCAGAGATATCCAGAAGTCACATGAGGCCCAACACCTGGGGCCCGGGGCATCCAACCGCACAGAGTGTCTGGCACAGGGCACGTGCAGGGGGTGCAATGGCCAGGTGTGCATGCGGATGCAGGTGCAAGTGCAGGTGCAGGTGTGGGTGTGGGCTAGGTCAGGGTGTGTGCCCTGACAGTCTGCCAACTTCCTGAAAAAAAAATCAAAATGCTGCCAAATTTGGCAAAGAAGGGGGTTCCCTCGATCTCTCTTGATGAGATCCAAACAGCTATTTTTTTTGGAATTGGCTGTAACTGCCAAACTGATCCCAGTCTGTGCAGGCTAACTGTAAGGGATTAACCTTACTTCACTATAATTCCAATTATAGTGATATTTATATTATGTTGCATCACTATAATTCCCATTATAGTGATGCTGTTATTTCTTTATTTATTTGTGCTGAGATATGTAATTTATACCTCAGAGTAGTTGTAAAGGCCTGGTAACCTTTTACCTCTACCCTGTTGAATATACAGCACATTAAAGCTTATATTTAGACGGAATATCTGAGGCCTGAGGCAAATGGGGGAACGGAACATTACCGTCCCAAAAATAGTAAGCAAAACCCTTCACTAACACGGGGGCTGAGGGGCAGGGGTCGCACTTCAGAGACCTTTGAACCCTATAGATCTACTTCAGATAGTACTATTCACACAAAGTCCTAAGCCCAGGGCACTCAAGACTTCACTGGGATGGGATGGGGTAGCAAAGAGTTGCACAGAGAGAGAGAGAGAGCTGCAGTAAGTGTGCGTGTTTTCAGCACAGCCACATTTTCGCGGAGTGCCATCTCCTCTTGTGTTGATAAAGCCAATCACTACATAAAGCTTAAATTTCACACCAATTTAACAGACATGAAGCTTGAATAATAATTATGATTTTTTTGTATTTTTGGGTGCAAGGAGTTGCAGAGAGAGAGAGAGCAGCAAGCAGCATGTGTCATGAACCTCTTGGCACTAGCGAGCATGGGAACGGAGTGAGAGTCGTGAGATCACAAGAAACAAGATCACGAGGTGTCTATTGAGGCTAGTGACCTGTGTTGACCAGTTGAAGAATCCATCTTCACTGGTCAACTGAAAGGTATCTTACTAGTTTGGGGACGGTAACATTCCGTTCCCCCATTTGCCTCAGGCCTCAGAAGTCTGTCTAAGTATACGCTTGAGTTTGCTGTATATTAATGGGGTAGAAGTAAAGGCTGATCTGCCTTTTACAGCTACCCCGAGGGTTTATATACAATCTTATACATTCTCGGCACAAATAAATAGAGAAGCTTCCGCGACGCTAAATTAGCATCACAACATAATTATTACACAACACAACATCAACTGATGTTGTGGGCGGAATATAGACATGGGCTGGGGCCTCACATCCTCCTCCCTTGCGATACTAGATCGCAGACAGGGTACTAGCATATATACACAAGGGGAAAGCAAGCATTTTAAAGAAATAAAATTTTAACGTTCTACATACAAAGGATGTATGCAAACGGGGGCACACTCATTGCAGGAGGCTATAATAGTAGTTTGTAGGCGAAGCCCACTTAGAGTTTCTCCTGGAACCTATGCACCCAGATCTCAACGACAGTGTTGTTGATGATGGAACGACATTCTCGTTGTTGTGAGTTTATTAAATATTATCGTCCACCGTGATGATGTTGACAGTGCAGGTCATCGACGGCAGAGTTGTCGCCGACGAAGAAAATGAATAATCAACGACATTGCCATTGACGAAGGACGAAAGGTACAGAATATACAATCAACGACAGCATTGTCGTTGACAAAGGTAAGAAGTTATTAATCAACGACGGCCTTGTCGTTGACGAAGGTATGGATATGAGGGGG
Source organism: Cantharellus anzutake (assembly GCF_015039405.1). Lineage (NCBI taxonomy): Eukaryota > Fungi > Basidiomycota > Agaricomycetes > Cantharellales > Hydnaceae > Cantharellus > Cantharellus anzutake. The sequence continues at coordinate 102,157 of NW_024067004.1, forward strand.
TCAGTTCCTCATTCATTTACGTGGCACAGACCCGGACAGGCCAGAGCTGGATGGGCGATTTGACGTAGTCCTACGAGTTGTTGTGGACCTAGCTGCGTCGACAGCGACATCATCGCTCAGATAGTTGTCGTCGTAGTGACGAGTCTCGACATCAGCGTTGTTCATGGACAAATCCTCGTCTTGACGACGGTGCAAGTAATGGACATGGTGCGCAGGATGGCCACGTCCATGAGAAGAGGGAGCACGCCCTCGCACTGGTGGTGCGTGGGTGGATTCGTACACCGACGAGTGTGCATACGTCAGAGGGGGGTATTGCAGCGGAGGTGGGGCGTTTGAATACGCCACAGGGTGTGGGCTCGCGTACATCATAGGTGGGTTTGAGTACGATGTTGGGGGAGGGTTCGAGTACATAAGTGCTCGTTCCTGACGTTGAATTTTACGACGCTCACGAGCATCGTCAGTCATCGGTTTTATCCATCGACACACGAGGATGTACATCCGTGCAATATGAGCCAGGGGGTACTGGTCGGGAAGTCTTTTCGCCTCTGTCTCAATGTCGTCGCGCGACATATGCATTCGTGAGGCACGGTTGTTTGTAGCCACCCTGTACCAGTCGGTACAGGTGTCGACGTCCTCTTGCGAGGGCTTGCCCATCTTGAACAACCAGGCAAGATGGTACATTGTGGCATAGAACCTCACACCTTCTTCGGTGTGTATGTAGTTACGAACCAATTCGAACCACTTAGGTTCTTTGTCGTGGACGAGCACAGCCGCGTCTGGGAATTCGATTCTATCGACATGGTCGATGTCATAGAAGCGGGTAGGAGGGGCCACCGATCGACAATATGTCGGTGGGGGTAGGGGTTTGCCATGCACTTCAGTGAGTTTGGGATCGTAGTACTCATAGTAATGGTAGCCGGGTGGACGGTTCACGACGAATTCTTCAAATGGGGCATCAGGGTCGACGACCCATTCGCCTTCCATCTCTTGGAGGAGGTGGTTTTTTTTGACGGCGCAGACTTGGCCGATGCAGGATCCACTGGGCCAACCCCAGGGATAACGATGGTTTGGGGAACAGTGGGCTGTGACGATGAGGGAGCAGAAGGTTGGATCGGGGCGGGTTTGGGAGACGCAGGGCGTCCCCTTGCCGTGTGCGCGACTCTAAAGATGTCCTCGTTGAGTTCGTCGTTGGCCTTTCGGAGGGATTCAACCCGTTGATGAAGACGGTCGTTTTCAGAATGCAGGTCATCGGCCTCGTTCTGCAGCATCTCATACTTATTCCTGAGCTCATCGAGCTCATCATTCCTATGTTCGTCTTCGAACGTAGTCTCTTTACGTTTCTCAAGTTTCTTCTCAATACGGTGAAGGAGAGAACGAAGGAAGGTCAGTTGGGAGGTTCAAACGAGACCACCACCAAGCTGTTCCCTGGTTCTTTAGTTAGGATGGGGAAGTGTACTAGTGTTATTTATTGTAAATATAGTACCAATCCGAGTGTTTTGGCTAATTCTATTTTCATGGGTTAGTTTTAAAGTTCCTGGGAATTGACTTACAGATAAACTGAGCCCTGCGGAGCTGTTTCTTTATTGAAATTTCTTAATTTGTCTAGGTGTAATTCTGTGTAGCGTTGTTTAATTTGGATTTTAATCTTCTACTTGGTGAAGTTTCAAAGATTCTAATCAGTTAATGGATTTGGATTGTGTTTAGAGTGTCCCTTGAGTTTGTTTTATTTTTGTCTTATTTTATTGCTTGTTTTAACAGTAGCAAAATAACTGTTTTGTGTTTACACTTTGAAATCTGGAGTGTTAACCAGCTCTCCTGTTGAAATATCTACTTAATATTTCTCTCCTTTATTGCTGCCTTTTACTACAGTGGCAATCTTAACTGTATATCACTTTTTCGCACTGGAGTGACAACCAGAAATGCTTGAGAAAAATAATACTCTATTTTCTTACTTCTCTAAGGGGGGCGAAAAGTCGCAGAAAGGGTCTCCCTTTTATACTCCTTGGGTCGCCTTCCTTTTTCACGCTCTACCTTCTATTTACAGGATTTATTTACAGTGTATTTTTCTCAAACTGAATAAAAAATGAAATTTTCATGCTATAGTTCTACTGCGCTTGTGCTGCGCTGAACTGCGGTTCTACTGCGGTCAGACTGCGCCTAGAATTCTTATTGTCCTCCCTCGCCTAAGCTATTTTAATGGTTAATTGGAACTTGGCTGCGCTGTATTTGTCGCAGTTACCTATTTCAAATTCCCTATATATTTGCTATGACTCGATGATTCTGAATTCAAACTTCGCATTACTATGCGTACGGCTGTGCTGAGACCTTCAGCTGATTTATTCCAATTTTTATTTAGTGACATTTAGTTAAAATGAGACTGAAATGATAAATGAGTGAATTATTCAGGTTTAAAACTGAAAGAAAAAGTTGCTAGTAGTCAAGAATTACTCAAACGAATGTGTTATAGCTCTCCACTTTATTAGAACATTGTTCCCTAAAATTCCCACCATGGTCCATCGTAGTTTAGTGGTTTTTGTGAATTTCGTTCATATTCCCTGATTCCCCTTTGTATTATCACATCCTAATCCTCCATATGTATTTTTGGTTGTTATAGTAGGTTGTCCTTGAAGATATCATATTTTTATCTATTTTATTTAGGATTCTGGACCTCTTGAAGCTGTCTTCCCACGCGTTTTCAGGTTTCTAACTTCATGTCCTTGTATCTCATTCATTTCTGGATGTTTTCTTACGTTCTTGGTATCATAAATTTTTATTTATTCCCACCTTTCCAATGGTACTAAGGTTGTGTCCTATTTCCTGGTATTCGTTGAGTTAGCAAAGATTCGCGCGCACATTCGGTAATCACATGCGTTGTTCCCATAGTCATTCGTATGCGGGAGCCGTTTTCGTTTAATTGTTCAGGATTTATGATATGCGCAGGTGTTTATTTCTTTCATATGGGCTTCTGTGATTTATTTCAGATTTTTCCCTCATGATCTAAGGTTGTTTTGCACTTTCCGTGCTTTGTTTTGACTGGGCTCTTCCTTATTTGGACAGAAATTGGTCTTCGCGATCTGCCGAAGTGCGGATCTCGGTTCCGACGGCCGGTTCCCTGTGCATCGCCACCCTCATGTGTCATTATACATGATGCGGATTTCTATATTCCCGTCATGGGTATAGCTTCACAACGGCTGGACCGTTTGGGCTGAAAATTTGCATAACTATAGTTCCCCACTTTTAATAATTTCTGTGTAAATTTCGTTGTATGTTTTAATTATGGATCCTACGCAAACATCGTCTTTTCCCTGAGCTCGGACTTTCGATGTCGCTATTCCTGTTATTGGATATCTCATTAACGCATGATCCTTTTATTATGAAACTTTGGGAGGATTAAGATTAGATCCCTTCCTTTCTAATGGGCTATTAAGCTTGTCTCGGTCGTTACTAGTTAATCTTTGCGCTTGCCTTTTAGACATTGTCCTCATTTTGCAGGAGTTTTAGTCATATCTCCGTCGTTTATGGGTAGTTTCCCCTGTAATTACTCTCATTGGTTCCGTTTGGGGGACATCTACATTTCCTATTATAAACACGACTTTGACTTTTGCATTAGTTCCTGAGGAATCTTTGTTCCGTGGTACTTCCATCCTTGGCTATGTGTGCAGACGTGGGAAAGTAGTTTCCATGGAGGTTCTCTGATTGTTTTTATAGTCAAATCTTGGTCGATTGTCCTAATTCTTGGTTTAATATTTGCTATAAATTCCCCTGAGAATTCCGTCTCGTTGATGGTAAGCTTGAAGTATTTTTGCTATTTTTCTTTCTTTCGATTTATCGTGTATAGTCATAATAATTCGTAAAAATTCGTAAAATTCGTTAAAATTCAGGTCCTTCTATTTTCTCATATCTACTTGTCGTATGAGGTTTTGTGATTTATCTGGCATATTTCCATAATGGGTTTCCATAGTGTGGCCGTTATTTCTCCTACAACGGGCCCACACGACTTCTGTAATCATTTCGAGTTGATCGAGCCCTGTCTGTGTGGAACGCGGCAGGTGGGGGTATTTCTCACTCGTGCTTATGCGAGTGGGCAGGACCAAATGGTCCTGTTTTGGGGTTAAAACGCCCATGCTGGGTGCTTCAGGGGTGACAGTCTGAGCGACCGTGGAGCTGTCGTCCATCGACGACATGGCAGCATCTGTGGTGGGACTTACAGGTGGGGAGTTTGGACTGGAGTCTACGAGGGCCTCCTTGATGGGGGAAAGGTCGAGGGAAGAATCAGCGAGGGGGGATTCAGTCGCGTTCATTTGAGCGATTTCAAATTTGATGGTAGGAAGCAGGATTTGATCCCGCTTTCGTCACATTTATCCGATATTATTCGGATATTCCCGGACTTGCCAGTTTAGGCAACTCATGGCTTCAACACCATAGTTGGCCATGATAAGGCATTGATATCCGCTGGTATTGGACTGGTAGGCGACGTTCACGCCGCGGTCGTGATGGTCCGCTGGATCTATTGTCCGGCATCTGATCCCATCGTTGATGGCCCAGTTCCTCGACATTCTCTACCCCTTGTACTGTTAGGTAGTCATCCAACGCAATTAGATCGTTTACATTGGCCAAGGGTTCCCAAGTAAGGTCACCAAGTCCCCATCGGACACGGAACCATAAAGACTTATCGTCGTCCCATCGATGGTCGACGATTTCCTTAACCTGGTATTCCCGTTCTGGGTCGTCGCCAAAGTCGTAAAATACTTCTACGGCATGCCCAGGGAACAGCACAGAATCATTCGGCTCATGAGGTGCGAGCCGTGAGGCGTGGAACTTCACAAAGATATTTCTTTGCATCAACACTGGGGGAAGCCTGAGGACGTAGTTTGATGAGTCCTCAAATACCTCCAGTATTTCATAGGGGCCAATATAAGTTGGCAACAACTTATGCGCCCTCCCCTTGGGGAGGTTCAGATCTTTCGTTGAAAGATATGCGTAGTCCCCTTTCTTCAGTTTGGGGGAATCAGGGCACCGATGTCGGTTTGCCTGGATAGCCTGTTCTACACGACTCTTAATAATAGCGTCGTGAGCGGCCTGGATGTTGTCCAGGGCCCACTGGGCAAAGGATTTTACCCCCAGCAATTCGGATGACGGCAGAGACACGGTCATCTGTGGGAGGTATCCATATACCAACTCAAATGGGGCGAATCCCATTGATTTATTCGCACTTGAGTTCAATGCGAATTCTACCATGGGTATATGCACGGCCCAATCTCGCTGATCGGGTCGGACGAATGACCGAAGGATCTGGACCACCGTCTGGATCGCTCGTTCTGCTTGGCCATCCCCTTGAGGATGGAACGCGGTAGTTAACTTGAGTTTAACACCCATGAGTCGGTGTAACTCAGTCCAAAATTGAGACGTAAACTTCGTGTCACGGTCTGACACGATGGATGTTGGCATGCCGTGCAAGTGCACGACATGTTGCAGGAACAGATGCGCCAGCTCAATAGTCTTGACCTGGGTCGTCACAGGCACTAGGTGAACCTGGCACGTTAGTCGGCACAGAACTACCCAAAGGTAGTTATAACTCAGGCTCGTCGGGAATGGTCCGACGAAATCCATGGCGATTGACTCCCAAGGTTTCTGTCAGGGTTCAGCACCCTGCCCTAGGGTGCCCCAGACTCCCCAACCAATCCCTTCCTTCCATTCCTTCATTGTTGCCTTGTTGTTGCCTTTCTGTGTTGTGTATCCACGTGCACGGGATAGCGTGGGAACTTTCTGAGCGAGCAGCTTGCCCAGAATGTTCCCACGGGTCACAGCCACAGTTCTGGGCGAGCAACTCGCCCAGAACGTTCCCACGCTTACTGGGCACTGCCACCTGGATGTTCCCTCCGGGTCACACTACACAACTCTAGGAGCTGTATAGTTGTGGGCATGTGACCCATTTCTTTATATAGCAACCATGCGGGGAGATGAGACCTTTACCCTTCTTCTCATCTCATGCCCCGCATAGGCAAGTGTATATACTCTCTTCCTTTTTACTATACATCTCATGCCCCGCATAGTGTGAGGACAGGTTAGATGGGGGTTGAGGTCAGGGAGCCTCCGAGTCCGAGGCCGGGCCCTGACAGTTTCTCAGGGACTGGGAGCTGGTGAAGCAGTCCCGGGTATCTGAGTTTGCTTTTCTTGGTCGTCTGGCATGTCCTGCAGGACGTGCAGAATTTCTCGATGTCTTTTGACATCGAAGACCACCAGTAGTGTTTGCGCATGTACTCGAGCGTCTTCTTGGCGCCAAGGTGACCAAGGATTCGGTGTGTGTGCTCGATCGCGATGCCCGTAATCCTCTCCCCTCTATGAATAGATTCAGGGAGGACAAGTCGTGGCTCGCCTGAATCATTCAGACGGAAAATTAGGCCATCGACAATCGAGAACTGTCAGGGCAATAGCCCCAAACCCCGAGTCATATGTAAATTAGATACATATAGTCACATGGGTAAGCGGGAACCTCCGGGTAACTGCTTACACACCACCGTAAAATACACACTCTTGTATCACTTACGGCCTTGTGTGCTGAGCTACCCAAAGACCTCACACTTTTTTAAGTGTATGAGGTGTGTTTTACAACACAACCCACAACAACTACATAATCTTAACTTCTGACTCGGTAGCGTGTATGGCGCCTAAACACGCCCGCAAGGGCAAAGTCACATCTGCAGCGACACTAAAAAGAAACGAGCGGTTCATCAAGAAACCGCAATCTCCCATGATGGGAGATTCAAACCAAAAGCCGTCGTCAGACAACGACGAGGATCAACATGATCCGGCATTAGCAACCACCTCAGGGCTGGTCCCTGAAGGTTTTAGAAACTTATGTGGAGTAAGTGCGGGGCCAAATACCCCCAGAACTCCACGACATCCCAAGCTGGGGAAGACCCCTCACCTCCACATGAGGTGATCGACTTGCGCAAAAAACGCATAAGCGCCGAATGATCAGCCCAAAAAGCTGATCGGATAGAGTCACAGGAAACTCCAGGGCCCCACTATCCCCTGGAGTCCCCCCTCACATCCCCAAGTCAAGCCCCAAAGGCAGACAAAGGGAAACAAAGGGAAGAGCCCCCGTGTCAGCTATCCGAAAAACTACTGGACTTGTTCCAGGTTCCGTCTGAATGGAGGACGGAAAGTGAAGACCAACTTCTTCTCAAGCTAAAAGCCTGAGAAGGCGTGAAGATATGCCCTGAGAGCAAGATCTCCCAGAGCGTGGAAGCTCCAAAAGAACTTCCGCTGTTTACACTCCCACACACCATGCCAGACAAGGCAAGGTCACCAACCTCGGAGGAGGTCTCTGAGATAATGAAGAGGAGGCGAACTGAAATGAGGGAGTTCACTGAGGAAGCCTTACGTAAAAGTAAGGAAAAACCAGCGAACAGACCCCTCTATGAAAGGGAAGCACCCTCCGCAACGGCCTCGCCTAAACAAAGCGAGCATGGAGTGTTCACTCCAAGAACCCATTCTGGAACCCCCAGAAGCAGAAATGTCAACTAGGGAGAGTCTCTGCTCGCCCAACCAAACTTCCTCCTGGAAAACCAGGAATCGCGCATAATAAACGCGATAAACTCGATCCAAAAAAAGATCGAGGAAACGAACCATAATAGTACGGCTCGTCTAGAGATAACTCTAGAAAGAATGGCCAACACAATAGACGCGTTGACTGAAAAAATCAGCGAACAAACAGACTTGCTGAAGGAAATAAATTTCTCACAAAAAAGTGAGGAAACAAATAAACACCCCTGGACCACAGTCCAGGACATAAATAGAACTCGTGAAAAATTCACGAAAAGAACCACCAGTGAAAGCACACTGGAATATCATCAGCGACTCGACAGAGACGCTAAGGAGATCCTTCTCCCAAGGATAGGAGAAGACGATGCCGAAAGAAGGCATCGCTCAGAGATTAGGAGGAGAATTGGCACGTACCAAAGGTTCGGCCAAACGTCCACTTATGACGGACCTCTCGAACAGAGAGGTAACTCAATCCCACCCTCTCAAAACAATGAGAGAATACAAATACAACTTCAGGTGAATTTGCCTGAAACCAAAGAAACGCTGCGAGGAAGATTTCCCCCAGCAAAAACCCCCCCAAAGGAGAGATCTCCATTGGATAGCGACCCCGCGAAGGCAGGGGAGCAAGAAGAGTACCTGGAGAAATGGTACGAAAAGGCCATAAGAATGGCCGAAGTGAGAATACTCACTCCCTACCCAGAAGGAGTGAAGCCTGAAGCCCTAAAGAATGGGCCGGCATTCCCGGACAAGAAATGGTCAGGGGAGAACGATATGGAATCGTTCTGGCAGTGGTTCACAGAACTACTGGGATTCCTCGCCTCGCAAGGATGCAAAGGTCCCCAATTTGACGAAGTCCACCTGGACTGCTTGATTCGTGGATTAGGGGGGCCCGCGTTCGACCTCGGAATTAGACTCCGAGACGAAACTCTCCTCAGAGGAGATGAGGGCATGTTCCTCGAAGTTCTCAACATATTGATGAGAACTTTTATTAAAGCCTCTGCCGTGCTGAACGCAACAAAGTACCGCAACGTCAAATACGAAGCGGAAAAAGGCCTAAAACAGTTCTACCTAGAACTGTCCAAAGCAGCGTCCCAGATGGTGACGCCGCCAGACCAGGCGTCCTTCAATGCCAGGTTCCTAAACTACATTCCCCTTGAATGGAAGAGGGAAATGATTGCTCATGATAGAATCAGAGCAGACTTCTCCTCAAACGAGGAGATGTTAAAAGCAATATCTCGTGTAGACGAGATAATCGACGGGCTGAAGATGTCCTCAGCCTACAAATCAGGTTACTATACCCGAACAACTACCACGGCAACCACGAGCCGCGGTAGAGTCCTCCCATCAGGAAAAAAGGCTGAAGAACTGAAACCCAGATGGAAAGAGGATACATCCTCGAAAAACTCGAGGAAAACCGACCAAAAGTCAGTTCCAATTTGCGGCAAATGCGGCAAAATAGGGCAAACGAAAGATTGCCCAAGACACAATGTAACGGGCGATGAAAAACCAAGGCGCATAGCTGCCATGGAGATCGCGACCTCAACGGATGAAGAGTCGAAAGGCTCATCAGATGAGAAACCAGAGAACAACTCTGGTAACTCCGAAGCATCAAGCTTCGAAGTAGAGGACCCATACGAAGGACCTCAATACTCACCCGACTCAGAGGGTGAGGAAGTCAACGTCGGGACCATAAGGATGGGCCCAATGTCAGTCATCGATCACGACGACATAAACTACAAAATCAAACTGGCTGTAGCACACCAGTTAGAAAACACGGCAGACAAAAAAAGTCGCCGAAGCCTTGGTGGAAGCACCAAGAAAAGATGCCTTGGGGAAATACACCAAAGTACCCAAGGAAAACAAGGACAAAGGGAAGAAGGACCAAAAGTCCATCGAAACCCAGTCCCCCTTGTTTGATGCGAAATTCCGCATCTCAAAAGACACGGGAAAATACCCCGCAAACAGACCGCTCTCAATGAAGAGAACGCTAACGGCTCACATAAAAATAGCAGGCACAAAAGCCTATGCACTATTCGATAGTGGAGCCGAAACGGATGCTTTATCGCCGGACTTTGTCTGCGCGGTCCACATCCCAATTCTCCAATTGGAGAACCCAGTTGTCCTTCAAATGGGGACGAAAGGAACAAGATCACAGATCCTGTTCGGAACAAATGTGGACGTTGAGATCAATGGCCACGTAGAAAAACACTACTTCGATGTAATCAACATCGACAGATACAACGCCATCTTCGGCGCCCCCTGGTTAAACAAAAACCAGGTAAGCTTAGAGACAAGATCACACGGATGGAAAACTCAAGCAAGAGCTCGAGAACAACCAAAAAAGAAGCCCCCCTGACAGGGAGGTGGGATTGAAACACACCTCAGGGTAATCAAAAGAAAATACCCTGAAGGTTGGCCCAATCCTAGTCCGGAAGGACTAGAACTTCCAGATGTACCACACCTGGAAGGTCTCTCCATGAACAACCCCGAGTTCGAAACACTCAGGGAGTGGTGGAGAGAAAAATTCGAAACCCTAATGGCGCCAGCGCCATTAGAAATGCCTCCCTTGAGGGAGGTGAACCATCAAATCCCGTTGAAGGATCCAAACAAGAAATTTCAGGAAAACACCCCAAGATGTCCTGCAGCACTGCAGGAAGCACTAGTGACCAAAATAGATCACTATGTAAAAGCAGGATGGTGGTATCCCGCGAACAGCGAGTGAGCATGCCCGCTACTGTGCATCCGCAAAGCAGATGGATCTTTGCGCACGGTAATAGACGCGAGGAATCGTAACTCAAACACGATCCTCAATGTCACACCAATGCCAGACATGTGACTGATCCAAGAATCAGTCGCCAGAGCAACATACCGATCCAAGATCGATATGTCGGACGCGTACAAACAAATACGTGTGGACCCAGACGACATCCATAGGACAACATTCTCCACGCCCCATGGGATGTACAACTCAAACACGATGCAGCAAGGAGACTGCAATGCTCCCTGCACCTTCCAGCACACACTGACCTGGGAACTACGAGGAGAAGTAGGCAGATGCCTACACGTCTGGTTCGACGACATATTCACCAGCACAAGCTCGGTGGAAAACCACAATAAAGCACTATTGTGGTTGTTCACTCGCCTGAAAGGGGCGAAATTCTACATAAGCTGGAAAAAATTCCAGCCATTTGCCCCAATCCTAGACGTTCTAGGAAGCCGTGTGGACGAACAGGGCATCCACGCTCAAGCAGATAAAATGGAAAAAATCCGCAACTGGCGAGAGCCAGTAGACCACACAGGAGTCCTAAGATTCCTGGGAATGGTAGAATATCTATCGATATTCATGCCAAACGTCAGCGGTTACACAGGACCACTGCAAACAATCTGCTCAAACAAGCAGACATTCAGGTGGACACCACTCCACCAGAAATGCTTCGACAAGATCAAACGTCTAGCATGCAGGGCTCCGATCCTGAAGCCCATCCAGTGGAACCCACTGGAAAGCCTCTCAGAAGAAGAGAGGACCAAACTCCACATCTGGGTCATAACAGACGCATGCCCAGCGGGCATGGGTGCATTAATTGGACAAGGCGAAAGGTGGCAAACTTGCTGCCCGGCCGCATTCATGTCCAAAAAGTTCACCAACACTGTTAGGTACGGGTCAGCAAACGGGGACGACTGGCAGGGACAAGGCTCCGGGGTTGGGCTTCGGCCTCAGCGACTCCAAGAGAGCGCTGTGCCCACCTACTGTCTCAGTGCCCACATTTCGAAGTGGCTTGGGCTGCCTTGTTAGGGGGACAAACCATGTCGATATTCAGACTAAAGTTATAATAATGTAATATACATATATATATAGTAAGAAACTGAATGAGTCATGTGACAAAATGAAACAAAAGGAAACAGAATAAGGGCCGGCATCTGGGTCAGAATGCATGGTCGTGACAGTATCCCCCTCTTAGGGCCTGAACCCTTGAAGGCCTAAGATGGTGGTGTCTGACACTTCCAACTGCAAGTGACACCAGAGTCGGAAAAGAAAAAGGCACAAGATAAAGGCTGCTGACACCTCAGCAGAACCTTTGTGTCCAGAGAGAACAGGGGTATCATACCTTGCTTCGGTATCCAGTCAGCACACTCGGCACTGAGGACTGGAACCAGCAGAGGGTACAGCAGAAAGTCCCACAAAGAGATGGGATCAAGAGTGCCCCAAAGGAGCCAAGGTCGGAATAGAGTGACTCAAGGATGGAGTTGGGAGAGAGAAAGGTGCGAGATGAATGCTGCGGACATCTCGGCAGAGTCTTGGTGTCCATAAAAGGACAAGGGAGCGGTACCTTGCTTTGGTATCCAGTCAGCGCATGCGGCACCGAGTCCGGAATTAGCAGAGGGTACGGCACAAGGCGTCCCACAAGGAGACAGGGTCGGAGTGCCTCAAGCGGAGGCAGCAGTGAAGGTGGACTCAAAAACAGAGTCGGGGCCGGAACTGGAAGTCGGAGTTGAAGTATGAATGCCGAGCCCGCAAGGGAGCGCTCATACAGCAACAGAGATGCAATGGGTTTGGAAGGTCAGGAGGGAACAAGCTGGCAAGCTTGTCTCTTGACTAAGACTTTTAGCCTTCCTACCATACTTCCTATGAGTCCGGTAGCGGAAATGAGGTGGCTGCAATGGCCCGGAGGCGACAGAGGGAGGCCGATTAGGCAACTCACATCATGTCAAGGGGTCGGGGTTCAGAGATGCGGCGCAAGGAGGACAGAAGTCAACTCACAAGACAGCCACAAGCGGAGGGGTCAAATGATGACACATGGGAGACCACACAAGTGACTCTCATAGTGCCCGAAAGGACGGAGTGTGAAGGAGTCCCCAGCAGTGCAGCAGTACAAGATGCGGTACCACTGCGGCATGGTGCAACTCTTCACGGAAGGTAATGGTGAAGTTGAGACAAGGTCCCTGGAGCGCTGGAGCGCGGGCCGAGGGTAGACTTGCTCAGGGTGTTCAGATGGTTAGCCTGCCAAGGACCAAGGATGCGCCGATTTTGCGGCGTCTGGCATGAAAACTCGGCCAAGTGGCAACGGCATCACCAGGGGAACAGAGACAAAGGACTCGGGATCCCTTTTGGCGATGACATGGGGAGGTACTCCATGCCGCTATGCTAATTACAGTGAAAGCGGCGATAGCGGGATTGACAGGATGGAGTCCTATGGCCATTTGGGGAATCAGAGTCGATTGGGGGAGCCAAACAGGCTCGGAGCGGGGTACCTAGGCACGGGTGAAGGAGGACATCTAGTCCTTAACTGGGTTACAGGGACCCGGCCAGGTGGGGTCAGAGATGGATCACCTTGGCATGGCCAGGGAAGGACAACCTAGTCCTTGGCAGAGTTTCGGATTGCCAGCCAGGTGGGTTCGGAGACGGAGGTGGTATTGTATCATCAGATACAGAGTTGGGGTCACAGTGAAGTTGGAATGGGTCTGGGGATGTGCTCAACAGCACCGGGATCAGGAATGTCGGAAGGGGTCAGGTATGATGTCCGGGTGGTGGAGTGTCAGCGTCAGCACAGGGCACACTCAGCGGGTGAGAGCGGCACAGGGATGGTTGACAGGACGACGCGGCAACTCTGAGTGAGGGCCGGTTTACCAGCGCTTGTGGGTTGATGGGCGCGGAGTCGTATCCCCCTCTTAGGATAGACGTCCCAGCGTCTATCAACACAACAGGCTATTACCGGGGCCTTCCAGACCGGGGCAGACGATCATGTCAGAATGGGAGAGAACTTCAACTATTAGGCAAGCCACATAGCCAAAGCCGGAGGGTTGCGGCGCTACCGGGGTACTTCCCAATAGACTACCACAGGGTTTCAGGATTCCACACACAGGTGGAAGTATCAAGCGGAGTAGGGATATACATGTGCCATGTGACGAGTTCAACTCTTGAACAAGTCACCTGCTTTGGCAACATGTACAAGGTTACCGATGGAAGGGGTGGACTATCTTCCTCAAAGTCAGTCCTAAGGTTACAATAGAAATTGTGGTATACCCTTCGGAGTCGGCAGAGAGGTCGATGGCGATGGCAACAAAGTGTCAGCCAGTAGTGCAAGGCCGGAGACGGCCAGGCAGGGTGTCAGCCAATGGAACGAATCCGAAGGCGACAGCGGAGTTGGTTGGGGTGTTAGGCTGGGTACTCAGGCCTTCAGAAATACTGCCCATGTACCAATCGCTCGACGGAGCATCATGGTTGAGTCAGCAATCCTATTAGCAGGGAGCAATCCATCCAACGGGGTGACGTAACAACGTCAACGAAGAAGAATCGGGGTCTGGGGAGTCAACCAGCAGAAAAGAGCCAAAGGCGACAGGGGTATGGGACTTGGGTGTTCAGATGTTCAGAAAAAACCTTCTCAAGTAACCAATCACTCGATGGAGTCTCATGGTGAGAGTTGGCTATCTTTGCAGTTGAACAGGGAGTCCGGCAAAGCGGAGTAGAGCCGGAATGGAGTACGAGGGTGCGGGACTGGTGTTCAGTGGCTCGGAGTGTGCGGCTCAAGTACCAATCGCTCAACGGAGCATCATGGGAGAGACCACAATCCTAGCAGTGGGGTGGAGATGGTAATGGAGTGCTGGGAGTTGGACTGGGGTGTTCTAATGTCCGGATGTAGTAAGTTCAAGAACCATTGCTCAACGGAGCCTCAGGGTGAACAAACCATGTCCTAAGACGGCAGAGCACAGACCATCCAACAGAGCAATGCTGAAGCATCCGCGGAGTGGAATGATTGGGATTGGACTGGGTGCACCATTGTCTAGACGCGGTATGTTCAAGTACCATCACTCAACGGAGTATCAGGGAGAACAACCTTGTCATGACGAGTGGGATCGCGGCCCATCCAACAAAGTGATGCTAAAGCATCGGCGAAATAGGCGAAGGTGGGTAGTCAACCAGCGGTGTGATGGCCGAAGGTGACGGGGACTAAGGGTGGAAGCGGCACAAGGCGCGCTATCCCGGAATGGTAGTGCTTAGCATTGCTAATGGAATGCCTAGCGGTCAAAGTGCATACGGTGGATCAGGGTCGAGAATGTCAACCAGCGGGAACACAGCCTGAAGGTGACCGGGGGTGCGCGAGGGGACTAGACTGGGATACTCGGACGTTCAGACTGATTTACTTGCTCAAATCCCGGCCGCTCAACGGAGCGAGGTGGGTGAGTGTAGTTGGTGTCCAGAAGCGGTAGGGTAAGGTCCATCTAGCGAGGTAACATTGAAATGTCCAGATTGATTGCACCGGTAGCGTGGCGGGTTTGAACCTGTTGCAGGCCTGGATACCGGGTCACCGGTAGTACCTAAACAACAGTCGGAGTGACAATCGGCGATGAGCCAGATCATCAGGGGATGACGGAGATCCTCAGAAGTGAGGAGACAGTGGCCGAAAAATCGGCAAGAGGACAGAGTCCTCAGACGGAGTGGACGGTGTTCCCAAAAAGGAAACAAATGTCCCAGAAGAACAGGAAAAATGGAAACAGAGGTCAGGGAAAACAGAGATAATGAGCAACAGATTATCCAAAAGGAAAACAAACTAAAGCCGGGGGCATACCCCCTTGAATGGGAAATCGACCATTATCAAACCAAGGAGAAAAACAGAACAGAATGAAGCAGACTATTTGTTTTGCCACCGAAGTGACGCCCGGTTTGATTTCCGGAAGCGCAGTCCTGGTTGCTCAGGCCAAGGATACACTAACAAGAGTCTTTGGCAATCTGTAGCCATTTAAGGTCAGAAAAGCCGCAGACGAACGCGGGGTTGTGAAGCGGCGAGCTTCAACAACGGGTCGGAGGTGTAGCAGCAATCTTTGGCAGTCTTTGGTCATCTAGGCCTGGACTTGCCGCAGATTAACGGGGTTACGGAAATGCAGGGTGGTCGGTTCTTACGACCTAACGGGGTTTCACAAGCATCTACAGATGCGTCCTAGGGTACAGGATAACGGCAGAGGGTAGGTGTATGGGTACTGTCTCACCGAGACTTTCGCCATACTCCTAACCACTCTGGCCTAACAGAAAACGGCGTCTGGCCGAACGCGGGGGTGACGGCGATCTCAGCCGTCAGCGGACTGAGGAGAGCTGGATGCCAGCAGGGACAACCCATAAGGAAATCCAACCAAGATGTAACCAGCGACGCACGAAGCGCCTCCAGCGATCAACAGTCAGAGATCCGGGTGCATACCCAGCGGCTTGGAATGTGGAGTTGGTGACCGAGGTTAACGGTATCGCAGGTGAATGAGTGGAGGGTGCCTATCTGAACTACTTCCAGGACTTTGGAAGAGGGGTCTGAGTGGGTTTGGAATGCCAGCAACTGCTAGCAACGCCACGGAGGTCGGATTGGACGGAAATCGGATTTTTCGAGGTTGATCAGAGGTCGGATTGGTCAAATGGGGTCGCAGGAATACTAAAAGGTAACTGGGATGGGACTAGGGTCGACATTCGAGGCATACAGATCGAGGTGCAATCTGTAGCGCAGAGTGGTAGAGTCGGATCAGAATGGAATGTCGCGCATCCAACAATTGTGGTGTCCAGCGACCTAAAAACCTCTTCTGAGTGCCTATCCAAGGCCCCAGAGGGTCACAGAACGCGGGTCTGAGCTAAGATGGCATCAGGGACCCATGATTCTCTGCTGAAAGCGTCCAAGCTTCAGAGAGCGTGGTTTTTCGCGCGTGTTCGACCGTGGGAAAGACGAAAATCGATGACGTGGCAAGGTGTCGCGAGGAAACTGAGGGTGAGGATGCTAGCGACCTATCAAAAGTCCTAGCAGAGGTCAAGACTGAGGTCATAGTCGAGACAGCGGGTGGTTGAGTCTGAATATACTGTTAGGTACGGGTCAGCAAACGGGGACGACTGGCGGGGACAAGGCTCCGGGGTTGGGCTTCGGCCTCAGCGACTCCAAGAGAGCGCTGTGCCCACCTACTGTCTCAGTGCCCACATTTCGAAGTGGCTTGGGCTGCCTTGTTAGGGGGACAAACCATGTCGATATTCAGACTAAAGTTATAATAATGTAATATACATATATATATAGTAAGAAACTGAATGAGTCATGTGACAAAATGAAACAAAAGGAAACAGAATAAGGGCCGGCATCTGGGTCAGAATGCATGGTCGTGACAAACACACAACGTAGGTACTTCGCCTACGAGCTCGAGGCACTGGGCGTCCTCGAAGCACTCATGAGATGGCAAGACGACCTCATGGGAGGCCGTGAATTCACAGTAATCACGGACCACAAAGCTTTGGAATATTTCAAAGCGAAAAACCACAACTCAGGGAGACACCTGAGATGACAAGCCTTTTTCGCAAGCTTCAATTGCGAAATAAAATACGTGGAAGGCCACAAGAACAAAGTGGCAGATGCACTCTCACGATACTACGACTCGTCAACAGACGAGGATCTGCATTTCGACGACTATGTGTTGGCGGACATCCACCTGGACAAAAATGCAGAAGACATTATCCCCGACAGAATCGAGGAATACGAAGAACTGCTACTAAGCAGTACCCTGAGTAAAAACTCAGAGAGAAAGAGACTCGCACCGATATGCGCGAGAAATACCCTAGAGGAAGCTCTAGGGGGGAGCGCCCAAAATCTGGAAGAAATCATAATTCCAGAAGAGAACCTTCGAAAACAATTTGAAGAGAAAGACCTCATTGAGGCAATAAAATCTGGATACTCGAAAAGCCAGATCCACCGGGAAATCCTAGAGAACCCGGGAAATTTCAAAAACTTCTCTGTAAAAGATGGGCTGATAACCCAACTTGGAGAAGGAGGAACGACCCAAATAGTAGTCCCGAAAGGGAACTATGAAAGGAAGTCCATTCAAGGAATAATCCTCGAGAACATCCACGAAACACTTGGACACCTAGGATCCAAGAAAACAGTGGAAACCCTCCGTCGACACTTCTGGTGGAAGTCGATGAGGAAGGATACCCACAAGTTCTGTAGGTCTTGCGGAACTTGTCAAACGACAAAGAAAAGCACCAGGAGAAATCCCGGAATGCTTCACCCACTCCCGACCCCGGAGACACCATGGTCATCAATAGCCATGGACTTCACAGGTCCATTCCCAACAAGCTTGGGATATGATTACCTCTGGGTAATCATTTGTAGGTTGACGTCCAACGTCCACCTAATTCCAATAAAGACAACAACGAACGCACTAGAACTAGCATTTGTATTTCTTCGTGAAGTTGTAAG
Source organism: Cantharellus anzutake (assembly GCF_015039405.1). Classification (NCBI taxonomy): domain Eukaryota; kingdom Fungi; phylum Basidiomycota; class Agaricomycetes; order Cantharellales; family Hydnaceae; genus Cantharellus; species Cantharellus anzutake. The sequence continues at coordinate 119,913 of NW_024067004.1, forward strand.
ACTCCATGGTTTACCACACTCGATCATATCAGATCGAGACTCGAAATTCATGTCAAAATTTTGGTGCGAACTACACCGAATACTCGGTGTGCAGTTGAAATTCACAACTGCATTCCACCCGCAAGGCGACGGCCAAGCGGAAAGAATGATACAAAAAGTAGTACAAATACTACACACGATGGTTAGACCAGATCAACGCGACTGGGCAGCGAAACTGTCGATGGCAGAATTTGCGATCAATGCAAGCTTGAACACATCGACAGGATTTGCCCCGTTCGAATTAATCTACGGCCATATACCAAAGATGTGCCTAACAGCACCACTCTCGGACTACCCGGGAGTAAATGACTTTGCCCAAAAAGCAAAGGAAAACCTCATGGCAGCACACGATGCGATAATACACAATCACGCTGCCCAAACAATCCAGGCAAATAAGAAAAGATGCCCGGACCCACCTTTGAGAAAAGGCGAGCTTGCATACTTATCCACGGATAAGCTGAACCTACCCAAAGGAAGGGCAGGAAAACTAAAGCCCTTATACATAGGGCCTTACGAAATTCTGGAAACATTTCCAGAGACGTCAAACTACGTCCTCAAGTTGCCACCACAACTTGAACAACGCGGAATCCACCCAAGATTCCACGTATCCCAGCTCGTACCTCACGAGCCGAATGACCAGGAAATCTTCCCAAATAGGGAAGTAAACATATTCTACGATTTTGGGGAAGACCCCGATCGCGAAGCAGTAGTTCACGAAATCCTAAACCATGCGTGGGTTCACAACGAACTCTGGTTTAAGGTCAAATGGGAACTAGGGGACACCACATGGGAACCCCTAGGAAATTGCAACGACCTCATCCACCTGGACGAGTACCTCACCTTACAAAATGTAAGGGAACCAGAAAAACTCCCTATCAAAGAAGACAGGGAACTATCGGCATCACTATGCCCCCAAAAACGGAGGCGGAGGAAGTAAAGCCAAGGGACAATGGCCCACAGCCAAGAGTGTGGGAAAGTTCTGGGCGAGTAACTCGCCCGGACAGCCACACCATGTACTAGAGATCACATGGGCTAGGCGAGTAACTTGCCTAGACCACGTGAACCACAGGCTCACGTGCAAAAGAACACACAACTGCGGCGAATCCCACGCATGCAAGAACGAAAACCCCTCCCACCACCACGAGAAACATAACGACGAAATGTCGTTCTCTGGGGGAGGCAACCCTCGGTTCAATCCAAATAAGCCACCGGATATCGAAATACGACAACCCAGGGAGCAAGGCTCCCCAGAACAACAACAACACCAGGTGCAGATAAGCGCCATGGACTACACGACACACGCAGCACAAATGAGTGCCACGAACCAACAACCATCTGCATTGCTAACAGGCACCGCATACCCTCAGCCTCCTCAGAGGGGCTTCCAACCATACACGGTGCAAACTGCACCGATGGCGCAACATGCGCCATTCCAGGGGCAGCATTTGCTGCTGCAGCCCCAGGCATACTCCCCAGGGAACTTCCCTGGCCAGATTAACCCCTGGATCGGCCAATTCGGCCCAGGTCCAACAACACCCCAGCCAAATGCAGGCTGGGAATCAGCCATCGCGTCAGCGGTAGCTGCTCAGACAGGTCAGCTCCATGAGGAGCTGAAAGAAATGAAGTCCCTTGTAGGAGGGAGACGAGGGAGCGACAGCGGCTCCTCATCCAGACCGTCCAAACGGGCACGGTCTGATAACTCGAGGGCGTCAAAAGACACCTGCGACCATTGCGCCCACTGGAGGCGCAAATACAACAGAGCATGAAGAGATGCTGAGGGCATCTTCGACTCTCTGAAAGACACAGAGAGAGAAGTCGATCTCCAAAAAAGGGAGATCGAATTACTGAAACGCGAGCTCAGAGAGGCACGCGCACTGGCAGACCTCGCTGCCAAACCCATCATGACGGGGGCCTCCCAGGTCAGGGGGAGGGGATACAGTTCCGGGCCTCATGAGGCGCGACCCCACATGGGGACTAGCGCATCAAGGGGTGGGGCACTGACTATCCCGCCACCCCGTGGGCAGGTGACCCTGTCCAGGTTGCATAAGGGCCTGCCCTCAGAAGGGCAAACTGTCAGGGCACGCCGCCACCTCCTTTCCTTTCGTCTCATCCTCTCTTTCTCTCTTCTTTCCCTCTTCTCTTTTTCTATCTTTATACAGACGACCTCTCTCTTTCTTTCCTACACTTGTAGCACGGACGTGCCCAATGCTGAGCACCCCGTAGGGGCACCGCCACGCTGGATGCGCCATGCACTCCTACTTGTACTTCCCCTCCAACACTCAGGATCGACCGCGGAGCCACCCGTGGTAACCCAGCTTCGTCCGAAGGTGACATGGCACTTCCACGTGACCCGTTCACACATGTATATAAACTAAGCCGAAGCAGGACCGAAGAAGTAACCTTCTTCTCATTTCCCGCTTCAGGCAAGTACCCTAGTTTAGTCTAGCTTCCCACCCTAATAACAATACATTTCCCGCTTCAGCCTAAGAAGCCACACAGGGACGTAAGCCCGAGTGAGGGCTACCCACTATATGGTCTTACCGCCCCGCCGCTGTCTGGGCTGCTAGTGCCGAGCGCTACGCCGCTACCTCTGCCTCCCTCGAGCCGTCCCTGACACAAACCCATGTCGAGGGGAAGAGGGAGAGCGGTAGGCAACTGACAGCAGACCCTAAAACAGGGACCACTGCCAGAGGCGGCGGGCCGCTGAGTACCTCAGCACCCTATGGGCAAGCTACCCTGCAGGGAAGTGTCCACATGCTATATGAGACCGCCAAACTCAACGAGTTCGGCAAAGTCAAAGCCCCAGTCGACGTAACATTCGACCCCAACTTCCCCATGAGGAGAATAGCGGGGTCAGAAGCGGCGCATGACGCCGCATACGCTTGGTGGACAAGCATGAGTGGGAAAGAATTCGTACACTGGTACGAACAGGCTGAAGCCGCCTTCAAAAGTGGCAAGGTACACAGAACCCTTCGCGATAAAGCAAAGGAAACCGAGAAATACTTCTTGGGACTCCTGAGTATTGCAAGACTCGCAGAGGAGTATAATTCCCTGGAGAATAAGGGAAAAATCTCCTGGGAAAGCCTAGGCAAAGCTGCCTATCTAAAGTCCCAGTTCAAACCACTCAGGACTCCTGAGGAACGTGCCGCAAGAACTGCGGAACGGGAAGCGAAAGCTTCCAAATACCGGGAAAGAGATGCAAGTCTCCGCACTGGACAACCAGCCCAACGACCACCCTTCCCCACGGGAAGAACGGTAGACCTACCGTACTCCACACCTGAGCCAAGTAGCTCAGGAACACAACAACCTGCTCCCACCCAGGGAGCGCCCACTTCGTCGAGCCCACAGCCCAACAATGTAGCCCAGGCTACGTCATCACATCCGATGCAGCAATTGGATGTCCAGATGAACAACCCAGAGGAAAACCCTCCTCCGGGGCAATGACTCCACCCTTGAGAAAAGGGGAAAGTGACACGGTAATACGCCATCGAGGCGCCCGTGAAAACACCTTCCCCCAACTCGAGGCCCCGCACACAATACTGTATGCGAGGAACCGCAAGTAACAATTGCGGAAATATCCACTCCGCCAAAAGACCCACATCCACCACCGCTCATGTGTAAACACCACTTACACACGAACCCTCACGGAACAAGTGAGGAACACCAAAGACATACAACCTTTGGGTCGAAATTCATTTTCAACAAACTCCACTATCTTTCTCCCTGCAATACCCATGTATCGCCGTTCACTTCAAAGTAACAGCCCACACTCATTTACTTCTCAAACCTTTCCTCTCTCCTTCACCGACATGTATAAAATCGCCCACTTTAAAGTGGCAACAACAAAAACACTCATTGACAATTCCAAACTCAATGTAAATCAATTATTAAAAATTTGTTTTATTTCACTATCAACCTTGTATGCGTTGCAAATGCAACGCAAGGGGGGAGAATGTCAGGGCAATAGCCCCGAACCCCGAGTCATATGTAAATTAGATACATATAGTCACGTGGGTAAGTGGGAACCTCCGGGTAACTGCTTACACACCACCGTAAAATACACACTCTTGTATCACTTATGGCCTTGTGTGCTGAGCTACCCAAAGACCTCACAAGAACTTAGGGAAATCCCCAGGTTTTGCGAGGATCCCTCTCCAAGCAGTGTGCTTGGAGTAGCCATCTTTCACACTTGCGATGAAAGCTTTGTCCTCCACATGAGGACGTAGTTCTGCCAATGGCGGCAGTACACCTTCGAGGGAAAGCTCCCCCCTCCCCAACGATCGTCAGGGGGATCGAGCATGGATGCCTCGAGATCTCGTGGCTCCTGAGCATCTCCGATAGAGTGGGACGCACCCAGGCATATGCACTGCAGTCTTAACCTGTGCAGGTGTAATAATTCTCGTGCTTCCTCAGCACACGCCAAGGGCAGGTCGTCGCCCTCTTTATCAATCCATATATCTGCGGATACGTAATCATCGTAGTGGACATCCTCGTCTGATGAGGATTCATAGTATCGCGACAGGGCGTCAGCCACTTTGTTTGTGTGGCCCTGTACATACACGATGTCACAATTGAAACCGTGAAAGAAATTTTGCCAACGAATGTGACGCAGCGCAGTGTGATTCTTCTCTTTGAAGTAAGTAAGCGCCTTGTGGTCAGTGACCACAGTGAATTTCCGCCCACCAGTCAGCTTGTCAAGCCATTTGGTGAGCGCTTCCAGAATGCCTAGAGCTTCTAGCTCATAGGCGAAATACGCCCGTTGAGTCGGGGTGAATTTCTTCGACATAAATGCAGCAGGGTTAGAGGTTTGCCATTCTGCACCCTGTGCGAGCACAGCCCCGACGCCAGTGGGGCAGGCGTCGGTGATCACCCAGACACGGTACTTGTCTTGGTCTTCTGAATCCGGTATATCCCAGATTATGGGCTTTAGAATCGGCGTCTTGCACGCGATCACTTTGATCTGCGCAAAACATTTTTCGTGTAGGGCGCTCCAGCAGAACGGCATATGGCTGGTGCATATGGATTGCAACGGTCCAGTGTATGCACTGACATTGGGCAGGAATTTCGCTAGGTACTCAATGAGCCCTAGGAATCGCAGAACCTCGGTGTGGTTCTCTGGCGTTCGCCAGTTCCTTATTTTGTCTAGTTCGTTGGAATCTGCGTGGATTCCGTTTGAGTCCACTTTACACCCCAGTATGTCGAGTACAGGGGCGAATGGCTCAAATTTCCTTGGGCTCACATAGAGCTTCTCATCCCTTAGACGAGTATATATCCACAAGAATTTCTCGTTGTGTTGCTTCACTGTTGTAGTTCCAGTGAAGATGTCATCGAACCATACATGGACGGCTCGACCGATTTGGTCCCTTAGGATCCAAGTCAAAACGCACTGGAATGTGGAAGGGCCATTACAGTCCCGTTGTTGCAGTATGTTCGATATGAAAGTACCGTACAGGGTACTCATCCCCATGTATTGTACGCAGTCCAGTTCGATACGAATCTGTTCGTATGCGTCCATCATATCGATCTTTGATCGATAAGTTATCTGAGCCATACTATCCATGATGAAATGCATGTCAGGCATGGGCATGACATCGAGAATGGAGTTTGCATTGCGATTTCTCGCATCGATTACAGTCTGTAAAGAACCGTCCTTCTTTGCAAGACAAAGAAGTGGAGCCGCCGTTGCAACTGCCTTGCGTTCCCACCACTTGGCTCGCTCATAACGAGCGATCTTTTCTCGAAGCTGCGGTTCGAGGGCCTGAGGGCACGTAGCCCTTCTTTCTATATATTTTTTATTCGGATCAATCAAGTTGATCCGGTGGTTAACCTCCCTGAACGGAGGTAGGACTTCAGGGGCTGGCGCCATGACATCTTTGAAACGTTCACGCCACCAATTCCTGAGTGGCACGAATTCAGGGTCTGTCATTGGCAGCCCTTCTAAATGGGAACAGTCGGGAAGCCTGAGGTCTTTCGACCTTGGGCTTGGCCAGTGATTGGGCCACTGGGAGGTATCCGCGTCTTTTTGAGCAGAGATGGCAAGGATGCGTGGCAAAGGGTTTCCAGCCTTCGCCGTATTGCATCATGCCGTCTGTTTAGATGGCAGTTTGGATCTCGGTGCATGGGGAAGTTTGGGGCGACCGCATGCAGCAGCCCCCACAGAGGTTTTACCCCGTTCCGTCAGGACATCAAACATTTTGATGTCACCCATCTTTATGTGGACGGTGTGAGTTTCGAAATTGAGGGACGCTCCGTTGGCATTCAGCCAAGGAGCTCCGAGAATGGCGTCGTAGCAGTCAATGTTGACGACGTCAAAATAGTGAGTAGACGTAACCCCGTGAATGGTTACGGGAGTATTCGTGCCGTACATTATGCACGAACGACTGTTCTTGGTCCCCATATGGAGAACCAAGGGGTTTGGCAACTCGAGCAGTGGAATGTGTACTGCTTGGACAAAATCTGGAGATAGGGCGTCTGTTTCAGCGCCACTATCAAATAGGACAAAAGCGTTTACCCCGGCGATGTTAACCTCACCGGTGAGCGTCCGCCTTAAGTCAGCGCTGCGGTTTTCAGGGTATTTACCCACCTCTCACGAGATTCTAAACTTCACATCGAATATTGGTGGGATTTTCTTCAGAAGCTTGTTAGGCACTGAAGAACTCGTCACACTTTGCATTGATGGTCTGCTGGATGAAGATTTTGGGACCGGTATAACACCGTCCCTCTTGTAGGTCTTTACTGCGTCGTCGACAAGCTCAGCTACTATCTGCTCATCAGATGGCAGTTTGTCCGCTTGCCGAGCAGATGCTAATTTAATGGAGAAGTTTTCGTCCGTGGGATCCACGAACGTCATAGCACCAATGAACATGTTGGCGTCCACTTCTACGTACTCCTCCTCCACCTCAGTGAGGAGGTTGGGGTCGTATGGGTCGTCCACGAGTTTATCATCGAACACCTCATCGTCAGCCATATAGTCCTGCACCTCTGCAGGATCTTCAACACCTTCCAGTTCTTCTACAGGCTCCGAGTCCTGTAGGTCTCGTTCGTCAGACTCGACTGCTATGTTGTACATGCGCGGTTTGGGCTTGTCATGATTTGGGCAATCACGTTGATAGCCTACTTTCCCGCATTTATAACAACGCGGTTTCCCATCCTTATCCAAGGATGGCATCGATTTCGTCGCTGTAGACGACGTCGACTTCTCTGTTTTTGGAGCCGGCAAATAGCTCGCACGGAAGGTCGAGCGTTGTCCGCTCTTCAGAGTTGACGTGTTTCCCCTGAATGTGTTTTTGTACACTTTCTTGGTGGACAAAGAATCAGCAGCTTTTTTTGGTGCTGCTGTGGTGTTGGCTTGTTTTTGCGTCGTTTTTGATGCGGCTGGCACTTGCGAGTCGTTACGATACGCAGAGATCACCTTAATTGAATCGTATGCATGGTCCAGGTGGAGCATGGTGAAGGAGAGAACGAAGGAAGGTCAGTTGGGAGGTTCAAACGAGACCACCACCAAGCTGTTCCCTGGTTCTTTAGTTAGGATGGGGAAGTGTACTAGTGTTATTTATTGTAAATAAAGTACCAATCCGAGTGTTTTGGCTAATTCTATTTTTATGGGTTAGTTTTAAAGTTCCTGGGAATTGACTTACAGATAAACCGAGCCCTGCGGAGCTGTTTCTTTATTGAAATTTATTAATTTGTCTAGGTGTAATTCTGTGTAGCGTTGTTTAATTTGGATTTAAACTTGAATTTAATCTTCTACTTGGTGAAGTTTCAAAGATTCTATTCAGTTAATGAATTTGGATGGTGTCTGGAGTGTCCCTTGAGTTCGTTTTATTTTTGTCTTTATTTTATCGCTTGTTTTAACAGTAGCAAAATAACTGTTTTGTGTTTACACTTTGAAATCTGGAGTGTTAACCAGCTCTCCTGTTGAAATATCTACTTAATATTTCTCTCCTTAATTGCTGCCTTTTACTACAGTGGCAATCTTAACTGTATATCACTTTTTCGCACTGGAGTGACAACCAGAAATGCTTGAGAAAAATAATACTCTATTTTCTTACTTCTCTCCTTAATTGCTGCCTTTTACTACAGTGGCAATCTTAACTGTATATCACTTTTTCGCACTGGAGTGACAACCAGAAATGCTTGAGAAAAATAATACTCTATTTTCTTACTTCTCTAAGGGGGGGCGAAAAGTCGCAGAAAGGGTCTCCCTTTTATACTCCTTGGGTCGCCTTCCTTTTTCACGCTCTACCTTCTATTTACAGGATTTATTTACAGTGTATTTTTCTCAAACTGAATAAAAAGTGAAATTTTCACGCTATAGTTCCACTGCGCTTTGCTGCGCTGAACTGCGGCTCTACTGCGGTCAGACTGCGCCTGGAATCCTTATTGTCCTTCCTCGCCTAAGCTATTTTAATGGTTAATTAGAATTTGTCTGCACCGCATTTGCCGCAGTTCCCTATTTCAAATTCCCCATATTTCCCATTAAGTTCGCTATGACTCGGTCATACTGAATTCAAACCTCGCATTACTATGCGTGCGACTGTGCTGAGACCTTCAGCTGATTTATTCCAATTTTATTTAGTGACATTTAGTTAAAATGAGACTGAAATGATAAATGAGTGAATTATTCAGGTTTAAAACTGAAAGAAAAAGTTGCTAGTAATCAAGAATTACTCAAACGAATGTGTTATAGCTCTCTACTTCATTAGAACATCGTTCCCTAAAATTCCCGCCATGGTCCGTCGTAGTTTAGTAGTTTTCGTGAATTTCGTTCATATTCCCTGATTCCCCTTTGTATTATCACATCCTAATCCTCCATATGTATTGTTCGTTGTTATAGTAGGTCGTCCTCGAAGATATCATATTTTTATGTATTTTATTTAGGGCTCTAGACCTCTTGAAGCTGTCTTCCCGCGTGTTTTCAGGTTTCTAACTTCATGTCCTTGTATCTCATTCATTTCTGGATGTTTTCTCACGTTCTTGGTATCATAAATTTTCATTTATTCCCACCTTTCCAATGGTACTAAGGTTGTGTCCTATTTCCCTGTATTCGTTGAGTTAGCAAAGTTTCGCACGCACATTCGGTAATCACGTGCGTCGTTCCCATAGTTGTTCGTATGCGGGAGCCGTTTTCGTTTAGTTGTTCGGGATTTATGATATGCGCAGGTGTTTATTTCTTTCATATGGGCTTCTGTGATTTATTTCAGATTTTTCCCTCATGATCTAAGGTTGTTTTGCACTTTTCGTGCTTTGTTTTGACCGGGCTCTTCCTTATTTGGACGGAAATTGGTCTTCGCGATCTGCCGAAGTGCGGATCTCAGTTCCGACGGCCGGTTCCCTGCGCATCGCCACCCTCACGTGTCATTACACATGATGCGGATTCCTATATTCCCGTCATGGGTATAACTTCACAACGGCTGGACCGTTTGGGCTGAGAATTTGCATAACTATAGTTTCCTATTTTTCATAATTTCCGTGTAAATTTCGTTGTATGTTTTAATTATGGATCCTACGCAATCATCGTCTTGTCCCTGAGCTCGGACTTTTGATGTCGCTATTCCCATTATTGGATTTCTCATTAACGCATGATCCTTTTATTATGAAAATTTGGGAGGATTAAGAGTAGATCCTTTCCTTTCTAATGGGCTATCAAGCTTGCCTCGGTCGTTACTAGTTAATCTTCGCGCTTGCTTTTTGGACATTGTCCTCGTTTTGCAGGAGTTTTAGTCATATCTCCGTCGTTTATGGGTAGTTTCCCCTGTAATTACTCTCATTGGTTCCGTTTGGGTGACATCTACATTTCCTATTATAAACACGACTTTGACTTTTGCATTAGTTCCTGAGGAATCTTTGTTCCGTGGTACTTCCATCCTTGCTACGTGTGCGGACGTGGGAAAGTAGTTTCCGTGGAGGTTCTCTGATTATTTTTATAGTCAAATCTTGGTCGATTGTCCTAATTCTTGGTTTAATATTTGCTATAAATTCCCCCAAGAATTCCGTCTCGTTGATGGTAAGCTTGAAGTATTTTTGTTATTTTTCTTTCTTTCGATTTATCGTGTATAGTCATAATAATTCGTAAAAATTCGTAAAATTCGTTAAAATTCAGGTCCTTCTATGTTCTCATATCTACTTGTCGTATGAGGTTTTTGTGATTTATCTGGCATATTTCCATAATGGGTTTCCATAGTGTGGCCGTTATTTCTCCTACAACGGCGGTCCACAACTCGTCTTTCGTTGTGTAGTCCACGGAAATTTCGTGGCACATAACCATCTCCCGACGCATTTTGCCAGGGATGGCATTCAGGAAACGTTCATTGAACGTTGCCTGGTCAGGAGGCGTGACCACCCCCTCAGCTGCACGATACAGCTGGTTATAGAAGTGTTTGATTCCCTTCGCGGAATCGTATGAAAGCGTTTTGAACGCTTTCATGGATGCAACTGCTGCAGACTTCTTGATGAAGGTGCAGATAAGGATCTCTAGTAGATCCCAGAATGGGGGAGTTACCCCGTTCTGCACTCCAATGCGTATATAGTGCATCAGGAGGTCTTGCACCTCGCCTTCAACGGCGGTTGTCAAAGTGTGGATGTGAAACTCGTTATAAGCTTCACCCTTCCACCCACACGATGACATATAGGCTAGCCAGGAGTGCAGCCAGTTGTGGAATATCTTCGAGTTATTCTCTCCAGACCATTTGATGGTCGGAGTCAGTCCCTGCATCTTTTTGAGCAGTTCTGGGTGTACATCTGCAGGCAGTGGCTGCAGGATTCAAACCTCCACACTTCAGCGTGCAGATTCAAGAAGCTGAGTCATGAACTCAGATGGATCAGGCACTACTCGTGCCGCAGGTGCTACATATGAATGCATGGTTGAGTCAAACAAACCGGGTCATACAGACGAGCGGTTTGGAAAGTTGGATGAAGGCTCCCGTTTCGCTTCGGTGCCAAATGGGTCAAGAAATGGTGGGTTGGGCCAGGACGAGCCACCCTTGCCACCATCCTCGTCATCACCATCCCCACTCGGACGGCGGGGCCTTCTTCCCAAGTTAGACCTAACTTGGTCTACACGCCTCTTGCTCCCTTCTGGAGCCGCAGGCGGTTGTGAGAATCAGTGGTAGTTATCCAGCACCCGTCTGAGTGCTGTGCCGTGGGACAGTCTCTCGGGGTCTTCACCGTTTTCCCCACGACCCACGTTGTATACGAATGCTACGTCTGCATCCAGACAGGCGTTAAAGTCGAAAGTAGATTCGCTGAGACTACGCTTAGCGAAGATAGGTCTGACCTTGGCAGGCTGTCTGCCAATGTCATCTACACGATCCTGGATGTAGATCAGGCGTTTTTTCCGTGTGTAGTAATCATACGGAACACTGGTGACTTCCGCGTCACCGTCTTCCTCCTGTATCGTCTCCACAGTGGCCTTCATCGGCACTGCTTTCTTTCTCCCGTGGTCGGGAGGGAAATTACGTGTTTGAGTAGCATCAACGCGTGGTAATTTCACCCCACCGTTCGTGGGTTGGGACGACAGAATGAACGGCACGGGCACGAAGCCTGGTCTGAAATGGAATGGAGAAGTTCCACTCTCCCCTGCAGTCGACGATCCAGCCAGTTGTCCTGGGTCGATCTCCCTACCTTTTCCCTTGGCATCAGTGGTTACTGGCGCCGTCGATGGGGTAGGTGGCTTAGTTCCACTAAAGATGGGAACAAAATGTCCGTCAGATTCTTGTACCTCGACGGACGGGCATGAACTTGCCACCTCTGTGACGATGGCAGAGACAGTGGGGATCCCTCCAGGTATGGGGGCCCCACTGATTGGTTGACCTGTTGGATTAACGGGGACTACAGGGACCTCCTGGGGCGCTTGCGCCTCCACAGCGGGTTTAGTGATTGGTTGACCCATTTGATTAACGGGGACTACAGGGACCTCTTGGGGCACCTGCGCCTCAACAGCGGTTTTTTTCGTCTGGTCAGAGACAACGATAGGGTCTCCACCTGTTGTTGGGTTCACTGGAGGGTTTGCAGGTGGGTTATCCACCATTGCTGCGGGTGGCTTTGGCTCGTCGCGTCGAGAGAGCGCGAGGAGAATTTCGTTTAGTTTCTCATTAAGTCTTTCCTCCACCTTAATGATGTTACGATCTAGACGAGCGATGTTATCGCTATTCCCAGAGATTTGGGTATTCATGTTACAGACATCGCCTCTCAAGTCGGTGATGTCGTCGTCGACTTGGTCAACGTGATTTCTTAGTACTCGTGCTGTTTCAGACGCGAGGGAGTGGGTTGGGGATGGAGGATGCGACGCGTGCATTGGGACGAATGCCACGAGAGTCTCTGCTGCGAGGGCTTCAGACATTGTGACTTCGTCAACATCTCTCATATAGGTGGGACATGTCTGAGACGCGTCCCTGGGCCCTTGCATGCCCAGATCACCACCATCACTTGAGGTGGTGTCGTCTTCTGCCCTACAGCCAGTGGAGGGGCTGGCCGTTGTAGGAGAAATAATATTCAAAGAATAAAACAATGATCTATCAGAATAGTCAACGAATGACAAGTTCAGTGTCAGGGCACATACCCTGACTTAGCCCGGACCCGGACCCGCGTCCGGACCCGCTCCACTTCCCGCGCACTTCCTGCGCCGCACGCTCCGCGCGCCGCATGATCCGACCCCGGATCCCACCTCATGTGACTTCCGGGTATCCCCGGAAGTTTTCGCCATATTGGGGCCACTGTGGGAAAGTGAGAAGTTAACCTTCTTCTCACTTTCTTACCCACAGTAGTTATGCCCTGAGATGGGCTGTGTTTACAGGCTAGACTGTGGACTGTAGAGAGGGGTCATGGGGACCCGGGGTCCGTCCCCTGACATTCAGACGTTTAACAGATCTCATGATCTTTATGAGACTGGACAGACATTAGAAGATCATTATAAATTATCTACACCCATGTAGCATGAGATTTAATCTACTACAAGCATGCCTAGAACCTGGCATAGGTGTAATATTCAAAGAATATATCCCTACAACAAGAAAATAGCACATAGACGGCAGAACAAGAAGAAACATTGGGAAAGAAATGTGAATATCTCGGGAACCAGTAAACTTTTGACTGTAATCTTTTTACCATCTGAAAGAACTGTTTCTTAACTTTATCCACGGTTTTGTTTCATTCTAAAAGCTTCAAAACTGACGGAGATATTGCTCAAACGGCGAAACACCTTATAATTCATATATATTTATTTGCTAATTCTTACAAAAAGTAATGTGACTCAAGGGAAATATATTGGCGCCCGGAAGTCTGGCGGACCAAATACCATATGACAGAGTATTCCCCGGCGCGGGCGGACAGTTTTTGATCGCATCAGAAGAGGAGAAAATGCTAAAAAACCGGATCTTGTATATTTTCCCATGATTCATCAAAACTTTTTGATTTTAAGCTCAAATAAATCGGAACAAAGGAATGATTGATGATCTGGATCTCGGATCATAAGCATGAAGTGATTCAGAAGTCCGCGGATCGGTTAATTAATTGGGAAGGCTCTAGAACATTAGTAATGATGTGGCTTCACAAAAAGGGGTCAATTAGAGAACAGTCTAGAAAGTTCCTTTATAGCCGAGTCATTTCTAAAGATAACCGTTCGTAATTAAGGCGGTGTAGAGCATAGCTTCAGCGCTACAAGATCCCGCTAAGATCGGCCCAAAAGACAAAGAAATGAATTACTTATTGCTGAGTCATGTCCTAAGTCCATTATTAAGCTTACACAGCCCAAGCCCCTATATCATTCTAGAACTATCTATAATACAAATGTAGCACATGTAACTAGTGCGAGGCGTGGGAGTAGAGAGGCCTCTGAAAAGCATAAAAGGCCGCCGCTTCTGCCCCCTCTCAAACCTCAGGTAGAAATAAAAGTTTAATTCTCCTCACCAGTGGTTGGTTCGTTTGCTCCAAAAGATAAAAGCAAATATTAGTTGTTAGCTAATATAAAACTAACACGTCACTCTAAGCGTGAGTTAGGGTCAGTTAGACACAGCTGAACAAAAGTGTCATAGTGAGAATTAGTGAGAATTTGGTGGAGGGACTTCTTAATTGAATAATCTCTCAGCAATACTTGGTTATCACACCACAGGAGAAAAGTGAGCGATCCTGAACCTGCTAGATAACTAGCACGCACTCTAAGCGATAGAAAGAGCAGTTTGGTCACTCCTGTATTGAGTAACATTTATTGCAGAATTATTTTATTAGTAGTTTTCCTTCAGTAAATTATCAGGAAAATCACGTCCTACTGAAAAGTGGTATATCTAGGTGTAATATTGACTAGAAATCATAGTAAAGTCAATATAAAATTTTATCTGTAGACAATCTATACATCAGGTGAGATCGTTGGGGGGTGTTTATTGTTGTTTAGACAGTGAACAATCATATATTTGGCAACCAAAACACGGTCAGTACGCAAATCAGCACAAACTCTAATATCGTTATTGGACGTAGGAAACTGGTTACATAAGGTGATCCAGCTCCACTCCTTCACCGTGTTGGCGGGAGCATTGGACATGCTCCTGGTGTTGTATCTCCATGACATCCAGAAGAGGTGTCGAGTCGTTCAACAAGTTCGCGTGAGAACTTGATCGAAGTCGCGTGTTGTCAGGGGCCGACGACACGCGCGTTGCCAAATGGGGTTTCGGTGCCGGTAACGCGGTGCCGAGAATGGAAAGAGAATAATAGCGTAAAAAAGTGAAAGGTATCTTACTAGTTTGGGGACGGTAACGTTCTGTTCCCCCGTTCGCCTCAGGCCTCAGAAGTCCGTCTAAGTATACGCTTGAGTTTGCTGTATATTAACGGGGTAGAAGTAAAGGCTGATCCGCCTTTTACAGCTACCCCGAGGGTTTATATACAATCTTATACATTCTCGGCACAAATAAATAGAGAAGCTTCCGCGACGCTAAATTAGCGTCGCGACATAATTATTACACAACACAACATCAACTGATGTTGTGGGCGGAATATAGACATGGGCCGGGGCCTCACATCAACTCCTTATATACATGATGATATGCTAAAACATGTGAGATGAGACCAGAGAAACATCCTAGTCATACAGGAAGTCTCAAACTACATGAGTTGAAATGGAACAGAACAAATGAAACCTCCATTAAATCCATTCAGGGTTACGGCTTAACCGTAACAGCACACATGTTTGCAGCACAGCCACATCCTCGCGGAAGTGCCATTTTCCCTTGCCTTGATCAGGCTAATCACTGCATAGACCTAAATTTCACACTAATTTAACAAATATAAAGCTCTAATAATAATTGTAATTTTTCTGTATTTTTGTGTGTATTGTATGTTTTGTCCAGTGTTGCACCATTGCACACAAGTGCACGGTTGAGATGTGCATTTGGATCCAATGTCCGATGATTTCTCACGGGGTGACGATACGCAATTCACAACGCGCTTTCCCACGGAAAAAAAAAACGAACCCCCTCTGTAAACAAACACCTCGCAAGCTCGGCCGGTCACGTTAAACTTTTGTGATCAAGGTACCTCTTCAGGGTAAAGTTTGGCGATGAACTCCGGCCCAGACAGGATATAACTCGGGTACGAGATACCAGGGTTTGACTGGGAGATAATGGGCATTGGCACGACACAGACAAGGCAGGATCATATCTCTACGAGTGCTTCTGATAATTACACGGCGGACAGGACAATGGAGGCACATCTCTGAATTCATTCTCAAACCTCGGACAATAGAAACATCTGGAATCATGGCACCCACTTTGCACCCTAAGCCCCGGAGCTGATTGAACATGGGACAGGGTGTTTGCTCTAGTCACCAGAGTGATGCGAACTCAACAAGTGGCAGAAGGTTGATGCCCGAATCGAAGTCATCGCCTTTTTCAGGTTTGAGACCACAGAGCTAGCCACATGCAAATAATCGGCAGCCACGGACCGCACGGACGTGCAGAAGTGTGAAGCCCCCAAAAGGAACTTGACATTCATTAGGCCACATACGAGTTGGATGTCAGGACTTCAACAAGTGTATCAAGTCAGAGAACCATGAGAACAGAAGTTTGTACACCTTTAGAAATTAAGCGCGTCCGTAAAATCCTTCCTCTGTAAGAATTCTATTCCATTCTTTCGAAAATCATCCGTGATGACATCGAAGTGCCCATTCCCGATTTGTAACATGCGGCGTTGCCTTCCGTACCTAGGCCAATTGGGTACTTCATCAGACACAAGCAAAAAAAAAAAAAAAGAGTCATAACTTTGTGGGAAAAAAAAGTGAAGATGCTGGCTGCTTACAGTACGGGCGATTAGGATCAAAGGAATTTGCGAAAGCGATCCAAGCGCTGAGCATATATAACGAAGTTCTCCCAAGATCCGAGGTCCTATTCTGAAAGCCATACAGGCCAAATACTAATAAGGACGATCGATGTGGAGTGACGGAAAATCAGGATTTTTGTTCTGCTGTGCAGTGAACCATTGGAGAGGGAGACTCACCGGACGGTACCTCACTTCCGTGAAAGACACCCAAGTATGCTGGTACTCCCGGAGTCACTTGGGTATAAAGGTACGTCCACGCTGGATAATATACATCATGCTTGACATACGAATCCAGCAAAGCGCGTCGACCTATATATATATGTTTCCCACAACGGACGAAAAAAAAAATCAGCATCCATCGATTAAGCTACATATTCACTGTCTCCATTGGAGAGTCCCCCCCCCCTCGACGATAGATGATACGCACCACCGTGGAAAATAAAATCCCCAAATAAACTCGCAGCTCTCTTGAATTGGTTATTCGGCCCAAAGAACCGGTCGTCTTTACTCACCCCGACCGGATCATAGGGGCTTCCAATCGCGGGGACATCAGGGTACAACTCCAGAAGAATTTTGAAAAGCTTCCTTTGCTCTGGCGTTGCTGCGCTAAGATTTCCAACATAAGTCAATCCTGTACCGGAATATGTAGCAGCAGTGGTAAGTTTTCTGCATATAAAGATGATGCGGCACTTCTCCCTGTGGGGAAATGTAGGAAATGGTCAAGGAAAACGAACCTATGAGAAAATCTCCAATTTCTTCTGTAGTATTGAATGTGTGGGGTACGAGGAACGTCCCTTCGTCGAGATTGCATCCCGTGATGATAGGCACAGTTGCCACGTTACCCCTTCTCACCTCTTCTGCCGCACGTTCGCCCTTCTTGAAAAAGAACCCATCCACAACTCGGTTGAAAGGGAGCGCGTTGCTCGCATTTAATGTCACGAGTGATGCTTGGTAAAGTGATTCAGAAGGTTTCGAACGAAGGCATGATATGATCGAGGAATTGGAGGCTGGAAGACAGCCTGCTACTGCAGCAAAGATATCTGTCGAGGGTTGGAGATCGGATACAGTGGGAATGGCGAGACTGGGGAATACGATGATCAGACTAGGGACTAGGGAAGCAAAGGAACCGACGGGTGTAACACAATTTACCTTGCTGGAGCTCCGCTCTCCATGATGGCACCATGGAATAGATTGTGCTGTTTCACAAATTGTCCGCCTCCAGCAACAAGGAGAGACCCAATCCCAATCGCGCCTGCCGATTCACCAAATACTTGTGACAGGTCGAAATTTCAAAATTCACATTGCTCATTGCAATCGATCAGGAACGAACTTACCAGTCACTCGATCTTTGTTTCCTCCAAAAGCTCCGATATTGTCTTGCACCCATTTCAGTGCACTAATCATATCGTATAAGCCAGCATTGAGCGTTCCGATGGCAGAATCATGTGCCAGTTCAGAGGCGCCAAGGAAACCAAAGGCGTTTAGACGGTAATCGAAGGAGACGTAGATGATAGATTCGTTCTGAATATTGTCACAACAGCGTCATATTTATGTCAGAAAATGGGGCTAAGATACCGGAAGGAAATACTCGTACCAGAAAAACGCTTTGCCCAACGATCGCCGAGCCGTTATATAGTTGCGACGCACCGGAAAGAAAACTCCCTCCATACATCCAAACCATCACAGGAAGTTTCGCACCATGGGGCAAGTTCGAGGGTCGGAGGACATTGATAGAAAGACAATCTTCTGACAAATCGGAAACTGTCAGGCCCGAGGCGGACTAAAAACGAATCATTCGCAAAAGGTGGAAGGAAAATCGCTACGAGAACAAGGGACGCACATCAAGCGGTTGAAAACATGCTTTTCCGTACTTGGTGGCGTCCACCTTGTGACTCGGATTCGGTTTCAGTGGTCGGGGCTTTGCAAACCTCAATTTGCCCAATGGAGGCTGAGCATAGGGAATGCCCAGAAAATAATCCTGACCGAATTGGGGCGCACTAAGACCGGTGACAAGGCCTTGAACTAGTTGAACCTGAGGTCCGGTCAAGTTGGCAGGAGATGGGACATCGCGCAGTCAGTGACGCGCACCAGCGTACAAGGAGGAACAACTGACGAGTGGTAGTGAAAAAACAGAATAGCATAGTGAGGAAATCACGAGGAGAGCGTTTCTCATTGCTGTCTTAGTAGTCCCCATAGCTAGTCCTGATGAGATGTCGCTAGTAGAGGCCACTGCCTATCAGTGGATAGCACTCTGTGTTAAGGGTGGGGGATATTTAAGCGTCTGCGCTTTTGCGACCGCAGCTCTCCCCGACGAAGCAAAAGGGGACAAGGAAGTCATGCGACCCAGCATGGTGTGATTAGCCTACGGAGGCGGAAGGCGCGGCGAAATCTATTGGTGAATAGATATCTGTTGAACGAGGAGTGGTGGGGGTTGTCATAGGCTTGTCATAGGCGTCACCATGATAAGATCTTTATATAACAACAGTTCAATTAGGTGGCTCGCAAAGACTGAATTGGGGTCGTGGGGCTGGCCACGTGTGTACTCCACAACTCTAGGGCGGATACAAATTTGGATTGAGGAATCAGCTAAATAAGGCGCCCTTGGATCGTCCGAATGTACTCAGCTAGCCGACGGTTATACATGTGCACACAACCGGATTCGTGCCACGGCCACCCGCGCAGTACAGAACTATTACGTCCATTGACCCAATGCGCAAGGACATTGACGATCGAAATTGCGCACTCTCGAATGAGGATGGAAAAGGTTCAACGGGATTCGTAATTCCAGTGCAATGCAACTTTAGTCTCCGAGATCCCTTTTGTGCCTCAGTAATCTCTCTCGCCCCAATGGGATCCTCGCATAACCTAACCTAAGAGTTCCCGAAGGTCACGCGACCAACCGTGAACACAACACAGCAGCGCACTAGGTCTCCGATGCTCTCAGAAACATTCAGATAGCACCCCGGGAAAAGTTATTTGAGGCCATCACCTGCGGTAAACGAAGAACGCTGTACGAAAGTGTTGGGCAGTTGATCGGCAAGGGAGCCAATGCAGGGGCGCCGAGACTGTTCTCATGTCGTTTTGAACAGAATGCGGGGACAACAGCCGTGGAATGTCCGAATTCCAAAGTGCACCTCCCATGTGATTTTAGGAACGTTTCCAAAAGCAATCATATCAGCATTACAGAAATAAGATTGAGAGAACAGCTGGTGGCATTCCGCGAGTCAAGATCCGAGGGATCGGTGATGCCCAATCATAGGAGGGTGTGAGATCGGCGGCATTGAGAAGCTGTGGTAGCATTCCATGATGAAGTGCTACCTTAGTCCAACTACCCAATGCGAGGCGCATCGGAATCGTGTTCATGAGCTATGCTATCAAGAAAGGGCAAGAGGCAGATGTAGAACGCGAAAGAGAAATAACTGGAGCTGCAGCGAACATACGTTGTCCCAGTCATATGAGTCCGACCAAGACGCAGAATTAAGGGCTCTTGAAATGTGCGGAAACGAGGGCGTGCGATCGATCGTCCACACCCGTAGTCAGGGGGACTAGGTCAACCGTAGTGGTCCCGATGTGCCCTTAAGCCGTTATGATTGAGATGCCCCTGCAGGGCAGAGCACGTCCTTAGACCCGGGTACGAATACCGGGGTTTGACTGGGAGTTGTCTCAAGCAAGGTTCGGAAAGATAGCGGGTGATGGCACGGCACGGACAAGACAGGATCCTATCTACGACCCCGATAATCACAAGACGGTGGAGCCCGGTCTCTTGATTTATTCCCAAAATGCGAATAATTGAGGAATGATAGAAGCGTGTGGCATTATCACGCTCCGAGCTGATTAAATGTAAGACGGCGGGTTTCCTCTGTCACCAAAATCAACAAGTGGCGGAAGGCTCATGTCAGAATCGAAATCATCACCATTTCATATTTGAGATAAAAGAGAGCCATATGCAAATCTTCAGCAACCACGGATCGCACGGACGTAGGAGGCGCGCGGGCTCAACGCCAATTGGACAGATCCTGCGTTCCCTCGTGTGAAAGAAATCTATTCACGGTATTCACCGATTATATAAATTGGCAAGTCATCCCAATCGTCGATCGAGTCAGGACGTCCACAAATAGACGATCTTGGTCATCTCCGCCTCTCATCGCTCGTAATTCGACGCCCAGTGGAGGCCATCATGTCCTTTCCACCTCACGACAGTTAGTATTCAAAACGTCCAAACCTAAATCGATCTTACAATGCTATCGGGAATGCAAAAATTCTATCTCCACTTGCAGTTTCCACCCCATTTAGCTTTCCAGAGGAAGAAAAGAAAATAATTGCCTTTTGGAGGGAGATAGACGCGTTCCGAACGCAGCTGAAACTTACAGAGGGTCGACCACCGTTCTCCTTTTACGATGGTCCACCTTTTGCCACTGGTCTTCCACATTATGGGCATCTACTAGCAGGCACTGTGAAGGTGAGTCATATCCTATGGCAGAGATCCACAGCGACATGTAGCTAATATACCCTGTTTCTTAGGACATTGTAACAAGGCACGCGAGCGCAAGCGGATACTACGTCGAGAGACGATTTGGGTGGGACACCCACGGTCTCCCAGTAGAACATGAGATCGACAAAAAACTCGGTATTAAAGGAAAAGAAGACGTGATGGCTATGGGTATTCCCAAATACAATGCGGAGTGCCGAGCGATCGTCATGCGATATGCGAGCGAATGGAAGCAAACAGTCGAACGCATGGGGAGGTGGATCGACTTCGAGAACGATTACAAGACGCTCAACACGTCATTTATGGAATCGGTGTGGTGGGTCTTTGGCGAATTGTTTGATAAAGGGCTAGTCTACCGCGGGTTGCGTGTTATGCCTTATTCAACGGGATGTACGACACCCTTGTCGAATTTCGAAGCGGGGCAGGATTACCGTGATGTTAGCGATCCAGCAGGTAAGTCATATAGAATCTCTTGGCCCACACTCTGATATAAATTTTGATTATTTTAGTCACTGTTGCATTCCCTCTCGTCGACGATCCTAAGACATCTCTTCTCGCCTGGACGACCACCCCTTGGACCCTCCCGAGCAACCTAGCTCTGTGCGTCCATCCCAATTTCGATTACATCAAGATCCACGACGAGGCGCGTCAAGAGAACTTCATTATCCACGAAAGTCTCCTTACCACGCTATACAAAGACCCGAAGAAAGCGAAGTTCAAGAAAGTAGGGACGTTCAGAGGCGTAGATATGAAAGGATGGAGATATGTCCCATTATTTGACTATTTTACCGACAAGGTAAGCATTCTGGAAAGTACATGAACCACCAGGAGGCTTACGAAGAGTCTCGTTTGCAGTATGAAGATCGGGCATTCAGAGTGCTCGTGGACGAGTATGTTACCAGCGACAGTGGTACCGGAATAGTCCATCAAGCACCGGCCTTTGGCGACGATGATCATCGCATCGCAATAGCCAACGGGATCATAAATGCAGACGAAATGCCTCCCTGTCCCATCAATGACGCAGGGAATTTCACCAATGAGGTCCCAGACTTCGCTGGGAAGCATGTCAAGGTGTGCAGAGGTCCACAAAGGATTTGAAATGACACTAAAGCATACCCAGGTCGCTGATAAAGACATCCAGAGAGTCCTCAAGCAGAGAGGAAGATTGATTGTTCAATCAACTATCGTTCATCAGTACCCCTTCTGCTGGCGTTCTGGCACACCATTACTGTACAGGGCGATTCCAGTATGGTTTGTCCGCGTCCAGCCAGCAGTAGATCGACTCATCGCGAACAACCAAGAGACGAGATGGTGAGCATCTCCTATGATGTATCTTCAACCGTCCTTACTTCCGCCCATCATGAAGGGTGCCGCAAGTCATCGGTGACAATCGTTTCGGGAACTGGCTGGCAAGTGCTCGAGACTGGAATATTTCACGGAATCGCTATTGGGGGACACCTATCCCATTGTGGGTCAGCGATGACTATGAGGAGATCGTGTCAGTAGGATCCATCGCTCAATTGGAAGAACTTTCAGGAGTGAAAGGCATCAAAGATTTGCATCGCGAGAGCATCGATCACATCACCATCCCTTCGAAGCAAGGTAAAGGTGTTCTTCGGAGAGTGGAGGAGGTTTTCGATTGCTGGTTTGAATCTGGGAGGTGAGGTGTTCGACTCATCTCGCGGGAGGCATAAACTTGACCGATCATTAAAGCATGCCGTATGCTCAACAACACTATCCTTTTGAGAATAAGGAGAAATTTCAAGCTACTTTCCCAGCGGATTTCATTTCAGAAGGTATCGACCAAACTCGAGGGTGGTTCTACACGCTTCTGGTCCTTGCTACCCTCCTCTTCGACACCGCGCCTTGGAAGAACGTGATCGTCAGTGGCCTCGTCCTTGCCGCGTGAGTCCGACTACGGTGCTTCAGATTACTCTGGCATTGACACATGCACAAACAGTGATGGGAAAAAGATGAGCAAACGTTTGAAGAATTATCCGGATCCCAACCTTGTCATCGATACCTACGGTGCCGACGCTACGCGGTTTGTAGTGATTGCCACCCAGACAGCTTAGAAAATTAACATACATCCTGTAGGTTATTCCTCGTCAACTCACCCATCGTCCGGGCAGAGAACCTCCGGTTCCGGGAAGAAGGCGTGCGAGAGGTTGTCTCAAGAGTGTTGCTGCCATGGCTGAACTCCTTCCGCTTTTTCCTTGGCCAAGTGAACCTCTACAAAAAAGAGCACGGGAGAGATTTTGTGTACGACTCTCACGCCAAGAAGTCAACGAATGTGATGGATCGCTGGATCCTGGCCAGATGCCAGTCTCTTATCAAGCTGGTGCGAGAAGAGATGGCAGGTAGGCGCACTCATTACTTGCGTTGTATGACTCCACTCACGGCTGTCTTCTTGCAGCGTACCGTCTATACACCATTATACCGCGATTGTTAGACCTAATTGATGAGCTGACTAATTGGTACATCCGATTCAACCGCAAGCGTTTGAAGGGTGATAATGGACCGGACGAGACCCTTGTTGCATTGAACACCTTGTTTGAAGCTCTGTTCACGCTCTGTCGGACAATGGTAAGGAGGATACGCGATTTGTTCAATGCATGCTCTGTCTGACTCAGAACCCAAGTCGTCTTACACTCCATTTTTAACGGAGAATCTATATCAGAGTTTGCGAGGATACATCCCTGCCTCCGAGGATCTTGGAGAAGATCCCAGATCTATCCATTTTTTGGGATTCCCGGTGGTGAAGGAAGAGTACTTTGACTCCGACATCGAACGCCAGGTTAAGCGGATGCAGAGCGTCATTGAACTCGTTCGAGGTCTACGAGAGAAGCACTCCCTCTCCTTGAAGGTATCTTGACTTCCTCATTGATAACTACTCGCTTCTGATTTTCCCCACAGACGCCATTGAAAGAGCTCCTTGTTTTCCATCCCGACTCATCATATCATGCGGACATTGAACCGCTCCAGTCCTATCTCACCTCCGAACTCAACATTCGCGATGTCGATTTCACCTCTGATCAAATACGCACTGGAGTGAAGTACCGTGCAACTGCAGACTGGCCAGTGCTTGGCCGGAAGCTCCGCAAGGACGTCGGTCGTGTGAAGAATGTTCTGCCCAAGGTGACATCCGATGATATAAAGGCATATCTCGAAACTGGGAAAATACTTGTTGATGGGATAGAGCTCGTTGCTGGTGACCTCGCTGTTACACGCTATGTTGACCTTCCGGCGAACGGGTCGTTCGCGACGAACACAGACAATGACGTCGTAGTTGTCCTAGACATTCAGCTCCATCCGGAACTCGAGAGTGAAGGAGTGGCTAGAGAACTTATTAACCGTATCCAAAAGTTGCGGAAGAAGGCAGGCCTGCAAGCAACGGACGACATCGATGTTTTCTACTCATTAGAGCAGAACACGGGTGAAGCGTTGAAACAAGTCCTGCAATCACATTCCGACGTCATTACCCGAACTACACGAAGTACCCCTGCTGATGCAAGTTTGCTGAAAGCAGACACAAAAATACTGCTAGAGGAAGCTCAAGAAATTGGAGAGACTAGATTTAGCCTGTGTCTTGCACTGCCAAGTACATAGAAGCGTAAATTAGTTACACATGTCGTGAAGTGTACATCTTGCTTCTCGCTGGAAATATGACTACTTGTATATGCGGCCAACGCATACGCCTGCCAGGACTAGGAGGACCCCATAGCAGGCTGAAGCCTAGCGCAAGGTGTTTTCCGCTCAGAGATCACAGTAACAATGGTGTGGCCGAGCGAGAGATTGGGTCAGGTCAGGCAGTGAGACACTTGTTCTCTGATCCGACGGTGTCCGAGGGCGCAAGGAAAGTGCCGTGAGAGCTAAGAAGCCTGGTCTAGGAAAAAGCGCGCTAATGTGGTAAGCCTTGGTCTAAATCTTCGAGTGATGGCAGGGTTCGCAGATTAGTTCTTCTTTGACGAGCCAAAGCCTCCGAATCCCATCATGGCAGCCATATTTGCTGTTTCATCATCTTGAACGACCTCGATAAGTCTTGCATCCCTCGCGGCTTTCTTCTCCGCTTTTCTCGCTTCCCGCTCAGCTATCTCCTTCTGACGAATTTCCTCAAGACGCCTGTCAAAATCGAAGGCTTTAGCCGATGATTCCTGCTTTGTCTTTTCGCGAAGCATTGCGATCCGGGCACGCACTTGCTCCACTGTGGAGCGGGCGACGCGAGTCGTTTGACCAAGCCGGCGGAGGTCTAAGTCGTGGAGGTTTAGCGCCCCGCGCTAATATTGGGGATTTCGACGAAATACTCACGACTTCTACCATTAAGATGATCCAAATACCCCACAGTATCCTTACATGTCCTGTTACAAACCTCACAATAGAACCCTGGCTGACCTGGACCGCGGCCGCCCGGATTCTGTACGACGATTGTCTTGTTTAGGTTCTTGTCCAGTCCCAAAGGCGCCTCGCGTTGTTTCATTAACTCAGTAGGCTTCGGCAAATCCTCATGATGCCGTCGCGGTTTCTTGCCTGTGATGAATGCGTAAATTGCAAATGGAGTGGTAACAAGCGGATAGATGACAAACCCTTCTTCATCATTTCATCATTTTTCTGCATTCTCTCTCGCTCCTCATTATCCTTTTCCCTTGCCTTTGCGGCGTACTCTTCCTTGTTCCATGTTCTTCTGAAGTTGGCATCTTTCTGTGGATAGATTGCACTGAGGAAATAGGCTGATTTTTTATAGTAAACGAACACACAGCTTGATTGCCGTAGGCTCCTACTTTCTCCGACATGCTATGACGCCAGACAGTCCGTGCGTACTAGGAAAGCGAGGAACAGGATCGCTGGAGACACTGAACGTTTGGGTTCGCACGTGAATCCATCGGAAATTACCGAGCATCTATGCGTTGAGGGCAGGCACAGCTTTAATTTGCTTACGAATCCTCTCTGCTTACACAAGCAGCGTCAAGGGCCCATCGGCTCCCTCGAGCAGACGACAATTTAAGCGCCGCGGAGAAATTCATAGATTTTCCTCCCCTTACCCAATATTTAGCCAGATGCAGCACCAGCCGCCCCCTAACGACCGTTATACTCAGAACCGCTCCGATAGTTTATTTGGAGGAACGTTTCCTCAGTCAAGCTTTAACCAGTATGCGCCAGACCTGCAGAATCATCTTCAAGATCAGAGACGTAAGCCCTTTCAAACACCTCCTTGCGCGTTGCTTTGGACTTCATGAGGCACGAGGGCAACATGCTCATCCTGCTTTTATAGAGAGTGGATTCAGTGCTGCGCCACCGCCACCGCTACTTACTCCTGTAACCTCTGCCACGTCTCCCGCCAAGGCCACTCGTAGCCGGAAGCGCAAGTCTCCCCCCGCTAGTGAAGCGTCCAATCCACACAATGCTGGGATGACCCCAGGTTATGCCTACAATACCGACGTGTCTTCTCAATCTCAATCCACTCAATACGCAAATATTGCGCCTCATCCCCACCAAGTCTATTCGGGTTTATCTCCACAACCAGGTGCTTCGCATACTTCCGGGAATCCAGCCCATAATGGAGAAGAGTCATCCCATTCGACAGGACCCCGGACGGTTACTCAAACTAAACGTGCGGAACAAAACCGGAGGGCTCAGAAAGCATTTAGAGAGCGCCGTGATCAGTAAGTTTGTCTATCCTACCTATTTGCTTTTTCTCTAAATGGAGGCCCTTTCTGCGCGCCCCGGACAGACACGTTCGTGAACTTGAGACACGTTCACGATTGTTGGATCAGGCCATTTTAGACGTTAACGAGGCACGGCGGCGGCAGAATGAATGTCAACATCTCGTTGATAGTTTGCGTCTCGAGAATCAACGTCTCCTCGCTGCACTTCAACAATACACCACCAACCCCTTAGCGCAGGAATTCCCGAATACAGTAGCAGACGGAGTCCAAGGGGAGTTGAGCGAACAACAACAGGCCGCCCAAGAGACAATGAGCACTACTGCCGAAGCTGGGGACGTTCCAGGCGCAGATGGAATTGAGGACCCAAGGGATGATGATGAGGAAGAAGAGGCAGCGGTTGGAGTAACTTCCCGGTCGTGATGGCACGTCCTGAATATGGAGGCCCTCGTCTAGTCTCGCCATCTTCTGCGCCTTCTGTGCATCGAACGCCTGTTGTAGGACCCTTCTGAACCATCGTTTGAGTATTTAACAATAATAACTGTTACCCATTTGTGCGCCCCAATTCTGGTTTCTACGCGCACAAACTTATCCCGAGTTCATGGAGCTGCACGTCTTACATGATAACACAATCTAAATCTTCTCGTTCCAGCCTATCCGTGATATCACCAACGCTGATGCTTCGATCTCTTCGTTGGCTACCATCCAAAGAGACGATGAGGACCCCAGAATTATGCGGGTCTAGGTGAGCAGAAAGATGGTGTCTAGGAGTCGAAGAAATTAGAAATGGAAGATTATCGGGACTAGAAAAACTGACTTCCGCATGAGTTCCTCGATAGCAGGCTTGACTTTCGCAACGTGTCCTTCGGAATGAAGGCCCTATCAAGGAAGGTAGTCCCAGCGGTCGCGCATGATCCGTGCAGAGCTAGAGTTGAGGACATACCTTCCCAACGATGATATTCAGATGATCCTTCCCCTCCGTTCGAGCTCTCTGAATGGCCTGCTCGGTCCGTTCTACAGCCTCATGGACATACAAACCATGAAGGTCGATTTCGTCCGGCGCGCTATCCGTGTTGTTTTCTGTGATTGCGGTGTTGAAGGGTATCGATGTACGATGAGCATTCACAGTATCCAAGAGAGCGAGGATGAACGAAATTCCTACGATAAAATATCCAATCCTCAGCTTCCTTATTGAGGCGCACCATTTGAGTCTTATGAGATTCGCCCTCATTCGAGAGCTCCTTCGCTCGGACATGATCACCTTCTTCGTATGCTCGATGGCTCTGGTCGAAGCAATGAGCCATTTTATCACCTTCGGCCCGGGCTCGCTAATTTGAATCGCATATACAGCAGTAGCTCAAATAGCAGCGTGTCAGCACGACATACACTTCGCAACTCGAGATAGTGAGGATTGCTTTGATTTTGCTGATTTGCATCCTACCAGCCAAAGGTACAAGAAAACAATCACTTTTCAAGCACTGTCATCATCATCTATGTGGCCATGCGCATACTATTCGGTGCTGATATTTATGTGGGTGGGGTGACGTTTGATGTTGAGGCTGAGGGTATTGAAGCGGTTGGTGCTGTTGGTGTTGCGGTCCCGGACTTTGATGCTGCCCCTCCTGATCCCCCTCCTGATCCCCCCGTCTCGAGTACTGTGGCATGCATAGCTTGAGAATTTGGAGAAAAATAGACCCCATGATGAAACTTCGGCGTCGAAGATGTTTGTTATGCGCAAAATCGTGACCGGACCAGAGTTATATCCGGACCTTGGACCTGCGCACCCAGACCGAACCGACAGTGATTGCAAACGGCCAATCCCCAGAATCACAGCCCCGGATCGGGCCTGGGATAGCCCGATCAGCGGCATCCCCTGGCATGCTACCGGAGTTGACCGAATTTTGTTTTGTTACCATTATGGTTGCACGATTTTGTCCCTTTGAACGCACGTTCATCCCAAAGTTCTTCCCGGTCTCGGTATCTTCCTTTCCCCATTGACTGATGACTCAATGTACCTTCCCTACACATTATCAGCGACTTGAGGATTCAGGCCTTGGTTGCTAGTTTGAACGTTCGTGATGAATCTTGCGCTGACCCTCTCAATGCTATTGGATGAGGCATTCCCCGGGACACAGTTATCTCGACTCAATGGCCCCCTTAGTTCGTTCCTCCAGAATGATGCATTGGGATATTGTTCTGTCCTGCCTTGTTATAAAGTCGACCGCGATCCCCGCAGTCCTCCCCTCGCAGGGCAGACACACTTCGTTCCACATACCCCGAGTCGACGATGGGAAGAATCTTCTCCCCCTCCTCATTGCTGGGCGTCAGCAGTGCGTGGTTGGTGTATTTGTATTTTAGGTTGGTGGAACGTTTCGCTTTGATTTGTGCGATGCGTTGATACGAAAGGACTTTAGCCCACTGAAGTCATATGTCTCACAATTCACTGGCAATGCTTCCCTTTCGGGTTGGATCATATTCATCACGACCTTGGGGCTTCTACTGTACACATTCTGGAGGAATATTTGGACGTACATGCTCTTTGCCTGGTATTGTTTCATCGTCCCACTGGGAGATACCAACGACCAAAAAGCTCGCCTCGATAAGGTTCACTCCCATTCACGTATCGCTCCCGAGATTTCATTAATATGTATTCGCTTCCCTTTGCGTCAGTTCTACCAAGGACAAGCCCAAGTTTATGATCAAACTAGATCTGGCTTATTGCGTGGGCGAAAGACAATGCTCTCCATGAGCGCCGCTCATCTTCATCTCCTCCGGGAAGGGAACCCGGAGAAGCGCTTGATCTGGGTTGACATCGGTGGAGGGACTGGTACGTTTATGATCTCGATTCGATTGTTCTCATAGAAAAGTATATTTCCTTCACTGAATTGACTAACAGGATGGAACATCGAAACGATGGATTTATATTTCCCCATTTCCTCCTTCGATGCTGTATACCTAATAGACCTCTGCGAACCACTATTACAAATGGCCCGAAGGAGATTTGAAGCCAAAGGATGGACAAATATTATTTGCCTTTGCCAAGACGCCACTGAATTCTCCCTTCCCGAGTGGAGTGACGGTGTTCATCCCCGTGGGAGTGTCAGCTTCGTGACGTTGAGCTATTCTTTATCGATGGTGAGTCATGTTGATTATAATTTATTCATCGATGATGTATGTGATTCACACCCCTTCATCTCTTCGCAGATCCCTTCGTATCATTCACTACTGGATGTGGTGGATTATATTTTAGATCCACAGGATGGTTTGTTTTCTGTTGTGGATTTCTACACCGCCGGAAAGGAACCGTCTCCTCACGAAAAAGGTGAGCAGCTGCGTCACTTGCTTCGCGATGCTTGTCTTTGATGATTGGCATCCTGTCCTTTGTCCTTAGCAATTGGCGGGGATTCGAAAAAATGCGGGTGGCTTAGTCGATGGTTCTGGCAGGTACGCAGTTCATGTCGAAACTTGCCGGATTCAGCGTAACCGTCGTGTTAGATATGGTTTGATTTCGACCACGTCGACCTATCCCCTGGCAGAAGAAGTGAGTTGCGAGATATTCACATCCTCTCACTTCCTGAACCCCCGTGTTCGATCTGCTCCACACTTATATCTGATCAATTAAAGATTATCTCGAATACCGATTTGGAACGGTAATAAATTCCAATCGAATGTATCACTTCCCAATTACAACTGACCTGTCGATATTAGATTAAATCGTTCAATGGCCGTAACGGGTTCATCATCCCTCTCATCGTTCGAATTCCCTATTATATCTGGTTAGGTTGTTCCCGTGATCGGGATCCTGCTCTCCATCCCAGACGCCGCGCTCAGCATAAATTGGTGCTGGAGGGGGAGAAAATTTGTGATGGGAGCCCGGGGAGCGTCAATTCCAGTTCAGACACACTTACCGACGGACAGGGTGAGGATGCACCGATGAGTTTGAATCTTGCGACTACTGCCGGTGGAGTCGCAGCAGTAGGGGGTGGGCCGCCGGTATTAGGAGTGAACGTCGAGGAGTCTGGAGTGGGTATGCCTTTGATTGGGACAAAGCCAAAGAAGTATGTTTGTAAGATCTTGTGGAGCAAGTGTTGACTGATCATGGCTCTCATTCTATAGCGCGTTCTATTATCATATTGCGAGCGTGAGCCCATCAGATTAATGTCTTTTCACGTAATGGCCGTTTGACACGTTTGCGTCTTTCCAGCCCTGGCGGATGCCATATCTCGAGTCACCCATCCACTCGGAATTCCGGACGTTTATCTATTCCTTCACCTGGGAAGACCCCGCTAAAGATCTGGATTATCTTGATATTGGTCCCAAGGACACAGTCTTTGCTATCACGAGTGCGGGGGATAATATTCTCCATTACGCTATCAACGCGAGACCTGGGAAGATTCACACTGTCGATATGAATCCATGGTTCGTTCAGTAACGTTCCTTGGTTGGAATGCATACTCACCAGGATTTTCTTTATCACTTCCCTCTTTAGCCAAGGACATCTCCTCGAACTTAAGCTTGCTTCTATAAAGGCATTGTCATACCCCACATTTTTCTCTATGTTCGGCACGGGTTTCCTACCGACCTTCCGTACTCTCCTCTCGTCTCAAATATCACCTTTCCTTTCATCCGCGGCATTCCAATTTTGGTCCGTCAACGCCAATGCATTCAATTCATCGTTCTATTTGCGGGGATACTCAGGGTGGGCATTACGGATTGCGAAGTGGTTATTTTGGGCTACGGGGATGAGTGGTGAGGTCAGAAGAATCTGTGAGGCGGAGACTTTGATGGAACAGGACGAGATTTGGAGGAGAAGCTTGAGGAAGGTGTTCGTTGAAGGGCAGTTTGTGAGATGGTTGGTCAACAACCCTGTTTTTTTGTGGAATGCACTGGGGGTGAGTGGTTCAGGGTTTCCTTGTCTACTTTGTGATACTGGACTCTTGGAGCGTCACTGACGATCCCTCCCTCCGGACTGGTAGGTCCCACAGAACCAGAAGAAAGCATTTACCGATGAAGGAACGGTTCACGACTTCATTAAGGATACCCTCGACCCAATTGGATCTCATGCTCTTTTAAGCAGAGGAGCATATCATTACCTACTCGTGAGTGTTCCTCCGGATTATTTGCTAAGCATCATCGAGTGATATACTCTTGCTGGCAACTCAGTGCTTGATGGGTTGTTATACGCCTCAATCTTGTCCGGATTATTTGACACGTCGAGGATTCGATGCTCTCAGGGCGAATGATGGGGAGCTCATGAATTCTATCAGTGTTCACACTGATAGCATTGTTAAGTGTGTTGCGTTGTTTTCACATATGCTGATTATTGATTTGATTAACGATGGAATTATTTAGTGTCCTTGGCAGATTAGATGCAAACTCTGTCACACGGGCCATCATTATGGACCATCTGTACGTCCTCTCGCGTTCTAGCGTATCGGCAACATGTTCCTAAGTTTTGCTCCGTTCAGTGATTGGTTCGCACCCGGACAAACGAAGTCGACGAGGAGGTTCATCAGTTCCGTCGTGTCTTGCCTTCTGGTGGGGTTGTGATGTGGCGCTCGGCAGCGAAGCTCCCCTGGTATAATTCCGTGTTCGAGCAAGCCGGGTTCATAGTAACTCCTTTGGGCATCCGAACTGGGCCATGCAAGGCGGTCGACCGTGTCAATATGTGAGCGTGATATTCTCATCTGACCTTTCCTTACAATTCAACCTTCGTTTATAGGTACGCTTCATGTTGGAAGGCTGTAAAGCCATGAGTTCGTCATTGGGCATATTTATTTTCTCGAGATGCTATGATACAGTACAAGGGATGGCTTGCATACCGATTCTTGACAGCATTTATGGCCTCAGGTTCTCCTCTAGGTGTACAATAAACTTTCTGGCAACCGTGTTCTCGTTCCAGTTAATGTCTGCTTGTCCAGCCATACCGGAGCTTAGCGCTTTCTGTGGGCCGCAATGAACTGACGTTTATGTCGCTGCAGTTCAGAGAGTGTCAGGTAACGATGAGGAAGTAAAATTTTGTCATTTAGTGAAAGTGAAGCTGAGACGATTGGGAGAACGCCTCCCGGGCATGACCCGCTCGTTTGCGCTTCCATGATGGTATTGACGATAGCGCTAGAAGTCTGGTCGAGGGTCTGTAGCGCATCTGTAGGGGGTTTCGCTTGCTGGTTATCGCAGCATTGGGGTGCACGATTAGTTGGGGCCAAAGCGGGAACAAGCTGCAGACTTGCCTGAACGACACCATGAGTTGGCGGGGCTCTCATCCCTGAAATTATGACCTCTAGTATTGCCTCTGCTGGTAGAGGCTCATCCCACAGAAGCACAAACAAGGGAGAGTCCCATCGAACCATCGACGAAGGTTCCTCATATCGCGTTATAAGGTTCTGCAAACTGTATCGGGTGATAAACGAGTGCTGACCGTGCAAGAAAAACTTCACCTACGTGGCCTCAGAATACTTCGTGTCGTCTGACCGGGTCTGGTTCCGCATTTCACACATGTCTGGGGTCGACGCGACATGCAGCTACGGATCCTTCAGCCCCAGGTATCAGAAAGAAAGCAGTTCTTACCGTGCACACACGGACTTGAGCTTCTCTGGCAGCGCAGTATATCTGGTATCTAAATCCTTTGATATAGTTCATGGAGTCGACGATAAGGATGGTATTCGGAGAAAGGGCACGAGTGACGGCTGTGAAGAGTGAGGCGCGAGCAGTCTTTTCGGCGCGACCATCTAGTCTAGCGCGTATTTATAGGTGGAAATGCGCGATGCAACGCCAAAGTGGGCTGCTTACCCCCATACACAGATCGAGAAATTCCAAGATCTTCATCGGACACCACTTGAACTTTGTATTTATCTCCGTCGTAGTCTTCCGAGGAGAACCTCGCTTCTAAGTAGGCCTTAAACTCTGAGCATCTTGTCGATTTCCCTGAGCAAGGATACCCCGATATCGTCACGCACGCCATACTGACTATGCCGTACTTCGACGAGCGCTCTATTGTGTTTTATTTGTGCCGAGGATCCATTCCTCGATTGCATGCATCCTGACGCGCCACAACCATTATACGACAGGATGCAGTCATTCCGCTGTTCTGGACGTCCGAGTATATCAAAACAAATCTTGGGTTTGCCAAGTGTGCCTCGAAAGACTCGATCATCTCATTCAAATACCTCCAGGTGCGCTGGCAGTCCCTGCATGCGGCTTTCCTAAACGGCACTTACTCTTTGTTGACCAGGGATGCCGCCGCTTTTTCACGGTACTGTGCCATATACCAATTCTTTAGAGGAATCAACAGCAACCATCGGCCAGCCTCCGTAAAATGTCCTGTATCGTCGTATCCTCGAACATGTCAATTATATCGCTGCTCAGGCACATTTTTTTGGACACACTCCCCCCGCATTTCGCGTCATTTTAGGGGGACTTTCTCCTCGCGCTTGTTCTCGGAATCCAGCCATCCCAGGCCTGAGTCATCAACCAAACAGCCTGAAACTGAGCCCGATTCAGAGCAACATTCTGCAGATAATTCCTATCTCCAAAACTATTCACGTTTATTCCGTCAACTCGCTCAATCTGTGCCACACATACATAGACCAACACGGGATGACCTACTGAGCGTCACGAATAGCTTCTGGAAAAGACTTGGTATCCGTTTCAAATGGCTCACTATCAGGTCTTTCCGGAAATTCAATGCAGACGACATATCTGCATTTTTCAGTTTCGCTATTATGGGGCAGACGTTGTGGATTCTTATCGGAACGTAAGATCTCGCCACCAGATTAATCAAAGCATCTTCTGACATTTTCCCCAGAACCACATTTGTGTCTTTTTTAATTGCGACTATGAATAGTTACGTCTCCAGAGTAAATGGTGCCATCTCCAGCTTGTGGAGTTTTGATCTTGATTCTTGTCTAGGTTACGTTGCGCGGGCAATCAGCGATTATTTGACGAAAGAAACTGGTATCATCGTCGCTTTTGAATCAGCCATCGTTCCGAAGTGGAAGGATTCAAGAATATCATTTAAGAACGTTTACATCTCCCGAAGGCCTGATGAGTTGGAGAATCAACGGTCGGAAGTTGAGAGGGGACGACGCGCAGCGGCCCGCTTCGACGTAGGCCATGGTCCTCTACATTTCCACGAGGACGATTATCCGATATTGTCCCCAGTTGCGCCAGCCTATGAAGATGAAACATTTCCATATTTGACATGAACGTGGACTCCATTGATGTTACGTTGTCTCTGACGCGATGGTTGGATGGTAAGGGTTTGGTACAGAATGCAGAGGTGCGAGGTGTCCGTGGCGTGCTAGGCGAGTATTATTCTCACCGAATTTACATGGTTTTGACAACACATTAAGATCGGCGAAGTGTAACGTGGGATCCCGATAAGCCTCTCAACCCAGCGGACTACCGATTCGTAGCCAAGCCTGGTGATTTCCACCTAGAGTCCCTTAAACTCGATGATGTTCTAATCACTGTATATCAACCTTACCATTTCCGGCCTTTCACACTGTCTATCTTCCATGCAGATTTGGGCTGTCTGCGCAAGCAATGGTTCTGTTATGATTTTCTACGTGCGGACGACATGTCGGGTCAGATTGATAACTGTTTGTTCAGCCTTCATCGGCCTCAAAGCATTGGTCGCACTGTTGAGGCTGAAATGAAAGATTCAATATGGGGCCGTATGGTAATCGATGTTTAAGTCGTTTTCGTCCCTCCTTGACTGACTATTCCTTCCCAGACTCGGTTCCGTATTGACGGTCTCAGTGTTGACCATCTTCAGGCCGCGACGATCGGCGGTGGGGCGGCGGACGGGCCCATACCCTGGATAACTTCAGGAAAATTCGACTTCGTATTGGACATCAAGTTCCCGAATACCCAGAACAAGAATTTCGATATCAACGCAATTGTCAGCGAAATTGCTGCCAACATTTCCACCGTTACGACGAAGGACCGCCTTCCGGGCCAAAGAGTCCTGGCAAAACCTGCGCTAGCTCCCCCTTCGGATTCCGCTGGAGAGGACCCGACGAGCCAGATATCAATGGACGTCGACCTACGATTTAGAGACGTTAGGGCTGCCGTCCCTCTCTTCGCAAACGAGCTATCGAGAATCAACAGTGCCCTCATTCGACCGATTGTGGCCTTCCTGAAGTAAGAACTTAGATGCAGGCTGTTATCTCATCTCCTGGCCTGACTGCTTTCTTCAGTGCCAACCATACCCTTATCCCCATTCGATGTCATATCACGAAAAACCTGAGCGACTTCGACGGATCCTTTACTGTAAGTAATGAATCTTTCTACCCCACGTCCTGATGATTTACCGACATCCTCGTAGTTGTGGGAAAGTGCGTTATGCCTACCACTGCTCTAATATTTCTACTTGCTAATTCTCCGTTAGCCGGACTCACTGACGAAATTGGGCTCAAGGTACGATGATAGCATTCCTTGCTCGTATGGAGCGTCGTTATGATATTTGCTACAAACTCAGGTTTACGATGCCCTCGCGTACCATGTCACGCATGCAAACATCAATCGTCGAGTGAAAACGGTCAGTTTGTGGAGTGTGCAGCAAATAGCTCTAGCGATCGTGGGGATGATTCGTTCGGCTACCGAGCCTCTTTCAAACAACGTTCAGATGGCCGCATTGATCTGAAGGATCTTGCGATTATTGTTGCAGATATAGATGTGTTTAAGTCGTACGTCTTGAACACAATGTCTAATAATGTTACAGTACAAGTTCACGATTAGTCATTAATGATAGTGAAGGCAGAACGTGCTCGGGAATCTGAAGCAATGAGGGAATCATCTGTCTCCTTCGTCAACATAATTTGCCATCTATGCAGAACGAATTTATTGAACGTTGTTCATGCAATATAACTCGAGACTCACCGGATCCTCGGTCGATGCTATTCGTGACCTACGATATGCTTCCAGCCCTTCCTCTGTCACTTCTGTACTGCCAGAGAACGAGCTATACTTCTGCTTCTTATCCCTCTTCCATTCTTCTTCCTCATCATCTCCCTTCCTACGTTTGTGCCGCTCCTCCTTGATTGCAGCTTCCAGCTTGCTCTGGTCCAATAGAACGTTGCCTTCACCTAGTCTCCGTTTTGAGAAGCTGCTCTCCTGCTGCTTGTTAACTTCAGCGAGTTCGAGAACTGGTTCCTTCTCACGATCGGCAAGAAGCTGGCCGGTATTTGACGGTCGATCATTCAACGGAACATTATGGAGGAGGTGCTCAGCGGATGATTCGTCGACGGCCCTGATACCTGCTGCTCCCGTACAGTACGAGTTAGAGATGGAGGAATGGCAACAAGCAAAACCCCATTTCCCCGATGATAGATCGTACCACGATCCCCATACAGACGTATGGTTCCCAGGATAGACTGTCCAACATGCATTCACTCATTTGAGCAGCAGGTCCATCGAATGAAACACCCACCATTTTCATCATATCTGGAGCGAGCCTTAGCACGCTCTCGGCCTCTGATAACGTGTCCGGTTCGAGAGTATTCCACATAATC
This sequence comes from Cantharellus anzutake, assembly GCF_015039405.1. Lineage (NCBI taxonomy): Eukaryota > Fungi > Basidiomycota > Agaricomycetes > Cantharellales > Hydnaceae > Cantharellus > Cantharellus anzutake. The sequence goes on from NW_024067004.1 coordinate 156,917, forward strand.
CTCCGTCTGTCCGCCCAATAGTTCTTTGGGGACTTTCTCAAGATACTCTTCGCCTCCATACTTCGCCAGGATACTTGACTGATTGGTTTCTTTAAGCTCCTCTTTCTTCTCTTGGTACTGATCGTGGAGGATCTCGCCTTGCGTGGGGTTTGCCTGAAGATGAATGTCATTACCACGGGCTGCCGATTGCCAGGCAAAAAGTTGAAGTTTTTGTATATTGGGAGCATCGCCGGAGTGCCGGAGGAAATTTTCGCCAGCGAACGGAGCCTAGAATCGACGGGAAATGATAAAGAAGAGCCAGTTACAGGAAACAGGCAAGCCCACATCTTCGGGTTGTATCTCGGGGTGAGGGGCATCTCGCATTGAGCGAGTTTTGGGGTCATAATATGCACTGTCGGGATCGAGATTCATGAGGTACTTCGCGGTGTCTTCGCGGATACGGAGGTTCCGGACGGTGATACGAGTCTTGGCATCCATCTTTTGACCAACGGCGTCCGCCGCATCGGCATATTTGTCTTCATCGGCATCCTCTTCATCGCTGGAGCCGAAATCATCGTCCTTTTTTTCCTTCCCAACCTTTGCAACTTTACGAGCGGCAGCAAGATCGGTGGATGTCTGGTTGTCTATCTCCTCTTCTCGGATTTTACGACGAGCGGTTTCGATGGCAGCGTACTCCTCATAAACCCTTTTATACTCAGCTGGATCGTATCCGTTCCAACGGTCGCGCTTGGCATCATAATTCGTCTCAAAATTCTGAATCATCTCATCAGGCTGCATGTCTTTCCCTGTGTAACGAGCACCCTTCTTGCGTGGCCGTTCGAGGCAGTCCTTGGTCTTGTGGGTCATGGCACCACAGTTGTCACAAGCGCCTTTGCGAAATTTGGTAGCGGCTGGTCCAGCTCGCTTCCCGCGATCATACCATTCATCGAGTTTATTGGATGAACGGTCATCAGGCTGACGACGTTGATGGTCGAGAGAGGGTCCGCCAGTGTCGAGGTACCATGGTGCTTGGGAAATGTACTCTGAAAGATTCAATTAGGGGGCTCTGCAATACCAAAGTGGGCATTAATGTTTGCGCACGAGGAATATGGGGGTTAATTGCTCTTCCTTCGGCATCGACAGCAGCTGGAGCTGTTCCAGCTTTGCGAGCGGCCTCAAGATCTTTCTGACGACGGAACTCCTCACGGGAGAGTTTCCCGATAGCTGTCAAGATTCGTTATCATCGATGATAGCCTAATTAAGCATCAGAAAACAGAGTCAAACCTGACGATGAAGCCATTTGCAGTATGGCCGAAGGTGAGAACCGGAAATTACCGTCTCGTGTGACCCGGAAAATAGGACACGTGACCATTCCCTGGAGTCGAATTTTGAAAGTTGGGAAAGGAGTAGTTAAGAAATTGGTTGGAGTGTGTTGGTTTTCACTATGTTTTCTATGCGTTGTTACGGACCAACGAGGTCGGCTTGTATGTCTTACCTTAGCTGCTTTGTAGCGGAGTTGGCCGAATTTATTCGTTTATTCGTTTGTTCACTCGTTCATTTGTTCATTTGTTTATTTGTACAGTAAAAAAAAAAAGAATAGCAATGGTCAGAAGATGGCGAGAGCGACTGGGGAGGAGTCTGGTTTGATGACGAGATAAAATGAGGTTGCAACCCACACAATAAATTTGGCCAACTCCGCGACAACAGATGGTGACAAATGCTTACGCTTACATTTGCTGAAGCGCCAGGACAGTTTGGATTTGGTTGGCAGTCAAAGGTCGGAATCTTGCTACCACTACGCAAAACTCCAGCTTCCACAATGTAAAATCCAATTCTGGGACGGCAGGCCACAATTATGGGATTAAATAATCATCATTACGCTCACAACGTGTAGCATGTACATGGCAATCGCTTTCAGGCTGGACGGATGAGGCATGTGGGCCAGCAAGATAGCCCCGCACCGCGAACGGCGTGATGAGGATTGAACATCGGAAAAAGATATGAAGTGCTCGCAGAAAGCAATGGGTTTTGGCGCTCTACTCCAGCTCGGAAAGTCCAGATAGAATAGGGAGGAGCTTGCGAACGCCACTTGATGTAGCAATACTCTTGGGAACCCGCAGTTTGATCTGGTGCAGTTTTGCGCGTTCGAGAAGATTGTCAAGTAATTGCTCGCCAATAGTCTCCGTGTTATAGGGGTGTCGACGATTGAGTTCAACGGTGACGGAGCGAAGATTGAGCAAGTAGCGAGTCTCGGTTACGCCTTGTTGTAAGTTCAGCACACGAATAAGCTCAGCCAGAATTGGCTCCTTTCCGCCATGGTAATATCACTGAGTTGAGATCCATGAGCAAGCTGTTCGAAGCAAAAATATGCGTAAGCAATATAAACCAAACATTAAAAATAGAGTTCGGTAAATCGACGTACGAATCCTCGAAGGCGGGAAAAGAGCGGTCCATTTCGCCCAATAAAAGGATCTGCTTGTAGGCCACCAAGCCAGGGGGTGACTTGCGGATGTATTTTTAGGCTACGCAGTGCGGGTGCACGCAATGCCGTGAGTATGGTGGTCGCAAACTGGGGCGTTAGACGATGAAGCACCAATGTATGTAGGTGGGGAACCGATATGAGGCTAAAATCCGATTCGATAACAAGAAAATCGGTCGATAAACTGTGAATGGTCAGGGTCTCCAGAGTGTATCTGTGCCGGTCGAGCGTGGAATGCAGACCATGGAAGTTAATCGTGATATAGCCTTCGAGTATGAGAGAACGCAAATGAGGGAACTTAGGAGCGCCTAGACTCCCGTCAAGATTTCCTAGTGTAAGCTGATGGAGCAAAGGCGCGTCGAAACATTCATATTGTTGCACAGACTGAGCATAACAAGGCAGAAGTTCTTGATACGACGGATTCTCGGAAATGGGAGTTGGATGGATGGTTAACGACTGAAGCGCTGGTGTTGACGGAGGAATCCCACCCGTCTCAGCCAAATACTGAAGGAGGATATCGTATGGAATCTTGAAGGATTTTATTCGACCCCAGACACCGAACTCATCAAAAAGCGGACGGAGAGGCGCTATCTTGTCGAGATCAACGTCCCGTTGGTATATGTCCAGATGCAGTGGTCTCTCTCCGGATCGGAGAAGATATTCCCCAAGATGATTCACGCGAGAAAGCGGAATATGTATGTTTCTCCACAAATCCTTGATGGAAAATGCGACCTGGCGCCATACCGTGCAGACCTGGGAAAGATGCATGACATCTCGGATGCAACCTTGATAAGGGCGGTCAGGGACTACCATGCGAAAGATAATGGGGAGGATATCAAGGGGAAGACATGAGATTGGGGCTAAGGAAAACGTTGCCCTGGCGTGATGGATACGCAAGCGACTCCGTAGACCAGAGATGCGCTCCTCCATGGAATCGAGATAATTCAGAACTTCCTCGTCAATATCCTTAATTCGGTGTACGCTTTCCCTATAGCAACTTCTCTGACTGGGATCGTATATCTTGGTGCAGGGGTTGAAGTGATGAGTATCATGGTTGAGAATAGTCTCCACCGCCTCGAACGTTTGGCATAGGGATGAGAAGAGGGACTTGAACTCTTCCACACAGGACTGCATACGTGCTGGCTAAGCAATGTGGTAGATTCGACGAGGCTGAGGGGTGCCAGCCAAATGTCAGAACTCCGAGTTACGTCCAATGGCAACGTGGATTAGGACGAACCGGCGTCTTGTGTTGTGTAAGGAGGATATGGTGGTGGTGCCAGCAAACCTTAGATGTTCGTGTTATAAACAAAAGAACGAATGATGGCACAAATTGGGAGTCACGTATTCCTTGGATCCCAGCTATTCAGTTTTCAACGGAGCTGTCGGAAATCTCACGCCTTGCCCAACAGATCAACAACTAGATATGTTGTGTTCTGAAATGAATGGCGTTGCGAAATATGCTGAGTAACGATGCCCGAACACGAATTGTTTTTTACCCATATAGAGCCTTCTTCATTGAATGAGCAGGACATGAAAGTCCGGGAACCGTTATTTCATGTTATGTAGCATCAATGAGCCGGAGCCAGCAGTCCAAGTACCAAGTCTTTCACCTGTGGCTTTTGTTGAAGGAGGAATATTTGGCTGGCCATTTGCAAGCGGAGGCAGATCACAGCACTCAACCAAAAGTCATGACCGGGAATCATGCGATACAGCTGAACCAGTTCTAGGAATAGGAAACTCAGAGACCTCTATTAACACAGACGCCTGGGCAAAATGTTGGACGGGAAAGCCAGTTAGCACAATCCGGTAATCTTGCTTAACTCACTCCACCGATTCCGGCGAACTCCGTCAAACGTGAGAATCATGCCAAACACATGTGACACGCCTTTTGCGACACTCAGGCGCTTCTTTATCCTTTCCACCCATCCGCTGTGAGTTTAATTGCCCGATGCACCCACAAGTATGGAGTCTCAAGTCCTAAGCTTTCTAGCGAATGGAAAAGGAGCCTGGAGACGATTACATAAGGCGGTTCGCTGCGTTTCTACGCAGTCAAGAACGTCAACTTGCCGGAGGTGGTGTGGGAAGGCCAAGGCAGAATACAAGTAGTTCATTCTCCAGCGTGCTCGGTTGGATAGGAATCGATGTCTCTTCGCCTTCGCCAAATCTGCGGCCTCCGCCAACCATACTGTCCATCGACTTACACCATCTGTTCTACCTCCTCATTCGTCTCGAAGATTTTGGCATTGATGTTGGCTCGCTGGATGTCAAGTTACAAAGCAATTCACGCCCCGTGAGCTACGCGTCTTTATTAGCGGCGGCCAAAGACGGTTCCGATACACTGTCCATCGCGTCAATCGCCACCTCCATATCGAAGCTATCTATTGGATCTGGGTGGTGGGGCATCGGCCAGCCTCGTAAACCCGACCTCGACCTAAAATACATATACAGTTGTTTCACAATCCTTCCTGCACTATCTCTCTGCCAAAGCGATCTGAAAGTCATTGCCGAACTCGCTACCGACCCTCCAACCGACACTGCCATTCCACTGGATGCCTTTAAATTCCTTCAGAGGCTAGAACTGCTCGATATTGACCCCAGAAATGTCCTTGGATGGGACCGGCTCTCGGAGAGTCTACATAGCCTGACCGTCAAGCGGAGCGGGGTGGAAGATGTGTCTGACATCCTTATCGATGCCGTTGCTGACGACGAAGTTCGAAGGCATGGAAAAGGCGGCCCGACTGTCGGGCGTCTCAGACAACCCTCTCAAAGATACCCTTCGAGCCGCTCTAGAAAATTCCCACCATTGGGAATTCCAACACCTATATCGGAACACGTTGCTGAGGATGCCTGTTCGACGGAGATCGGTTTGCCTGAAGAATCCCAGGCAACGAAGTTGTCAAAACACAAATGGAGACTCCTGAAACACCTCTCGCTTGCAGATAACGCTCTTACCTTCTTGCCTACTGCCCCTCTCCCCCACCTTGCATCTCTCACTCATCTTGATCTTTCGTCTAATCTCCTCGTCTCCGTTCCCCCTGGTCTCTCCGAACTTTATAACCTTGTTTCCCTGAACCTTTCCGATAACATGATCGATTCAGTACTTGGTATCTATACGCAACTAGGACAAATCCTCATCCTTAATCTGTCTAAAAATCGTTTAGAGAGCCTATGTGGACTGGAACGACTCCTGGCGCTAGAGAGAGTAGACGTTAAGCACAATAGACTAGCGGACACCGGCGAAGTAGGACGATTAGCCATCTTACCTAACATCACGGAAGTCTCAGTGGAGGGAAATCCATTCACTCATCTATATCAGGATTACCGCGTACGGTGCTTCGATCACTTCGCCAATGAGGGGAAAAGCATTTCAGTTGATGGGACAGGACCATCCTTCTTCGAGTCTCGGAACGTGAAGGTCGTATCACGGCCAGAAGTAGATGGCTCTAACACGACGGTTTCGCGCAGGAAATCTACAGCTCTTGTCCCGGCAAGCCCTCCTGTCGTGTCTATTGGCGCCACCGTACCAGAAACGCCATCCAAACGGAGTCGACAAAGCGTGGATACAACAAACTTTGTGTCAACTAATACTCAACAGTTCCTCACTTCTGAACATCTTCCAATGTCCCCATCCCCAAGCGGTGTCGGAATCAACTCACCGTTATCTGACACGGCAAGCAGCAGAAAAGTAAAGGCTGCAAAGAGGAAACTCAAACGAATTGTGGATCTTGATGGGAACCAAATTGCGGATGGGAGCGCGAGCGACAATACCATTTCTTCGGGTCCGAAGCCAAAGTATAGAGCAAAAGCCCGCCATGCAAGGGGTGCGTCCGAAGGGTTAACGTGGATGATGCATTCCCTGGTTCTTTCCATCCATCTCATGCTGCTTCACGGTTCGACCCTCCCCCCAAGATCGAAGCGACCTCAACGACAATGGCTGCACGTATCCCGGAGCAAAGCTCTGGTGATACTTCTCCACCCCACCCAACTGCCGTTCGGCGGGTTAGCGCCAGAGCCCTCAAATCCAACCCCCGACGAGGTGGGCATACTCGGCAGTCGACCGAAGGCAATCTGGCCTCGCCAACAGCAGCGCGCTTGGGGAAAGCTTCGACCGATGGTCGCCGTTTGTCTCCCCCCCTGCGTGAGCCTCTGGAGCCCGGCATAGCTGAGCACAACGACGCTGTCGGACACGAAGATGAGGGTGAGAAGTACAGAGCGAAGATCGAAGGATTACGGAGCGAAGTGGGCGATGATTGGTTGAAAGTTCTCAGTGGAGGTTTCGCTGCTCAGATCCAAAACGGGAAGAGAAAACCCGCATTAATATCAAGTTCACCCCAGGTACACTCCGGTGGGAGTGATTTCGAAAGACCCTGAGTTCTCTCCAGCTAGCTTGCAATTAATCATACCATTTCACTCACTACTACATTTGTCCATGGCTTGCACCGTGTACCATGTACTGTACAGTATATATACCCTCCATTGAATAATCCACCGGCATGCTTAGGTTTGTTTTCTGCACTGCTTTCTTTCGTGTCTTAACCCTTTTCTTCGCAATGAGGAGATTTATTCCTTGGCCACACCCAGATATTAATTTCCATGTCATGCAAAGATGCTATATCGAAATACGGTACAATTTACTCGGCTATACAAAGGGCTATTCAATAAAATGCAACAGCATGTAACAGTGGATGGGGATGTTTCTCCTGCTGTGTTTCAAGAATGTCGCCAATTTCTTCATCAATATCATTAGCATCTTCAAGCTGTAGGCCGGTCATGAGCTTGACCCCTAAGGAGGTGATGAGATAGGGCTTACCGCCTGTGCCAATTCAATGATTGCTTTCCCTGCCTTGAATGCTTCTTCGTGTGTGTCCTTGATCTCCACGTTGATAACATGTATTGGTCTATTCTCTTCCCCTCCTTTACTCAACAAATCTAACCAAAAAGTGATCAAGTGCAACGATCCATAAAGGGCGAGCCACCCACCCTCACAAACAGCATCGAAACAACGTTCTTCGCATGTTATAACAACGTCGGCCGTATGGTTCTGATCCTGCCAACGCTCTGGAGCAGCCTTGACCTTCCTATTTCGGTCAATCATTTGTAGAACTCCATTCGCAGTGTATCTAGAACCAGCGTCAAGATGAACCCGTCAAACCTGGTGCTCAAAGAAAAGTGCACTCACAATTTTATATCCTTGTCTTTCAGCTCCTGGTACATAGTCTCATATGGAGTCCCAAACTGGTACACATTTGGTTTGTCAGGTGCTGGACCTGGAAGCCGCACCAAGGATCCAGTGCCAGCTGAGATGACATCAAAACCAGCTTCACTTGGCGAAGTAGAAGTATCAGCAATAGGTGAGCAACGGACGGCCTTAAGGATTTACGCGAGGACATGGTGAGCTTCCATGGATCGATTCTACAACGCAACGGATCAGCAAAACAACGGAGCATTTCTTGCCAAACCATCGAGGAGTGTGTTCACATTGTTACTGGCGCATACCACGCAAAACAGTGGACGTTGTTTCGGTGGAGTCGTCGTCTCCGTGGAAGAGAGTACAGGGGGAGCTGGGCAGCTTGTGGCTTTGGAGCGAGTGTAGGAACAGAAACTTGAATCGGCGGCGCCTGAGGTGGAGGAGCAGGAGACGGAGACGCCGAGCTTGTCCGAACGTCGGTAGAAACGCGACCCAATCGCGGATCTTGTGCTCTTCTTGGGTCCCGAGATAGTCTGGGATCTGCAGAGCGTCGGGGATCCATTAGAACGTGTCGAGGTCGTGTGGGCGTGTTCACTTAGGAGGGAAAATTATTAGCACATCCCAATTACGAAGTTCAAAAGAGGTAAGGAGAGAGTTAAAGGTGCATCAGCAGTATCCGAACAAAGGGTCTGCATCTCGCAACGCACGCCCAAAGATGATAGACGGGTTCGAAAAATAAGATACCACTCGGAAGTCATCAAATGCAGCAGCTAGGGCACGCCAATGGATAACCGGTTGAAATATATCGTGTACTCACGTATAAAACGGATACTTTAATTCCAGGAACACTCAGCGTAAGAAAGAGTTGGAGCAGTACGCGCTTAAAAACTGAATTATTGTAAGTTCACTTGTCACATGTGCATCAATCCTGCGTCTATGGTGTCATACGGAGTGCGTTCAATTCTATTTCAATAGAGGCTGCTTGCTCCGTTAAGAACTATGGCGTTGAAATCATGCCGAACATATTGCACACGGTGCGAAGTACATGCACAAAAAATTCGTCCATCCGTCACAGACGCAAAGACACAAACTCATGGAGAGGCTCATTTCGTGGAAGTGCCGCTGCCTGAACCATTCCCACCACTCTTCTCAGGGATATGCGAGAATGTGCCCGACCCACCAGAGAACCAACGATCGTTTGCCGCTTTGAGCCGGGCAGCGAGGGCACTTGGATTGGCAAGTTCCAATCCTATGGCAGAAATGACAACGTCAGGGAAGTGAATTTGGACAGGAAGGAAAAATGACATACCCTGAGCAGGCGTAAATGTGAGGGATGTGGCCGTACCAGATGTTTGCAGACCACTGATCTTCGACGACGTTCCTGCCGCAACACGATTGAGCATTTGCAATCGAAGTTTGTTCTGTTTTGACAGCTTGGCTGTTGATGACAAGTGGAAATAACCCAGATCAGTCGGAAACATTGCCTGACCAATGAAGACATTTAGCAGACCTTTACTTTTGGCGTCAGCCTCGCCAGTTCGAACTTTCCCTTGCCCAATCATGCCCAGGCCAACCGTCTCATCAAACGCGCCCACTTCCTCCTCCGCCTCTCCAAAGGCCAAACGGTTCTGCATTTTCCGTAACTCAGTCTGCGCATAGGCTTCTTTCGCTTTCCGAGCTCTAAAAGGAATCCAGTACCGATGCCGATGACTCACGATAATCTAATGCACAACGATTCATGACTCACCGTTTTCCACCTCGACGTTTCTTGGGGCCTTCCGTCGGAACGGGAAGCGCTTTGACGACTTTCGGGGGTGGAGGCTCGGCCAACTTTTCTATGTACTTCTCTAATTTCTCTCTTAGCTGCCGTCCATATGTCGCTAGGCATGTCAGCTGCGGTTCAGTACCCGCCTTGCCACTTGAAACGAAATCCACTCACGAACCCCCCCTTTCCTGTCAAGGTCCATCCTCGCGGCTAACGACACTTTTGCACCCACAGTCCGCTGAACCTTCCGCCTATACTCCACTTGCGCACTTTGCACAACCGCACTCTGATAAAGAAATCCAGTGTGTCTCTCCCTCGTGGCTGTCGAAAAGCCCGCTGCAATCTTCTTTTGCGCTCCCAACAGGTGTACATTCCCAGCTGGCATTTTGCAAGAGCTGCCAGTCCCCCTGCCACACCGAGCAGCTTTGCGGCCGTATTTGTGCCTACGATGGCAGAGACGTTCGGGGCAAGGACGGACATTCTAGATTGGACGTAACTGAATATCTTTTTTCGAGCAGCATCAAGCCGCTCCTCGAGATCACAGGCATCAATAACGACTTTCCACTCCGCTGGAGGAAGAGGTTTCCTTTGGTTGTTGTGGCGGCGACGGCGATGGTCATGAGAATGGCGGGGGGGAGTATGGTGGTCAAGTTGGCTTTCGTAAGATCGCCTGCATTCCCTAATGCGCGTGCGGAGCGGATGAACATGACGGGATCGGGGACGAGTTGTTGCAGCTCGGGAAATCGAGGGTTATAATGATCACGAATGAATTTGTGTACCACAAGGATTTCATTGTCGACATCGACAGAAAGATTATTCGCTGAGACGACAAGGTTGTACTCTGGGTTTTCACTCGAGGGTATAGACATCGCTGGGCGTCAGGCATGGTGGATGAATACTTGTCGATTTCCTGACAAACATTCATAGCGAACAACGGGGCAAGAGAAGAACGCCTTGTCAGGTTTTCAGCCCTGCATGTACCAAGAGAAGAGATGTATCTACCTTAAGAATCTCCGTCATTCGCCAACTTCCTTCTAGCTTCGCCACGCTCCTGACGTCCTTGACGCCGCCAAGTTCCATTCCTTCAACATCTTCCTCATCAAGCTCCTCTGCAGGTTTCATTCCTCCCTCCAGTACAAGCCCTACGTTCGCTTCTCCGTTCGCCTCCTCGTCGCTTCCAGACGCCATCTCTTCGTCTTCTGCATCCTCTGTAGCCTTGCGCTTCTGGGACCCGGGACCAGGCAGCGCTGGGACCTTGAACCGGGTTTCTTGTCTAGTCGGCTGACTCTTGTGCTCTTCTGAGCATAAGTATCTCCACCGAGATCCCCGAGGTCATCTAGCAGTTCATCCGCTAGGCTCGACATTCGGCTCTATCTCAATGGTTTCGAAACGAGTCAGGTGAAAAGGATGTCAGGTGGCTCTGAGAACTATATGCACTTACCTAATCCCGTTTTTTCGGCCATTTTGTCTCGGATAAGACCGATCCAATTCAGTTAAGGTGTGACGAATTCGAGTTGGTCTCTTGACTTCTTTCCCTCATTGCCCCCCAACCGTTCTAACCAACAAGGACGAAGGTAATGCGTTCAGCACTTCGCAACAGCATCTCCCTGGTTTCAAGGAGGGCTTCCTCCTCATCTCGCCTCATTTTCCCCCTACAACCCCCTCACAGGCATCGATTGGCTCTGCTCCTGCTCTGACACGCTCATATCATGCCAAAGTCATCGAACATTACGAACGACCACAAAATGTGAGTGGGCATGTGGCTGTTCAGCCTGGGGATGTCCCTAGAGGTAGTTTAATTTGGATAACGAGCGCTGACGACTTTCTGTGCCGGAATTTTTTTTTGCGTGGCCCGCTTATCTGATTAGGTCGGTTCGATGCCAAAGAATGACATTGACGTTGGGACGGGCTTAGTGGGTGCTCCTGCGTGAGTCTACATATCCTTTGAACCCCTCGTGTGTGTTGGCAGCATTCTCCGCGTGTTGCCATACCTCCCATGCCGTGCGATCGGACGAGCTCCACATGACATAAGCACCCAGAATATTCACCCTCGCCTTGTGATGTCTGCCGTGACCGTTTATTAATACTCCGTATTCACCGATAGCTGCGGCGACGTGATGAAGCTCCAGATCCGCGTCGACGACAACGGAATTATCAGCGACGTCAAGTTCAAAACTTTTGGCTGTGGCTCCGCTATAGCCTCTTCGTCTTACATGACCGAGCGAGTAAAAGGGCTATCGATTGAGGAAGCCTGCAAGATCAAGAACACGGAAATCGCAAAAGAGCTGGCCCTCCCTCCCGTCAAATTGCATTGTTCGAGTGAGTGCCCCTCTCCTCTTTCTCGACATTCCACCCAAAGCTAACGTCTTCCATTCAGTGTTGGCAGAGGATGCTATCCGATCTGCTATTCATGATTATAGGTCCAAACGCTCAAAATTGCAGCAGAAAAGTTCGGGTTTTATCGACGTTTCGCATAGCCCCGTAGCGGGTGAGACGATCGCCACGGCTCATTCGAATCAAACCCTTCCCGCTTGATCGACATGGGGTCTTTTTTCTCGTCCTCTTTTTTGACCTATATAATATCTGGACTGCTGTTCTTTGACTTCTTCTCCTAATGTATCCTTTTTTCTCTTTCCTATGCTTTCAGGCTCACTTCTTCCCTCCATCCCCCGACGCGCTCTCTCTCCCCACACGCGGATAGGTACATAGCCGTTACCCTTCGTCGCAACTACCCTCTACATCGAACCCATCACCCTTCAAGCATGAGTGTTTCTCCTGTACCATTATATGACCAAGTTTTATTATACGGCGAGGCAGCGGAAAATGAATCGAGCTACCGGATTTTTATTCTCATCATTATCATCCGTGTTGTTCAGTGCGACGTTGGCTGCATCGCTAGGGCCGTGTATATATGAACCTATGAATGCGTCACTGTCACTAGAGTGATGATCAGCCGGCGTCCCAAACAATCCTTATTGGATGCCGAACACGCCGTGATGAATATATTGTAGGCTGACGCAATGCCCCCCGCCAACAATGTCAATGCGCAAACTGATAATTTCATTTCTCTGCGACCTGCACGGTGGCACAACCGGACCGTGCACAGACGGATGGGTTAGGAAAGAATACAACAAAACAAACGGGCAAGTATAGAAGTCAGAACGGGTTCGCCCTTTTTTTATTCTGACTAAGAAGAATGTTTTATTTAAGAGTGACGAGCCTCTTAACGTTTAATGATTTAGTTGCCAGGTTGGGCAGTTGTACGAAGGTAAGGCTGCAAGATAGGGTTGTGAGAGTGTGTCAAGCGATCAAATTGCCACATTTTGTTGTTTTTGGGGCCAAAACTCACCAAGTGCTTCGTAAACCCAGCAGGGAAGAGCTCGTTCGCCTGTTCATCGCTCACACCTGGATGAACGATCACGTTATCTCCTTGCTTCCAATTCACAGGCGTCGTCACTTTATGCTTGTCGCCTAATTGAAGCGAATCGACTACACGGAGAATTTCATCGAACGAACGACCGACTTGGGCTGGGTAGGAGATGGTGAGGCGAATGATCTTTTTGGGATCGATAATGAAGACGGTTCGGATGGTGAAGGGTTGGCCTTTTGCATCTACGTTTGTGGCGTCTACGGCGTCGAGCATGTCGTACAGGGTGGAAATTTTACGGTCTGCATCCGCAATCTGTGGGTGTTTTTTTTTATTACGAAGTATGAAGATTTGATCAGGAAGGGCGAGTGGATAGAACTACTGCGACTTACGATAGGGAAGCTGACGTCGGTCTTATCGTTAGGGTGACTAACTTTGTTTCCAAAGTCATTAATGTCTTGAATCCACTTTTCGTGAGAATTGAGGTCATTAGCGGAAATACCGATCACTTTAACGCCACGCTTCTCGAATTCGGGTTGTTTACGAGCGACTTCCCCAAGTTCAGTAGTGCAAACCTAATGTTAAGGAGAGGTCCGGCCCGACGCGGGCGCGGGAAGCGTCCCCGACAAGCATATAACCACAAAATTATTCAAACGATCGAGTGGGTTGGGTTAGTAGTGATCAGTAGGAATCGGAGGGAGTTGAAACCAAATATGAGTGAAGCCGTTGTCCTTCTCAAGTGTGGAAAGGAGAGTAACGTACAGGGGTGAAATCTGCAGGATGAGAAAAGATAATACCCCACGAGTTGCCTAGCCATTCATGAAACTTGATAGACCCCTTGGTGGTTTGAGCATCGAAATCGGGGGCAATACTTCCAAGTCTAAGCTTAGCGCCGGACATGTTTTGCTGGTGTAAGTATGAAGTTTGGTTGTGGCTGGTAGCGGATATATAAGAAAGAAGAGGGAACCGTCGAAGGGGAGAAACACTCGATCGTATCGAACTAAATACTCGCGGATAACATCGCACAGCCGCGAACCTCATCATGATTCCGTAACGATTAAACCAGGAATTAGTCGGGCAAGAAATAACAGATGTTTGGTATCCTGTGGCTCGTCTTGCGTGCTTGTTGCGTGCTCATGGCACCAATCAATTTAATCGTACCGCATACACCCGACATTTGATAAGGCGCAATCGCAATTGCAATTGCAGCTGTTCATAAACTCATATCTGAAGAAGGATTTCATCCCAGCATCAGTCAGATCAGCACCATATGACCTTACAACCAACGAAAGAATTGGGGTTCGAACCAATTTCTATCCGGTCTGATTCGCTGTCCCGTGTAGATGTCTGGATAAGTAAACGTTGACCCGAGGATAGGCATCGATGAAAGGATAGCCTGTATCCGCGGGTTTATATTCAAAGCTCACGCCTGCGATGGACAACGGGATGACGATCGTGCCGCCGTGACCGAGCACCGCAAATCCATTCCTCAGTGAGGCGAATCCCTCGCTAGGACCCCACCTGTCAGTGTACGTCGGACATTCAAAACAGTTCACTCCAATGGTAATCACAACCAGACTGTGAACGATCCGAGTAAGTTTCTGATCATGCTCGTCGCACAAGTGGCGCGGTTCAAGCGTAAGGCGAGTACCGAAGAGACTCCCGACGGCGCTCTGCCTTGGCACCAGGATCATCATGCATGGGACCTCTGCATGATTTGCAAGGACAGCGCTCACCCATGGATCCGCCAAAGGATGCCCATAGCAGGAAAAGCAACATCCGGAGGTTGATATCATCGAACGAACGAATAAGTGAGTCCCCAAAGTAGTAAAGTGTCCCTCCCGCTCGCTTAGGCCCTTCTAGGTAACGCGTCCCTTCATCATCAGTGAGGGTCCTTAATTTCCGGGCATGTGGGTCTATACTATAGAGACTGGTCACCTGCCTACGCATGTGGGAGATCGTTGGGCCACCAGAGATGAAGAAAAGCTCAGGGCGCCCTGAGTCGACAATGAGGTCGTGTGCACAACGAACTTTACCACCTTTGGAACGACTCGTGATAATGATCACCGAGGATACCTAGCACGTTGTGAAGCAAATAGAGTTATAACCCTCATCCTCAGTAACAGTACATCCTGAGACGCCACCTTGTGGCACGACTCGGTCGGGATGAGATAGTTCTGTACCCTCAAACAATCATAAACAGAACGGCTGGGTACGAGCCAGACTCGGACCCAGTCGTTCCAAGGGAACGACTGGTGGAAAACATTGCATCCGGGATGATGTAAGCGCTACATGTGCGGTACAATGTATGATTATTTACACCTACTTCGATGTAAACTCATTAACGGCATGGCCATCCCTACCCCATATGCTGAGCCAACGGAAGATACAATGAGGAGAAATGTCGCTGATGTCTTTGGGAAGATTCTCTGTGGTTTCCAATTGAGAGCAGTCGTTGCCCAGATCCATCCGAGGGATTTGCTCTTGACATCCGGGACTGGCTCTGGCAAAACTTTGATATACTGGATGCCATCGACGCTGTATAATGGCGGAAATATTTTAGTAGTAATAACACCACTCACTGTCCTTGGCTCTCAGCAAGCAACTGGACTCAGCGCACTTGGTGTAAGATCGGTCTGTATCTCAGTGGACAATCTATCGCCAGATCTTCTTGAGGCTTGCCTTGATATTCAGAATACAAACGCTATATTATATACCTATAGGACATCAGCCTCGACAATTTCCTCAGGGGTAAATGTCGCCGAAAGGAGACAGCCAATAAAAATGCCACAAAGTAGGAGCTTTATGGGAGAATTTCTTCGCTGTCCGCTGAACAGACAAAAATTCCTTGTGTCTCATTGATGAAGCTGAGAAATGGAAGCCAGAGGCTATGTCTGTTAGGCAATCGAAGTTGTTGGTGAGTGTAAAGGAGCACTGAAGCGAGAAACAGGGTAGGATCCAGTGAGTAGAGCATTTAGAGACACTTTTGAAGGCTTTCCCTTTCAATAATGAGACCAACAAGCGTAGGGAGAGAGACCCCTTATTATGGGGATTTGTGGGGTTGTGATGCAGATCATCGCTAAGGCAAGCATCGAGAAGTTCATACAATGTTAGACCATTTGCTTCGAAGGAGTTGAAGCCTAGCCTCTACACGCGCTCTCTTCGCCACTTGAAAAGTGAAGACTGGTGGACGTTCATCGTATCAGCCTCAAGATGACGTGCCGCATCCTTGACTCTGGTAATCCATTCTCGCATTGACATCCCAGGATCGTAGCGCATGGAGTTGAATTGTTGACGGAGCGCAGCAATGGAGCTGTGATCCTTGGGTACAGAATAGCATTTTGAGTTTGTTCCAGGTGTCGGGTGCATCGAAATCATTACAATAAGTGACGTACTTGTGGGAGACATGTAGTACAATCTCCGCTGCGGCAATGTCGTCGTGCTTCCTGTGCCAGACCCGAATTGCTTTCTATAGAGGCTGCTTCAGCCTAGAATTGCTTTATGATGCGCGCCCCCAACGGGTCTGGTCATATCACTAGATACGATTTCCCAGAGTCCTTCCGGACTAGGTGGGCCTCCATGTAATGGCCCAAGCCGAGTAGTTGTCATCATTAAGTTTGTCAAGGGCGGTATATTACCCATTTCTCCTCTTCCCATTTTCATATGCATCTCCATCAATCGCTGGTCTTCTGTTTCCAAAACCTCAGTGCTGAACAGAGTCCAGACTATCGTCGAAGAAGTCCCAGATTAATCACCCCCTGTTTCGTCCTCGCGCTCGGGACAAAGTGACATATGCGTGCAATGGGGCCAGTCGGACCATAAAGTGTTCAATAGTTTGACCCAGTGCTCGATAGTTAGGCAGGCTACCAGCCTCTATGGTAAAAGCGTAAGCAATTGTCCAACGTCACTTGTTGGCTTGCTCACGAAACCTGCTCAATAACGCGACATCGTTCTCCGTCTCCCTGCCTCAATTTGAATCTCCGTTCGTTCGAAGTCTACCTCTCCTTCAGCTGACCCGCACCCACGCAACGACGGGACAGCCATGCCCATGGCTCATATACATACTTTTAATCCACTGCGTGTGTCCGTCAACCGCGAGTAGTTTAAATGTTTATCAGAGGTGGGAAAGTGGCTCGGCTATCTACGGCCATAGGACTCGGGAAGCACCGCATCCCGTCCGATCTGCGAAGTCAAGCCGAGTGCCGCTTAGTTAGTACCATGGTAGGGGACTACATGGGAATCCTGAGTGCCGTAGTTTTATTTTTTTATTTTTTTCACTTTCACTTTCATTTTTTTGTTCTTCTTTGGCTTGTTTCTAAACTCTACATGGTATCCTTCTCTGCTCCTCAGTCAACTAGCATTCTATCAATTGTCCTACATTATCAATTACCCTCTTATGCACCTCTACTTGAGTACTAATCACACATCCTTGACACGGTTTCCTTATTTCACCTGGTGTGGGCTGCATGGAAAATTTTCACTCTGCGTGGGAAAAATGAAAGAAGAATGCGAATGGTAAGGAGTGAGGGCTTTCCTAAATCACCCACGCTGTATCCTGGACTTGCCGCAAGTTTCCTGCCTCGATATGAGGCTCCTAATTAGCCCACAATATACCTGGGGGACCACGAAGGGAAAAGCTGGTAAATGGTAGACTAGCGATGTTCTCGCTTGTATACATAAATGAGTACACGATAACGAACATAATAAAAGGAAGGGAAACTCTGACTTACCTCAGTCCGCTATGCGTGAACTGAGGAGAAGTCGAGTGGTCCAGAAATTGGGTGTTTTATAGTCAGGCGCTATGACCGCGCACTGACTTTGGCAGCCAGTATTCCAAGGAAGGAAACAAGAGTAGATCATGAGCGCCGCGCGCAAGACTCGACATCAACAAACGTGAGTTGACCTCAGCGTACGCTGCGATCCCAAGAATTGTGATAAAAGCAAAACGTGAAATTCGACCTCAAGTGATTGTGACCAGGGCATCAATGCGGGCCAGAGAGCAAGGGGTATCCATTTCCTACACGTAGTAGGTGAGAACTCTGAGTTCAATACACATGATTTAGTGAAGAGCTTGACTTTATAGCAGATGAAAGCAAAGCAACATCTGCATTAGGCTCACAGGCGCTCCTTCTCCACGGTCGCAATCATGAAAAGCCAAGGTTATGAAGGCGACATCCGAGCCCGAAGTAACCGGAACCAACCAATGAGTAGCTGATCTAAGAGGTGATACTACTTGCATGAGAAGGCCGACGTCCCGCTGCATTTGGAGCCTCCTTCCCTCCACCCGCAACCCCTACCACCAACTGCTGAGCCTCCTTGTCCGCTTTCTCGGCTTTCTCCTTCGCCTTAACCCTATAGAAATCGCTGAACGAGAGCTTCACCGCCAAGTACCTACAATCTTGATCAGGATGATTACCCAATGCAAAAACGATCGTCGTGACACGCTCGGAAAAAGCGGTTCCATATTCACGAAGACGAACAAGCGTAAGATCAAGTGGAGGAGAAGGCGCAGAGGGCAAGTTTGGTTGGGGTAAGGGAGATGAAGGTTGGGTTATTATTTCAGAGTTAGAAGGGCGAAGGAGGGTTGTTATAACACCCTGAGGGTGGAAATTAACGTCAGCATGAGGCGAAAGGAGTGAGGATGATTATTTCTTACACGTTGGGTGTCCTTTTCTGAATCTCGCCGGGTGGACTCGGCCAGAGTGTGCATGTAAAAGCTTTGCTGAGAGGAGAAAAATGCCTAAATAAGCGGCCCTTTAATCAAGAGGGTGGTACGCACAACCGCTTTCTCAAAATTCAAAATGATGGAAAAGATTTCTCGAATTTGAGTCAACACGTTCTCCTTCGTCCCAACTATACTCAGTACATAGACAGGCGAGAAAAAAGGTGACGTACCTCTTTCCCGTTCTTTGGGTGAAGTAACAATACTTTCCGCACAATCGTGTCCAAATACGTTTGATGTGCATCTATCAAGGCATCTAGGTCGCCCTCTTTCTTCTGTAGAAAGTCCATCAACGCTTTCCATCGGATGGCAATTATCTCCATATGGCTGTAGGCAGTAAGCTGGCGGATAAAATGATTCATCTCCGCCATGACAATTCGAACCTGGTGCCAATCGCGTGCATGCTCTGTCCTAAAGATTCTAGTATTCGGCCCCAAACCTCAGCAAGTAAACGAACTCACCGGGAACCTTCAAGAACGTTCTCGCTCCTCCCGTAACCCTAGCCCATTCCTGAACCAAGGCTCCTTCGACTCTTTTCATCTGCCACAAATGATTGAACAGTCGGGCGTACTGAATCATTGATTCTTCCCCAAGAACCGTATCGATCGGAGCATCCACTTTATATTCAAGCGTAAACACGTCCCAACCAATCTCACCGTGTTGGTAATCAAGGATTCGAGCGTCGAGACGACGAAGGACGTCGGTGGAATCTTGAGAGGCAGAGGTATAGCGAATTGCAGTCTCAAGGGTTGCGGTGAGGTTATGTCGATAAAGTGTGTTAGCTGCGTGATCCAAACTCGGTCTAAAAGATTAGTCGATGTGGGGCGCTTGCCAATATTCTGACACAGAGACGTACCCCAACGACTCCATGAGCTGATCAACAAAGTCCCCGTATCCGAGCATAAGGTATGATTTGATAGCAAGCAGGTGATCCAAAAGTTTGTACCGTTGAAAGAATATTTCGTGTATTCGACGACTCGCAGCGTGATAAGCGGCATCTATGGATCGCTCAAGTCCAGATATGTCGCTGTACTTCAACGCTACACAGACGCAGAATAAACGAGTAATCTCAAGGACAGGGGCAGTTTGGCTTACTGCCTGCCTTAGCCAGGTTGCCTTGGGCAGCAACCCAATCGCCATCTTGGCAAGAGTATCGAATGAAGTTCAAACTCTTCCCTGTTGAGAATATCTGCCCCATCCAATGAAGGATTAGCCTCTCATTCAAAATCCCACTCAATTTCGTTTACCTTCCTCCCAAACTCTTCAGAGACGAAACTGGGCAGCATCTCCCTCCGAAACACAAACTTGCTCTCCCAAAGCTTTAAACTCCCTACTTCCTCTCCGTTTGCTTTTTTTCCTACAGCACCCGGAGGAGCATTTCCCAACCCTTCGTCCGCTGACAGAACATTGGGGTGGACGTATGTTAAGTCGACAAGGTCCGGGTGAGCTGCGACGAAAAATTCTTCATACGGGTCGTGTAGCTCGCCAGTGGTGATCCAGCGTTGGAGAGTCTGAAAGAATGGCTTCGAAACCTAGAGTAGAGCATGAATGAGCCAAAATTCGATCATAATGGAAGCTACTGTGAACGGACTTCCTCTAGAAGCTGGTCGGTGAAACTCCGTACGAAGGGATCCCCATTATTAGTGTTGCCGTGTATTAGGCTGACAAGGGCACCGCCTTTCGCACCTGAAAGCAGTCACATCCATTAACGAGCAGATGCCAATAAAATGTTATGCCGACCTCTGCAGTTCTCAACGCAAACACTCATCATGCGCATGCGCAACCGCCAATCGTCTATCCAGACATCCAATCGGCGTAGCGACAGCCCACTATCTTCCGTCCGAGACTCATCTACGTCCTCCTGGTGCGTCATTTGAGACTCTAGTATTGCAACGAGTTTGTAGTACTCCGTTAGCTGGGCTTGCAGGTGATGAGACAGACTCTAAAAGCATTTCAGCAGGCCATGGGTGAACATATTAGGTATACTACCTGCTCTATCATCCCTATCGATGACATCCCCGCCCTTTCCTTGACAAATCGAGCCACACGAGTGTAAAGATGCCCAATCTCAGATAATTTGTGCACGAGCGCTTGGGTAGGCGGTGAGACAATGTACTCCTAGCTTGCAAACTTAAGCCCAAAATACCCATTTTCCCAGAATGAAGATGCTTCAAGCGTACCGGATCGTCGACGAAGACAATCTTGCTCTCTTGGTCCCCAGAGGATGACGAGTTATGGGAGAAACGAACATATTTCCCTGAAATTCCCTGAATCAAATATAAGGCATCACGGAGCAAAAGGTGCTCCGGTAAATGAGGTTTCCCTAAGTGGAAGCGTGAACCCGGCTGAGCTGAAGCTCACGTTCGACTAGCACTGACCGTGTTGCGCGCGCCATTCCCTCAATATCTCCGCTTTCGTTTTTGGTTTTGGACGTGACTTGGGAGGCGCAATAACCAGGGTCGGGGAGGAGACCCTTGCGGAAGGGCTAGGATCAGGGAGAGGGCTGGCACGACCGTTGATTTTCGGCGGAGCAAGAGATGGAAGGTAGGAAGCGATGGGGGATGTAATCGATGAAACGGGCGTGGAAAGGGCTTGGAGGAAAAGTAAAACGGAGTGTTTCCTTGTGAGGATAGGCTGCATCCAGAACTTGTCAGATATATACGGACTATTGAACCGAATTACTCGCTTGTTCAAGAAGTCTTGCAAGAAGATTCGAGAATCGAAGTGTTGAATTAGACCCTCCAGGATGCTGAAGCACTATCAAGGTTGTTAACAATATTGATCAGAACCAGCACATTGGGAAAAATCGACGTACGTTGTCGTTTCACTGACGCAGCAATACTTCCGATATCAGCGTCCTTATTTTCGCTGATATGACTGCGGAGAGAGTGAAACGCGTAAAGATGTGCCCCCAAGTCAGAATGATTGTCGCCCGCTCGCACGACGTAGCTACCTGTCACGCGAGAGCTGGGATTTACCTGTTCAAAATTGCCTCGCAGTCCTCGATGAGCTCCATGCGCCTTCTTGGGTTTTCTCGTGAAACAGCGTCAATGGACTGTACAAGTGTGGCGAGCGAAGTCGTTAATGAGGGCATATTGGCGTCGGCTTCTCGCTCCGAGGTTGAGAGCTTATCGCAGGCTTTGCAGGTCTGGGCAACACCACGTGATATTGAAATTCGTTAGAAATCTAGCACTCATTTGCCTCGTCTTCGAGTTTGTCTCCATCGAGGACCGTTGGGCAGTGACTTGTTAGAGAGGTGCTTCTATAATCCTTGAGGTGGTATTCTCCGGGATTCCATTGCTTGGTCTGTTGGTGTTCATTGGGCGGCATACTTAATCTGCCTGGATCATTATTGGCTACCGGGGCGGGGACTTCATAATGTCTTTCGTTCGGTCTGCCATGCACAACGCAGCATGCATTTCCCGCGCCCACCCCTCTCGCCTCTTTTCGCCCAACTTCCGTTCACTGGCGACCGTTTCCGATCAACATTTTAGGGTCCCCGTGATAGACTTCGCGCCATTCTGGTCTGATTCAGAGGGGATGAAGAAAGAAGTTGCTCGTCAGGTGGTCGATGCGTTCAAGAACATTGGTTTCATGTACATCAAAAACCATGGAGTGGACGAGGTCTTCGTGCAAGAGGTGTTCCATGAAGTACGTCGTTAACTCCCCAAGGTGCTTATTTGATGAACAAAACAAACACGTTACTCATCTTTCATGCTACAGAGCGATAAATTCTTTGCTTTACCGCAAGCAGTTAAGGATGAGCTGGCGTGGAAAGGTCGGCTGCATACATCCTATTTTGGTCACTAACCAACCTCAGGGCTCTCCGTTAGATCCACGTGCGAACCGCGGCTACGTCAAGCAAGGTAGAGAAAGGGTCACTGATTCTACCGACCCGGAGGTGATCAAGAAGCTTCGGGAGACTTCCCCTGATGTCAAAGAGTCCATGGAAATCGGCCTGGAAACAGGTACGCCACATTGATTCCATATCAGCACCGGAGAGCATTCATTCTTGCAGATCCAGCGTGGAAGAACCACTGGCCTTCAACTGGAGTGGCTCCTGATTTCCGTTCAACTATGCTGAAATTTTACGATACATGCCATACACTCCATCTGGATGTGCTTCGGTCTATCGCTATGGGGCTAGGCTTGAATGAGCGATTTTTCGACCCGTTAGCTGACCAAAAATGCCATACCCTGAGACTGTTGAACTATCCTCCTGTGTCGAGAAAGCTCCTTGAGAAAGAAGGCCAAGCTAGAGCGGGGGCGCACTCAGGTACATTTTTCTTGGGGTGGAGTGATTTATATTGTTGACCAGATGCCTGGTAGACTATGGATCCATAACCTTTGTGTTCCAGGATGATGTGAGTGTAATGTTTCTATTAATTGTAGGCCTGAACACTGACTGTCAAACCGGTCTACTTCAGGTTGGTGGGCTCCAGGTCCAGAATCCCCACACAAAGAACTTCATCTCGGCGACCCCCATCGTGCGTCGGTGATAGCTCCACAAAACCCGATTCACTGATACTTAGTCCTCTTCAGCCTGGAACTATCGTTGTGAACGTCGGAGATTTGCTTGCCAGATGGTCCAACGACATTTTCAGAAGTACGCTGCATCGCGTTGTCTCGCCGACTCGGTCGGATGCCGCGAGTGGATTCACGCCGAGGAGACAATCGATAGCTTTCTTCTGCAATCCCAACTGGACCACAATGGTGGAATGCTTGCCTGGATGTGAAGGACTCAACGGTCCGAAATATCCTAAGGTCCTGACAGAAGATTACTTAGTCCAGAGGTGAGGTGCCCAGGGTGTCACTCACAGAGACCATTCATAACCTGTTTATTTCAGGCTGAGCCAGACTTATGACTGAATTCGGCGCTTTAGGAGCGGATTCCCTTGGCTTCCACCCTCAATTAATGGATTCAACAACACCTTTATTGCTTCTTGCCACTAAGCTTTCGAGTGTGCCTATGATATGATCTGTTAGAGTTCAGGCTATGAAACCATGCCTCTGATCCGTGACCGCCCAGGAACCGGATGTCACGCAGTGCAACTTTCGATTGCTTTGTCCTATCTGATTGTGTCTGAACATCCGACGCTCGGCACTAAAAATATCCAAACTACCATTCAACAGCTCGTACAAGTCTCTTTGCTGTCGAATCTCGCAGCAGATTCTGATAGTCAAGTCCCTGTCGCATCCTCGATCCGAATTAAGCGTGAGTTCCAACTCTCATAACTAATTCCGGATCCCCCAAGCATGCATTGTGCTACAGAAAATTCAGCAAACAGCTAGTGATAGCACCATGCTCGAGATACTTTAATTGGCTTTGAACAGCAAGTAAGATCTTGATTGGAGGCAAACGAGAATTTAGCAAACGAGATGGAAATTGAGGATTTGGTTACTCGGACTTGTACTTAAGTGTTCACGCTGAACGTGTTAAATCCCCGGCTTGCCTCGGCATTTCTTCGACACCGGTCAGAATCACGATCTGACCGGTGGTCTGACCGTGTCCTTTGCAACACTAAGTTCGATGGATCAGCAGATAGAGATGGCGCGACAGAATTCTTGCATACAAATTTACCGCAAACGCGCTCCAAACTCTAGATCTGCAGATTGAAGCCGAACGATCACCCACTCCTAGTGTCCTATGCATGCATGTATGGTAGGAAGCGAGGCTTATCCTGACGAAGCCAACCCGAAGCTGTATGCGTTCCCGCATGGCAAATGACATCATGACACAGCGCCTTCAGATTATATTATGCTTCATTTCACATCACCTTCGGACGACGGGTGCCCGTGGCAACAATCCCTGCGGAAAAAAGCAGACCAAATGTATTAATTGGTTGTTTGGCAACATCGAGCCTTCCTTGAACTGCAACCAGCAGTTATGCAGTGCTAGGCAGGGTGCAAATGATCATTTTGCATGCAGGAGATAGCTGGCCTCGTGTCGGCTGCGACGCACGCGACCTTCCCTTTTCCCTCTATCCTGCGCGGCTCCCTGCATGTTGCATGTGCAACGCGAGCGAATTGCCAACCAGAACGCTACAAAGCAGCCAGTCACGGCACAACATGTGCACTTTTTCACGCTGCGCAGCTTGGCGCGGGTTCATTTTGTTCTCCGCCAGCCACACGTGTTATACACAAAACAGTGAGATACACATGCCGTGCCCACACATAACATGGTATGCCAGCAGTACGACTGTCCTCCTGCCTCCTTCACGTTCCCTCGCCTCCAAATACCTGGGGTTGGTGTGGATTTGAAATTCCTCCGCCCACCCAATCGACTGTGCTCTTGTGTTATCAGATGAAGTACTCCTTTATCAAGATTTTAAATGATACAACACGCAGGGTTGCCATGCAAACCCCTCGGTTGCTAAGGAGCTAATAAAGCTCTTGTGAACCCGTACGCCGCGCCGCGCGGGTCTTGCCTTAATGGTACGACCTGCGGGTGGGGAGATGTTTTGCCAGAATGTTCGCAATGGCACTAGAGTGATCTTTCAAGCGTGATCTCGTCGCAGCCTGACACAGATTGTTGTGGATCGTTATGGGTTTGTGCTTTTAGCTGAGACCCGTTGCGGGACTTGTGGGTTTGCGTACAGGTCGCTGAGACGAGCAGAGGGTGCATGGTCCCTCCGATGGCGTCGAGGCTCCGCACCTACTTTGTTCACGCCGAGTAGAATTCGCTTTCGAGATACATGCACAAGATGCATGGTTAAAGGACCATTTAGTTATGGTTGATAGCATGGGCATGAGCTGCGCAGTGGATGAATTACCCCAACTGGTTTGGGACAGCGTCTGTCTACGCATGTCGACGGTTGATCTTTTGACAAATGAGTGGGTGGTTTATACATGCATGTGGCTGCATGCATGCGTACGACCATAGTTATTCTCATGTAGACCGGGAACGCTTCGCCGAAGGTGTAATAAATACCCTTGCGCTGTGATTGAGATGAATTTGCGGATTATTCAGATCTGCAATTCCCCTTTTCATGTGTATCCACCTATGGGATTTGAACACGCCCGTCCGAGGTGTGTTTGCTGTCCTTATATATATTTCTGAGCCAGTTGCGAGCAACTGCCCGTCACCCTCTCACCTCGGCTCTCCGTCAGATTGTCCTCCTGCAGAACGTGGATGGGCCTGGAAGCGCGGCTATTCTTCGAAAGGTATTTATAACACTCCAGGGCCCTGGCTAGAGACTAACACATCTCGACCCCCAAGCAAATCCTTTCCTTGTCAATTACTCATACCTTAATTCGGCCTCATCAATGACAGCCCAGCCTAGTGGTTCCTCTTTCCAACCAACTCGGGGGCAACCTCGCAGGGCTTCTGTCGGTGCAGGTCAAAGGCCCGACTCATGCAGTGTCGCAGCCTCACCCAGCGCACGCCTTGACCCGCAAGACGCGATCAACGTCAAACGATATCCCTCAGATAGTGAGGGAGTGGGCGACGACGGTGGAGATTCCGTAGAGAGCGAAGGCCCTACTCGCGAACAAGGGAGCATCGAGGATCATCGAGCACACGGCATGTGTGCCACTGCACCACTCCAAGGAGATGAAGAGCCTTCTGACCCAATGCAGCACGCGCAGGAGACAGATATCATTCGAGATGTGCCTCATCTATGGAGCGCAACTCTCACACTGATTGACTTTTGTGCCAACCTGCCCATGAGCGAAGAAGCAAACCATTCGAAGGTCATATCAGTCACAAGATGGGTTACATCGAAAGGAATTCCGCACCGTTTCTTGATTTTGGATGTATTCGACAGTGCGAGGGGTCGACATCTATTTTTTCGGCTCGACCGACGTCGAGATCAAAATGAATCATCTATCTCAAGTTCTCGGCCGTCTCACGCGATTGATGGTGTATGTCTTCAATACGTATTCACGATTTGTCAATGGACTTTCGTCACTCATAGGTGCACACATCAGGCAAACTTGACTGCCTCTTAGACCGGAGAAGTGTAAGAAAGGAAGCTGAACTGAATTTGAGAATACAAGCTTCTCTGCTAGAAGTGGGGTTGATACTTCAAGCCGTTATAGATGTATGCCCGCAGTACCGCCTGTTTCAAGTGAGTTCCGTCCTCTCATTTGTTGGCGGTTCGTCGTGTGTATAATGTGTCCATCTGACTTTGGCATCTGACAAGGAGGACTGCTGGTTCTTCGTGTCCATTGTACAAGAAATCTTGCAAACGAATTATAGTGGAGAGTATGAAATGGGTGGGCTTAACGATGGCAGGCGGAAGAGAGATGTACGAGAACGGATTTGGCAGAGGTTGGAACAACTCAAGAGTGATGGGAGCGAAGTGGTGGCTTCTCGGGTATGAATTCTGATTTGCGAACACGGGTGTTTATTCCTTGACCAGTTCGCTGGGATGTTTGGTTCTATTGGGATGTTTTTGAACTATGATTTGGTTTGGCGGCTCGGACGGCTGTCTCAGTCGGCGCACATCCACCAAACAATTCTGTAACGACGAACTCTCCGCTACCTAGGACTCCCTTCGATTCTCGCCCCTTGCGGCTTATAACGTTATCTATAGTATATGCTTGTTGCGTTACGTTCCAGCGCCAGAGACTAAGCAATGTTCCCGCCGCGATACGTGCGGTGGTACACATAACCTAGGACTAATTGGCCGGGTTGAGTGACAGGCGCCCAGTTCAAGGTTTCCGGAGACCACCCGCTCAGGTGGGGAAAAAACGCGAGAAGGTGAGAAGTGATGAGACCCAGAAAGAGTGACAAAGAGCGCAGGGCTCATGTGCATTCGGTCGGACGGGAAGACGTTTACGTATGAGATATACGAGGATTTTCCGAAGCTCGGCGAACCAATTTGAGCCACGATACCGTGTGATGGCCCCAGCAACAGGTTTCTGGCCACTCAGTGGCAAGCGAGACATGTCGACCGCATACGGGACATGCCCTTTATTTCCCTGTCCTTGTCGCTGTTAGTTCTGTACATGTAGCCCTGTAAACTGCACCCCGCTTGCAAGAGCGCCAACTTCCAAGGGCAGGCTCATAATGCCCAGGAAACAAGGCAAAGAAACCCATTCGCATGCCAGCTACGCGGGCATCTGGACATTCAGAATAACGCGGGAAAAAGTACATCTACATGCCCCGTCAGATTGGAAAATTGGCGCGTGAATCCAGCACCTCGGCCGAATCGGAGGCGCAGGGTGTCAAGGAGCGAACGCTCAAGAGAAATTGATTCTTCAATGACATGTAAAGCCTCGAAATAATCCCTGAGGCTGGAGAACGAAACATAGGATCTACAGGGTGATGAGCCAGATCCGGGAGATGAGCAAGAACCAGCTGGCGTCAGAGTCCGATACATTCTTAGGTCACTAGTCTTTGTGCGGGTACCATGCGTGCAGTCGCACGGGGATTCGGACTTCGGTTCAGTCATAAAAGAGGTTTATAATGCCCTGAGTATCCCCGTGCTGAGCGACAACAGCTCGAAGGCGAGGGCCAGCCGCGAGCCGGTGACCACTCCATCATGCAAACGATGCCGCTCCGTCCCCAATTCTGATCTCCCACGAACCAGATGTCCGTAACCCTGCTGCTTAGAGGTGAAAAGCGTTTCTTCTGCTAAATGCCTCATGATGTGTTATATCGGCGGTCTAGAGATCCAACATCCTTGCGCGTTTGAGTACGCCCCAACCGCAAGCCACGGCCCGTGCGGCCGCTTTTGACGCCCCTATCGGTAGTGATTATCGGTGATGTTCGCGACTTATTAAGATGGCCAAAGGATTTCTTAACGATACACCGAGTGCCAGCACCATCAGTGAGAGGTTGCACGACGCCAAGGCATGGAGCTGTCGCTTCCCGAGGCCGGGCCAATGGTCGACCGCTTGGCTAGTTGAGAGAGGCTCGAGGGCCTCAAGTACACCAAGGCAGACAGTGAGAAGTATCTTGCGGCGAGGTGCTTGCCGACTTTACATTGCACTAGCTTATCCAAAAACCTCCGTTATATTGAGCACGTTTCATGGCCGAAGCCTTCACACTACCAAATATGCACTGTTACTTGAGATATTCTTCAGCGTTTGATTCATGAGTTGAACGAGAAGGTTCTAGTTCTCAGTGCATCGTGGTAGAAGGTGTTGATGTGGCAACTCGACAATGCGAGGGCCAACGAACGGTACCACTAACCACGCTATTTCCACTGACGTGGCGCGCCTGAGCCACACATTGCCTTGGACACACGCAAAGCTCAGAAACCTCAAGTCGTGGAGTTCCTTTTGCGCCGCATGTGGCGGGATAAGCATGTGAGGAATGCCAGAAGCACGATATCTAACGAACGACGACATCATTCATACTCAGACGCTCGTCGGACCGGAAGAGCATCCCATCAGATATTTACTGTAGAGATCGTCTTTGGAGTTTGCGTATCCACTATTCTACGATGTGATCGAGCAAGCGAGATCCATTCTAAGAGCGGGTGATTCAGCGACAATGGCTGTGCACTTCTCACAGTCCGAGCCGCAAACCCCACAACATTCTTGATCCTTCGCAGACATCCCGCTCCACTTTTGTCAAATATGAAGGCCAGTGCTATCATTGCTCCTGCCCTTACCTCAGGAATTGTGAGTACTGGGGGCGCGCTGCTGTCTACTTGACTTGATCCCCCAACTTTCCACAAGGCGTACTGGGCATATGCAAATGGCCGCGGGTTGCTTAATGCCATGACGCTCGCGCCTCTCCCCACGTCTTACTATGCCGGAGGGGATGTATCGAAGAAGTGTATCAATGTTAAAGACGGATTTCTCGACAGACTGAGGTTCTGTGAAGACGCCACAATCTGGCACGCACCCTCACACCCAAAACTGCTAATTACGTGCGATCCAGGAAGACAGGTATGCATCACAGGTACCTACGAACCTAACACGGGGCTAATCGACTTGATGACACATAGGAATGGAACACCGTGATGGTGAGTTAGTGTTTCACGGTTCCACCCAATATCTCCAACGAATATGTAACTTAGGGTCCTCTCGATAATCCTAAGCCTCATGGGGACGTGTGGATCTATGATTATAAGACATCATCTAATCGCGTTCAGCGCCTAGCCCTCGAGGGTTATCCGATCCAAGCTGACTTTCATCCACTTGGGATTCACACGGTCTCTTCACCAGGAAAGCCTTCCACCGTTTTTATTGTCAATCACGGCCGAAGCAATACCACCATTGAGATCTTTCATCTCCATGACTCGTCCCCGACATCTCCATATCCCAAACTTGAATACGTCCAAACTCTGGCACATCCTGCATTCGTTTCTCCCAATGCAATCGTCCCAATATCACCTGTCTCATTCTACGTGTCAAACGACCATCGTTTTACACGCCGCATACCTTTAGTTGGGGATTTCGTTTCGCTTGCCGAATCGCTCTTTGCCGCACCGTTGAGTTGGGTTGATCGGGTAGACATACAGTCAGAGGGAAGCAGTCAATTCAACGTTACTCGAGCCATCAGCAACATCAAATTTGCCAACGGTGTCGCCGTTTCCCCTGATGGGAAGGAATTTGCTGTGTCATCCACTACTGGCTTAGCCATTCATTTCTATGACAGGACGGTCGATGAGGAAACGAAAGAGGAAAAGCTCACGTACAGGACTTCCGTTCCCGTCCCTTTCACGCCCGACAACTTGTCTTATGATGAATCGGAGTTTGACTCCAGGACCCTAATTGTTGCCGGCCATCCACACTTCCCTTCCCTTTTGCAAGTGGCCAAGAAGAAAGCTCGAACGGCTCCTAGCTGGGTTATCGCAATTGAGCCCGTAATCGACGAACCCCCGAAAACCGGTGACCTCGCCGCCCCATACGGCGTCTATGAGCGCGTCTCCGCTGTGGATTCGCACACGATCACCACACTTTATCAGAGTGACGGAACTCATTTTTCGTCATCCGCAACGGGCATTAAACATGGAAATGACTTCTTTGTTACTGGACTTTATGCAGAGGGAATTTTGCATTGTCGCTAGGTGAAGTATCTACACTGTACCAAAATAGCTGTCGGGATCTGTGTACTCGTCTCTTCTGTGTCGTTCCACTGACCAGTTTTACTACTACGCATCTATGCTCGTACTTAGTTTTTGCTTTCTGTGGTTTCTTGGTTCAGGTCTAACAGAACCACATCTTTACTCGTCCATCTCATTTCATGATAGTCTGCTCACTTCTACTACCAGTGTAATTACATATGCAAGGAGTTTACTGACCACTCGGGTTCTGATATTCTGCGCAATTGCGTTAGTGGCACATTCACAACAAAGGCGGGGCACCCTGTAGAAACTGTACGGGCGATGTCGTAAGATCCCGGGGTCGACCTTGCTGATCGAGTTGTCGCCTTCAATGAGGCCATGCTGGTTGCTAAGACGCTGGTCACCTGCCTGGTGTGCAGCAGCTAACCATCTACCCTGCAACTAGGAGTGATTGAATCTTGACGTCTTTTCCAGCAACTTCTCAGTTAATTTCGTAATACATGGTGTTGCTCTATCGATCGTCACCTGCCTTCCATCATCAAATAACCCTGCTCTGAGTCTGCACTCAAGCATGGCAGCTCCGCATTTCAGTATCCCTGTGATAGATTTTTCCCCTTTCAGGTCCGGCTCGGATCCCACTAGGAGCGACGTTGCTCGCAAGGTGGTCAGTGCGTTCAAGGAAGCAGGCTTCATGTATGTCAAGAATCATGGGATCGCTGAAGCCACCATCTCGAAGGTGTTTAAGGAGGTAGGCCGCTCCATTCATGCGTCCTGCGCTTAATAAGGAAAGCTAATGGTTCTGCAGAGTGAAAACTTCTTCGCGCTTCAGGACGATGTCAAGGATCCTTTGGCTTGGAGAGGTTCTGCGCATGTCAGCAGATATAGTCTTTGCACCTGATCGCCTTGCTTCCTAAAGACCCGCGTGCCAACCGGGGATATACAAAGATTGGGAGAGAACAAACGACTAACGCCAACGATCCAGCTGAAATTGCAGCATTGCGCGAAGTCGCACCTGACCGTAAAGAGTCTTTCGAGATAGGCCTAGAGACAGGTATCTCCAGACTCAACATTTCCAGGATGTTGAACATGTATACGAACACCACCCTTAGATCCGGAATTTCGAAATTACTGGCCGCCAGAACAACTTGTCCCTGACTTCCGTTCCACCATGATACACTTCTATGATGCCTGTCATAATCTCCATATGGATATCATGCGCGCCATCGCATTGGGATTGGGGATGGATGAATCGTACTTTGATTCGGTCGTAAATGAAGCTTGGCATACCCTGAGATTGTTGAATTATCCGCCTGTTGAGCGACGGCTGCTTGAAGGCGAAGGTCAAACCCGAGCTGGTGCCCACTCTGGTAAGGCCCATCATTCAAATGATCTTTATTTCCAATCCCGACCTCCCATAGACTATGGGTCCATAACCCTGCTGTTTCAAGATGATGTAAAGTGTTTCCCCCGATAAAAGCTTCATCCCCCATTGAGGAACCCGCTAGATCGGCGGTTTAGAGATCCAGAATCCTTACACCTTCGAGTATGTGCCGGCACCACCGATCGTAAGCTGCCTACTTCCACGGCTTATGTTGGTGCTTATGATAATTCCATCTATTAGAGCGGAACAATCGTCGTCAATGTCGGCGATTTGTTAGCACGCTGGTCAAACGATCTTTTACGGAGTACCATGCATCGAGTGGTTGCCCCCACCAGGACAGGAGGCGATGAGAGGCTGGCGCCCACGCGTCAATCTATCGCTTTCTTCTGCAATCCAAATGAAGGGGCGACGGTGGACTGTTTGCCAGGTTGCGAAGGATCTGAAGGCCCTAAGTACCCCAAAGTGAATAGTGGGGAGTATCTTGTGATGAGGTGGGCACTGGTTTTTCCATCACACTGGCTTACTGAAAAATCCCCCTAGATTGAGTGCGACTTACGACTGAGCCTCTAAACACGCAATGCCATCCAACGTTTTCACCAGTGTATGATTAAGTTAAACAAGAAAATCTTCAGCATCGGGCCAGTGAAGCAACGAAAGAGAAGCTCACCTACAAAACATCTGTTCCTGACAATCAAGCAGAGACTGGCAATAGAATCCTGATTTATTTCCTGTCACCCAGGCAGCCAAGAAGCAGGTCGAACGGTCTGTTGTTGAGTTAGTAATTGGGAGAACGCTAAAAACCGGCGACCCTACTGCCAGTCCCTCGCTTATGAGCCTGTTGTCACCGCTGGTTATCAGAGTGACGGAAATCATTCATCAACTGCTACGGGCATTAAATGTGGAACGATCATCTCTTGTTGCTGGACTTCTTGGGAAGGCGATTCGGTGCTCTCATGAGACGGATGCGGTGATGATATCGGATATCTACAACATGTACATGGGTAGCTATTGAGGTATCTTCGCAGTCAGACAATCGTCCAACATACGAAATAAACGGATGGAGGACAGTTCCGCTTCTGAAACTCAAGAAGCTGCGCCAAGTTCCGCATACGTACTCCGGTAGCTTTTTGAAAACCAGCTTCGATGCCACTCCTTGTACATGCTGAAGTGATGCGAGTTCGGCGAATTAGTTGATGGTAGGTGCCGGCCATTCTGCGTGGGTTTTAGAATGCCTGCTGGTCCCAACCAATCTCAGAGTATATATCTTCAAGGGATTTCAGGAACATATTATTGGAAGTTGCGATCTATGCACATTCTCATGCACATCGCGATCATTGCATAGTTCGCCGCAACGTACACTCCATAGGAGAGTCGTGAACCCAGGAGAAATGCAAACACGGAGGTGAGGAGGACTGGGATACTGGTAAGCCAGATAAGCCATCTAAGATTGTCAAAACGTTAACATAAGGAAGAATGATGACCAACCACGTTGTACCTTTTCCCCTTTCGTATCTCTTCATCTGAACACTCGGCAACACAGATAAAGGCAAATACCCGCCAAAGGTCATGATCTCCGCGGAACGGCAGAAAGAAGCCAGCAGTCGCGAGGGTTTGAACCCAAACAATTATCGTGGTTCCCACGAACGGAAATAATGCAGAAAACAAAACGAGAATGTGCAACTGCTGAGCTTGCAGAAGTGTAGGTGATGTTGGCTGGGACACTGGTTGTAAATCCCTAAATCCCCATCCAGAAGGCATAACTTACTCTGCCTGAAATCCCAATGTCACTAATCAAACCATCTCTCCTCTTATGGTTTTCCGATGAACATTCAACAATAAACAAAATATTATCTGAGCTCGGCGGGGGAGATATTCTCAATTTGGTGAAGGAAGACCTTACCACCTGAGGCCGAGAGCACCTCCACATGTGGCGCGCGTACGCAAGAAAATAGATTGCTTGGGTAGGCACCACGAATTTTGCTAGCAAAAACAAGAACAGCCAAGCGAACACTTTGAGAGTTGTGCTGCGTGAGGTAGATTGGGCCCTAGATGAAGAGGTAAAGGAAGGCTCGAATTTAGAATCCCTGAGCAGAAGATAAACTTACCCCAAGTAACCTAGTCTCCGCCGAATTGCAGTAAGCAGTCTAACGATGCTATATATCGTTCCGAAGAGAGCCCATGTGGCTCCAGTCGCAACTATGATGAATGCGGGTGCAAGGAAGGCGAACAGAGGATCGCCAGAGTTACCTAACAGAAATTGTGAGGGTAAAGGAAGTAGGGAGAGAAGAAAAAGGCCAGGTATAATTTTTAGAAGGACTGTAACTGTAAACTGCTCAAGGGCTTCTATTGGATCCAGTAAATCTCCACGGCAAGTTAGCCATAGCACCCAATACAAGCGCACAAAGTTCTCCTACCGAGATACCCAAGATCCCAGGCACTCCAGGTGATTCCACTTGATAGATAAACAACTCCCATTACCCAGATGGGAACAGAGCTCCAATACCGGAGTCCGATGCGACCACCTGATGCCTTCCAATCCAATTTAACATTTACTTCCTCGAGTCCGCACGCACCAGACGTGTAAATTTCCAAGAGAGCACCACGATCAATCGCAGAGCGACGTATGAACGGGCCGAGAGAGTGACCGCTGAGTAGGATACGACGTGATGAAGGCGTGTAGAATTGCGATTCCCGGGCATTCTCCGAAGGTACGGTGTAACCAATAAGTGGATTCATAAAGGAACGACCTAAGGAGGGCCCTCAGACGCTTCACAGTAAGACGCCGAGCAGACTTACCATCGCAATTACCTCTATATACAGCATCAAGGCTGTACACCAAAAGCGAGTTTGAGTTCAAGTTGGGAAGAGAGATCCTTGTCTTAAATGGAGAGAATGGAAGTTGGTCTAAATGAATATGCTTGGTGCGTAGCGACAATCCTGAAATTGTTCGTTGGCATACAATGTTCGGACATAGCATCCCTGACGCACCATATGTATTGACGGGAATAGCAAGAGTTCGTTCTTGGTCGAAACCGGCCAGGACGAAAGCGTCACTGAATTCCGCTGCTGCGGTTTCTACCACGACACCAATCCACTGACCAACAGACCCATCCCCCACATCTCCAGACCAGTACAACACCCAATCTGTCTCATCCGCACCTTCTTTGAGAGGAAATATCGTATTGGGGCGAACAAAAGGAAGCACATGAGCTGTTGCGGACAGATTCGGAGGCAGAGGCTTGCAGGAGCGAGGAAGCTCATTCTCATCGACATGAGAACATACATACAAAGATACACGTAAGGCACTTGATAAATGACTGAGGATCGTCGGACTCATTGCTGGGTTAGTGAGAGTGCCTTTGCCGACCATGACAGTCAGGGTTTGTTTGTGTGAAGGCGCTCGTAGTAGATATGTATGTGACGTTGGGGAGGAAACACGGAGAGTTGGAGTAGTTACAATTGTGTGTGCCCTTCCTTTGAGGTCCAACGGAAGGGCTCTGACCAACTCTATGGACTTCACATGGTCTGTGTACGAATGGAACCACCGATCAATTATATGGTCTTTTAGTGGACTAAGGGGGCTTTATTCAGCCCACCGAGCTCTAAAGCGGCACGAGCCACTCTCCACCGGACTTGGTGGCACCACACCATCTCTTTATGTCCGACCCCTGTCCATATTCCCGACAAAGCCGTTGTATGCACAGTCCCTCGATACCATGGACCCTCGTCGTACTTCTGACGCGCCCTCCCTGTCAGCGGCGGTAAGACACACGTTTCAGAGGGAATAAGATCGTCGGTGGAGCCTCCACAAATTGACACCGTTGGAACCTGGACATATGCATCGGAACCCTCCCAGTGTGATATTTCAGAATAAACCTTCTCGATAGATGCATCGAAACGCGCAGGTGGCAGGGAATGAGGTGTCGACATAGTGATCAGGGCCTCTACATCGGAAGTATTCCAACCATGATGAGAGTAGGTTGTGAGGAGCAACCGTGCCACTATTCCACCCATAGAATGACCAATAATTAGAATTTGACGTCGAGGGCCATGATAGCTCGATAATATATAGGATATTGCACTGGAAACGTATTCTGTTTGGGTCTCGATTGTCGGTCCATGAAGTGCAGACAAATCTTCGTTGAATTCGACTAGAACAATTGATCAGACAACCTCAAGAGGCCGTGGCATAGACCAGCGAACCGGCATAAAAGTCTAGCGGCCGACGGGAGGTAAACGCAGGATTCAATACGCCCGGCGACGTGTAGTATTGCCGAGCCGCTGACGACGCTATTGAACGTACTTGACGCGAGGATCCTGCATTACCTGGAATAAACAACACAGGATTGCCGTAGGGCTAAGCAATGATGAGTCGCTCAATGGGGACTGCACGACATATGCATGCAACATGCCTTGGTCGCAACGTCCCATTCGACTTCACGGTACAACCACAGGCTGTACCTTCGACTGAGTGGCGTCCAGATTTCGTCAAAATCAGACTGAAGAATGTATGAAGGACTCATCCAAGACATTCTACACCCCTGAGGTGAGAGCGCGACGACATTTGCTTGGCTAGCCCAATAGACAAAGTTCACTGAAACCAGAAAGAAGACAGCCAGAATGGGCCCGAGAAACCGAAACTTCGCATTTCTCCCCATCGTCACGAGCTATTATTGCGCCTTAGGAAGCCAAGAAAATCCGAGCATAACGCGCAAATCAAACGGAGCGTGCGCGCTCGCGGCTAATTCCGTCAGGTGTCATTCACTGCTCCGCTTTCCACTACATGCAATCCCTCCAGCTCAAGGAAAGACCTCACTCAGTCCATCAACATCAAAAAGCTAACGGAGTTCAATGCGCTGGAACTGGCCATTACCATAATACCAACTTAATTTGTGGGCGTTTGCAGCTCGAATTTCGCGCACACGACATTTGTCTATCATTTGAGCGACACTTTCGCTAGCCATTTAGGTAGAACTGTGATGTAATGGTTTCCCCTTCGACCCAGTGATTTACGAATTTGCTTAAAAGAAAAACTTTCACAACTGAGTTAAGTAAGAGCAGGCCGTATCTAGCTTTACGGTCGTTCTAGGGTTGAGTTTAGTGAAGCATCCAGACACGAGTCATTTACATGCATGGGTCCGTCTCGATATCCCAGCACTTTCGCAGATGCAGAATTAGGTCATTCGAATAGATTTCTCTATCAAGCCCGAATCAAACCGATGCTGGTACGAACCGCGCGTTGCGTTTGAATGCTTCCCCTTCATTGGGGTGGGGAATCTCAAATACTGCCTTAAGTACCGTGTCCCTAGCGACTTTATGAGCTACTTGGTCTTCCTGGCCTTTTTTCGATCCAATGAAAGATCCTCAAGCATTCCCCGCTATTGGCGAAGCTGGTTAAGTTTGTTGTGACGAACTCCGCTTCTCTTTTTTCTCTCGCTGAGTCTCAGTTATTTCTTAAGTTGGACTGCGTCTCCTGCTCTTCTTTTATTGTTCCTGTGTTTAGCCTTAGAGGCCAAATTGATGGGTAGACCGCAATCATCCTGCTATTCTGAATGCGAATCTAGTCCATCGACTAGGACAGATCATTACACCTGGATCCACATAATCCTCTCGCAATGATGGGCGTGCTCGGGCCCCCACGTCTGGGATTGGTCGAATGTCTGTAGTAAAGGCAACTCATTACCTATCCCGTTTGCGTTGTGCACAAGCCCGCTGAACCGGAAGAGACCTCAACAGTACGGCTCCAAGTTGTATGTGCAATGTCCGTGCGCTCAATGGTATGGCCCCTAAGTAATAGAAACTGCGTGAATAATGGAAAAAGTATAACCCTGAAATGGCTAATCGGTTCATCTTGACACCTGTACAACCAACTCAATCGATTTGTGGGCGCGCGAACATGACGGTCGCCAGTACCATTCCCATTCCACCAGGCTTACCCGAGGTCAATATCTCCCGCGTTATCGCAGAGGGTGGTGTACACGATCGAGAATGGGATACATACTCTGGAGCCAAATGTTTCACGAATGCGTTTGTGTTGGATGAGAAGAATGCAAGAGTGAGTTGGCCCATGTTAGCCGCCAAACACCGTACGTGCACTACTCACGATAGCATTCTCCCGATATAATGAATAGATCTTACTGGGTTTCAAGAAACGAGGATTCGGGGCAAGCATGTAAGCATCATCTATTACTGTCCTCGTTTGTGATCCACACACACATCCTTCGACTATCGACAGGTACAATGGATTCGGAGGGAAAGTAGAACCTGACGAGTCGCCACTCGAGGCTGCCAAGAGGGAACTCAAAGTGATTTCTTATGAGGATTCTCCGCGTGACGCAGACATTTTATGAATCTTAACAGGAGGAAGCGGGAATCGAAGCACCACTGGTGCGCTGTGGGACACTCTTCTTCACCTCTCCCTCCCTAAATCACGCATATCACATCGACGTATTTCGGGCGAACATTTGGGTTGGCACGCCTTCCGAGTATGTCACATATAGTTTGCCTGGCTCCATAGCAGAAAAGACAAAGATCAAAAATGCTCACGGGTCGAACATCTTTTCAAAAAATGTGTCATTCCTCCCACCTCTAGATCCGAGGAAATGCGTCCTGAATGGTTCTCGATAAACCCCGACAGTATGATCAGATCCTCTAGTTGACTTCCGGCTGACGCTGAGTCCTCTTCTGATATTTCTGCGATTTTGATAATCGCCACCATCACCTCAGCTGGAACGAACGTTCTCCCTGGAATCCCCTACGACCGGATGTGGGCGGATGATAAGTTTTGGCTCCCTCTATTACTGGCAGGGACCCAGTTTATTGGTCGAGGGGACTTTGGGGAATTGGATGATACGAAGGGTGAAGGAGCTATCGGCGCTTCCATGGTGAAGTGGTGGTTTGCTTCTGTTGATGAATTGTGAGCCAGGAAGAGAGCAGAAATTGGCAGTACATGCGGACATGCAAGTCCGCCTTTCCTTCGACACGCTTATCGGCAGCATCGGTATGCCCCCCTTGCTCAAATGTGATATTCCTCGCACGAATCCCCACCCTGCATCATGCGCATAATGGATTGACCGTGAAGATGCAAGAAATTATACTAGCGAAAAATGCCCCAAAGAGATACGAGTGAAGTGCAAAGCCGTTCCGCCGATGTGCCTTCCAAGCACGCTCGAGAAAATAGGAGCCAGCTGCAAGTGAACATGAATAGATTGCGTCTTGCGTCTTCACACCTCTCGCCACGGCCTATCATCGGTAGCTTCCAGCGGGTCCTCCTCATGATGCTCACCTTCTGGAAGTTGCTCGATAACTAACCCTTCAACCTGCGCAGCAAGATTATCTATCACGTCCCTCGCATCGTCCCTCCTCTCACGCAAGAAATCCCTCACTCCAGCCTCATCCTGATCATCGGACCAATCCCTTGGCAGTCCTCGCCACCCGCCTGAAGCATGGATATAGTTTAAGAAGCCACGCCAGATAAGATCAAGCGAGAGGACAGTGGGATCTCCTACGAGAATCAGCAATGCCTGTGCGCGTGTAACGGCGACGTTGAAGCGACGAGGGTTGGCAACGAACCCAATGGCGTGATTAATGTCAACAAAATTCCTATTGCTTCGGACAGTGGAAATGATGATCACTCTACGTTCCTAAAAACCAGTTACGTCGTATTAGTGGATCGAATTCGGAACCACATACTTGACCCTGAAACTCTTCAACACATCCAACCTTGATAGTGCCCTGACGATTCCTCCTCAGCCTGGTGCTATTGACTACGCTCCGAATCCTGCTGGCTTGGGCATTGTAGGGAGTTATAACCCCAATGTCTTCATCGGCTGATGGAAAAATTGAAGTAGTGATACAATGCAGAACTAAGGAGGGGATCTTACTGAGTTTCAGGCGCGAGTTTTCTCGCAGGGCTTGGATATAATCTCTGACAACAAGAACTTCATGAGGATTGAGGAAAGATGGAGAGGTCGCTTCCCGATTGTCTTCCCCTGCCACGAATTGTTCATAAGTCGCTATGACCCGGCAGGGCGACACTTGCCTGATATGGAATGGAATATCACAGGGAATCCGGGCGTAACGAGCATCTCCCATCTGGCTAAACTCTCGGTTACTATGGGATCGGCACGGGCTTGAAGGCGGCCATTATAGAACATATCGTTCGGATACTGAAGAATAGAGGCATGGTTCCTGAAGTTCTGAGTCAAGTGCACGACACTGCGAAATACCTTGAATCTGATTGTGTCATGATTCAACAGAATGACAGGAACGTACGTGATACCTCCCCAATATTCCAGCTGATATACATCCTGCCTCATGAGGCGATCCAAGTAACTGACTGCGGAACCGAGCTTGCTTGCAACTGCGGAACGTACAATGGGTCCAAGTTGTTTGGGGTCCCCGGATAAAATGATATTCGTTTCGTCCCCAGCCAATGTCCTAATCGCGATCATTACCTCGGGCTCAAGGGCTTGTCCTGCCTCGTCAACAAATATATGACTGAAATGGCCACGAGGAACACCGATTGCATAAACCAATGAAGCGGAGGAACATGTTGAAACAACGACACGGAACCTCGACATCTCCCCGAGAGACGGAACAAGGAAGGCATCGTCTCCAATTCGAGAAAAACTCCTCAGAGTCTGCGATAGGGTACTGACGCGTCGTGTAGGTGCATTGAGGCGGAGCATGTCTGAAGCAGCTGAGCCTTGCTGGCGCAGACGGTCTGCTAGCAAGTCCGCCGCAGAGTTGCTCGGCGCGCAGACGAGGAGCCGAGCCCCAGGATCCTGGTGAAGGATTTGTCGGATAGCTTCCACGACTACTACGGTTTTCCCTGTTCCAGGGCTCAATACGAAGTATCTCCGTCGGTCAAGTGAGGCTAAAATGAAAGAAGTTGCACTCACGGTCCATAGACAATAAATGGAACAGAGCCAGAGGGCTGCCTCAAAATGCTCGTTACAGCAAGTTTCTGAGGGAAATTTTCCTTCAGGAGCCTGTTGAAAAAGCTGAGACGCGATATGTCAAGTTCGGTAGGCCGACTCAGCGACGCCGTGTGTTCTTCCCTCGGGTACAGAAGCCTTTCAAGGCCGCGCTCCACAGACAGAGCATGATGCATGCGCCGGAGCGACGTGCGGGAAAGTAGAAAGCGCACATCGTGGAACTGACCCTTGTAGCTCTCAAATTTAGGATTAAATCGGAGCAGCACAGACGTCTGCTCTATTTTATGAACGTAACCAATAAACCATTTGTTTGCGCCGCCATGCTTCCTGACCCCAATCTTGTCCCCAAGACTAATGGAAGGTCTCTTTTCCGCAAGACCAGGCACTGTCAGTCTATTCGAGTACATTAGCTTGTGCCAAACCTTTCGGTTTGCGGCAACAGACCGGTAGTAGGGATGTTCTTCAGACAGAGGCTCTTTCTCCATGTCGTAGATTGCAAGGTCTTGTCTGTGATATTCTATTCACGAGAGCACTGGAGCGCGTCAAAGGTAGCCACGCACGTCATTCTAACTTCCTCCACATGGAGCAGAACACTCCAGAACGCCGTGTAGGTCTGTGAATTCCATGCGTCAGGCAGGAGGGCACCCACCCGGCTTACTTGATCCTCCAGGCTTCTAACAGCGAGAGCCTGGTAGATGGGCTCGGGGACCTTGAATTCAGGGAGTTTGACGGCCCACCGGACGTGCGATTTGAAGTCATACTTGACCCCATCAACGAAAACCTCCGGATCCCTCCTAATTTTCCGTTTCCAACGAACGTATGGGGCAATAGGTGCCAAAGCTTTTAGCTCGCCTTCGTTTCCGGATATAGCAACCAAGTCTCGCGAAATTGTGAAGGTTTGACCGAGACCTCCGTCAAGGAATGATAACTGGAGGCGATCAGTAAATTTTCCGAATAAGCCATTTGGATCAAAGGACACAATTATGCGTTGAGCTTCTTGTGTCGTCAGCCTACCACGCCACGGCACGACGGAGAACCTGAGAAAATAGCGCGTGGACACGTCCACCATAGAAAGAAACCCTCGCTCACGTGGAAAAATGCGAAAATATTCCTCCACGAAAGGATGACAACAAACAGGCATCCAAGAGGAAGATATTCTCAGGTGAGGTAAGGCTGATTTTAACAGTAGTGCTAACCGAACCACCGGTGGGTCTGACGGTACCAAAGTTGATGCCACTCTTTTTCCTGGATACTTTAACGTAGCATTGATTCTGCGATGTACCTTGGAACACGCCTCTTGCGTGGCGGAACACCTGCGAAGCGCGATGTCGATGCCACGCAAGGTGATCAGCCCATCTATCATCAAGAACATTGGTGTTGCAAGTGTGGCAATATCTCGTATTAGCTGCTTGGGATTCTACGTTATTTCTGGCATTCTCGATGCGAGGATTGAACATCTGATGGCATTGCCAGCTTTGCATATGAAGCGCAGACTAGGAAAATAGTCAGGCGGACCGAAAAGTTCGGAAAGAACTACACAATATCCGACCAAGGCAGTTACAAAGTAGAATAGTTGCGCCTGGTGCCTCTCCCCACGGAGATGGGCGTGATGAGAGGTTTCATCCACGAAGCCGACATTGCAGATATTGCAGAATCCTAGATAGTGTAAAAGCATGCACTGGTTGCCCCTGGAGCAAGTGCCGCTGAACCAGTATTCCCAGCAGATCATGATGAAGAGGATAACTTCCAAAATTCCCGATTAATTCAAAGCCACGAGGTTCCCGCTCTCTCGGGAGTAACCGGGACTATCGTTCTCTTGATGACGCCAAAGGTGGTTTTCTAACAGCATGTCCATCAACGTTGATATGATAGGACAGTGCCCTCTGCTCACGGTACCAGTGTCACGCCTACGGGCATCTCTAGCTCTGTACGTTAGCGACTGTAGATTTGGATCCCCCAGGCGGGGCTACCGATATAAGATACGTAGAACCCACGTTAACGTCTTGACGATATGGTGGGTAGTTGACGGTGTCTGAGACATTTGTATCTTTGAGGCGGGGAGCAGCACTGTTCTCCCATTTTTCTATTTTTGTGATTGATTTGCGGACACAAACCAAGCCGCTCATGACTACTGGGGATTCGGAATGTGTGGTGGGTAAACGCCGCTTCCTGGTGTGTAATATCGCGACGAAGTTGTTCAGTGGTACCGAGGAAAATACATTCTGAAGAACGCATCTTCCAAACGCTGGCGTCCGCCGGAATTGGATTAAATGTTCCCACAATTAACAGCTCCATTTGTTCAGTGCCATTCAGGCCACCGTTGGAAGTACCAAGGAGCTGCCTATGACAAAGCCGCGGAGCCTGTGTGGACGCTGATTTTCACGTACCCACTGTACTTGATGATGGCTGCTTGTATCGGCCACAAACGTAGACTTGACTGTTTACCCTTCATGCACACCGTGTGATGTGTATATGTGCATTTGGAATGGTGAAGTTCTCCGAATGATCGCAAGAGAGAAAGGGAGCGTCTGCGGCGACTTAGATGACTTAGCTGATGTCAACGATTGGAATCTCCCTGAACCAAGAATTGAGTCCCATCTCATTGACTCGAGGATGTGCGTTTTCAGCGCTCGATCCCCGTACCAAGTATCAACGAAGCCCCCACACAAATGCTGGTTCTCAACGAGAATGATCGAGTACTACCCCTTCGAGGGAAGGAGTTCTGATTATAGATTGACCCACATTATCTGCGAGGGATACTGGGCGAGGATTCCAAGTC
The DNA here is from genome assembly GCF_015039405.1 of Cantharellus anzutake. Lineage (NCBI taxonomy): Eukaryota > Fungi > Basidiomycota > Agaricomycetes > Cantharellales > Hydnaceae > Cantharellus > Cantharellus anzutake. The sequence continues at coordinate 200,482 of NW_024067004.1, forward strand.
GCGTTTTAGGCCAGCAAGCATAGAGGAACGTGGAGCCTTTGGGCCTAGTGGAAGCTTCACCGCTAGAGCTTGTGAGATGGCCACTCCGGGTGGTCTAGGTCGCACCCCGCCTTCATACGTGATGTCGTCCTTCAAACCTAGAAAGCACTGTTGGACTCAGTGTTGGGGGCGAAATGTTACAAGAGATGAGATTCAAGTCACCTGCAGTAAGTGGCAATCAGCTCGCACCAGTCCAGCGAGAAATAGTCGAGAGGTCATCACCCTCGGAAGTGGCTGCCTCATGCGAACGAATCAGGTCACTGCATCCCCTTGGAAGATGGAGTTATGGAACGAGAGGAAGTATACCGTTCAGCTGAACATGCATAGCCGATGGAGAGAACAACCCTCAGCAGGCATCATACCAAGCTATGCGTCCGGTGTTGTCTGATTCGGTGGAGACCATCGATGGACGCCAAGACGGAGGATTAGGTGGCCTCCATGGGAACCAGGTGATGATTGTGCACTGGTGGTCAACTTCGGCGATGCCTGTTGTGAGCTTGGTGAGAGATAACGACCATACTGGGATAGCGTCGCACAGGTCACAATATCGTTGCGCAGATTGGGATTAAGGGATTTTAGCTCGACAATTGAGATTCGCTCAGCGTTACCTCCATAAGCATTCTGGCCTTGAGCCTATCCCACTCAGAGAAATTAAATGGTCAGTAAAGTGTCAAGAAGCTAAACGACGTTCGAGACAAGTTAGAGTGAGTGGAGCCAGCGATTGATAAATACTCCGAGGTATACAGCTAGTGGAGGTACAGCTAGAAACGCTTTCGCCCCTCGGTTTCAGTTGACAACCCTGATTTATCTGACGTTTGTAACAAGGCTGAATACATCAACGTAATTTATCCGCTATATATAGTTATGATCACCAGGGCGATACCATAGGTCTCCTAAACTTGAAGCCAAGTCCGAGTCAGAAGCCGATCAGCGGCTGCACTCTTAAGATCAAGTTTAACGGCAGAAATTGACTAAAAAAAACCTTTTTTTCCCCCTTCGGCAGAGGACGGAACTGCCCATGCACCTTGGCTTGGTCATCTTGTGGAAGACGTCCAAGTGCCAAACATACTTAGAGTCCGCGAGAAGCAGGACGAATTCAACTGCCAACAAGGTCACAGCAAGCACAAAACCTATAACATCCATAAACCGCTGAGGTATATAGTACACTCTACCATAGACATGAATACAAGAGGAAAAAATTAAAGTACGGAAAGAAATAACAAAACAAAAAACACCATCAGAAGCACCTCAACTGTCCCCGGTAATGGGCTTAACCCGAAGGAAAAGTCCAGAACGGATCTGTCATCGAGCTCACCCACTCCACCATGAGAAGGTAACGAGCATGTTCTCGGATAAAGACAGTGAAGCTGATTTCATCGATTGGTGTTTGTAGATGAGGATGATTACAGTCCTCGACCAACTTTTTGCAATCAACTGTGAATGTATCCTGCGTGAGTGTGGTCTGAAGAAAAGGGTAAAACATGCGCCGAACTGAGCTATATATACAAGTTTAATGCAAGGTCTGTGCGTTAATAGCACAATTGTATACAGTTGTGGGACCTCCGATTCATAACCGAACATTTCCAATGTCATGAGGAACGGAACAATCACTATAAGCCAACGTACCCATTACGCTGTCAGGATCATTAGCTGGCTCGTGCTCGTGCTGAGAGTCAGAGTTTGGGGTTGGAACGCCGGATTTGTTCCTCGGGTTCAATCAACCTTTTTATCCTACCGTGCATGTTGATCGCATTGTGGTCCGCGCATGCAGGCAGCATGCATGGTTGATTCTAGAAATTAGATTCGTGCCTTGCGACAACGCGACGTGAGGCTAATGCAACTTAGAACTCAATTTGTCAGAACACACGGAGTCGATCGCGATCAAAGGAATCTATGTGGCGCCGTGCGTCGATGCGCAGCCTATTTTAAAACTACGCCCACATTAAATACACTGAGGAGAGCAAAACAGCCGTATAATAGCCCTATGGGATATGCTACCAATAACCGCTGGTCTGACATCCGTAAAACGGTTACGAATAAGCCTGATGCCGAGTATGTGCACCACAGAATGGAGATGAGGGATAAAAGGTAGCCAATTGTGCCTCTATTGTAGATACAAGGTATTGAGTGAATGATATCGATGTCGAAGGGTGTAAAATTGATTAGGAGGACTTACTCTAACGTGAATACAACACTTATGGCACCAACGCCCACCATGGGTAGTAGGCAATACCCCAGGACGGATGCTACGCGATAGGCATCTATCCCCGATTCGGACATCAAGTTCAGCAGCACATATATCGATACAGACCCCATTAAGGCAACACCATAAATGTAACCGAACTGTGGCTTTCCAGACTGCGAAAAAATTTTTCATCAAGAACATAGACACAAAGAAGTTAAAAGCTGATCCACATACAAAAAGAAGGAAAAGAGCGAAGCAGAAACAAAAGACGATAGGCCCTGCCAAGTCGGCGTCGTCCATTATATGCTCATCTATCTTGCGCACTGGATGGAGCACAGTGAGAGATTTGATTCTAATATGGTTGAAATTTATGCCAAGTTCTATTCCATGAGAATCGGAATCCAGCGCAAGAGTTTAAGGTTTCAGGGTCAAACTTTAAACCAATATCCACTCCATCGAAATCTGTTCGCGCATGCGTACCTTCCAGTAACGGTGGTTCACCTTCAATCGCACCGGTCGTGAACGCAGTCCACCAAGGCCCAACAGTTTGAATATTCCCTCCAAAACTCATACTTCCCGGTACACCATTCCCAGCAGGAATATTCCCCTCTAAACTCGGCCGTGTGTTATACCCAGTTCCATAGAAATCCTGCTGCGGGGCTCCTCCTACTCCGAATAGTAGCCTTGTTGTGGATTTCCACCAGTATTAGTAGCGCCGCTTTGGCTGTAGGAACCAAATGGGTTATTATTGTTGAAGATGGACATGGCTGTGGGTCGTGTGGCAGCAAGAGTTTGACGCGTGTAGTATCAGGAAGAATTCAATACGTGCTTCACTGAATCGGGGAACGCCGAGCATTCTGGCTTAATTTTTTTGTCAGTTTAAGCGCCGTCTTCTCATGGTACGTTCGTTTATCATCTTGTGCCCACAAAGGTTAATGTTGCATTTCTGTCTCTGCAGCCCCAGGAAAGACCGCATCCTTCCATGTCCGTTAGCATCCTATTCTCATACGGCGCTCCTTATTTAGAACGCGTACATCGAAGAGCATATCAAGCGCCATGGGCGCAGACTGGATCATGAAGAAAGAGTGTCAGTACTAGTTCTGAGTCCCTTACACACCAAACCCTATTCTGAATTATTTTCCTCTCACCTTCTCCAACAGGCGAAAACGTGAAGCTCGAGCACCTAAGAAAGCTTCCATCAAAGCACAAACCACTTTCGGCATAAAAGCCAAGATTCTTCATGCCAAACGTCACGCCGAAAAGGTTCAGCTCAAAAAAACTCTCAAAGCTCACGACGAACGAAACATCAAACAAGCGGACGAATCTGCTCTCCCAGATGGCGCCTTACCTACTTACCTTCTTGATCGAGAAGGCCAAAAGATGCCAGAGCACTCTCAACAGCCATCAAGCAAAAACGAAAGGAGAAAGCTGCCAAGTATTCGGTTCCGTTACCTAAAGTTCGAGGCATTGCGGAAGATGAAATATTCAAAGTCATCAAGACTGGCAAAAGGAAAGCGAAAGCATGGAAGCGAATGATTACAAAAGTCACCTTTGTCGGAGAGAACTTCACACGAAAACCTGTGAAGATGGAACGATTTATTCGGCCTATGGCTTTACGGTTCAAGAAAGCTAATGTTACTCATCGTGAGTCGGGTTTGAGGCATTATTGTTCGGCCGGGTGTCGCAGAACACTGATATTTTTTTTTTTGCGTCTCTCCACATAGCTGAGCTCAAGGCGACATTCCAACTGCCAATTATAAATGTGAAAAAGAACCCACAGTCGCCGATGTACACGCAACTTGGTGTCATGACGAAGGGGACTGTCATTGAAGTAAATGTTTCTGAGTTAGGAATGGTCACAACGGGCGGGAAGGCCGTTTGGGTACGTAACATGCTCTTGAATTTTGTGCGATGCTCACTTTCTTTCCAGGGCAAATATGCCCAAGTTACAAACAACCCAGAAAATGACGGGTGCATAAATGCTGTTTTGTGTGAGTTATCATGTCTTCTCAATGTAGCCTAAATACACTAAGCACATATTTTCCAGTGGTTTAATGTTGTCTCTCCCGCTCATTTGTACATATTCCACACTACTCACACCGCTATGAACTATAATGCATTATCACGGACAATCAGTCTTGAATGAGGCCGACAATTAATTCCAACAAGAAATCCAGATAATGATATAACAAAACTGATCCAACTTCCTTCAGTTCTCCAAAGACTCTGGGGTGTACTGTTTCTTCAGCTGATTCAGATACAATTCCAGCAATGCCTTCATCAGTTGTTCGATGGGAACTGTCGCATACTCATGGACCCAAACTGGGAGTGAATCTCGAATACTGATATTCGTCCATTGCTTGAACGTCTCCAGATCTGGCGACGCAGCTCCGAGCTGATGGAGTTTTGGTGTCTCGATGATCCGCGAAATGCAATGGTATCTCAACCCTCCTATACCAACTTTGGACGCGTCGGGCACTGCGGAAGACGTGGTTCGAATAGGAGGCAAAGTGGTGCCATCTTCCTTCGGTAAAGAATCCGAGGGATTTGGATTCTCGCTCGATAACGCGCCCATAGGCATGTGTGGCTCCGTGGCATTTGGCAGCTCAGCCAATCTGGATGGGTCATATTTGGCGTCTTGTCGGCTCTCCCAATTTCCGCCAGAGCTTTCTCGATCTCCTGTCGAAGAGCGGACTGCATTGCCATAAGCTGCTCGTATTTCTGAAAATCCAACGCTATGTAGAGGGACTGAGATCCTGACTTGGATTTCGGACGAGGGAACGTGCTTCGAAACTCGTAATCCAACCGCTTGTCAGCCTCGAACTCCGTGCTCTGCATGGATATGTTCATCTCAGGCATAGTAAAAACCTTCGCGCCTGCATAGAAGTCCAGCCATTTCTCGGTAGCTGGCATATCACCGCCGCGAACCTCAAACGAGTGCAAGGCTAAATTCAGGTCCCGAAAAGGCGGCTGATCCAGAGATTGAACATTTCGAAGAAGATCTCCTTGAATTTCAACGGCTTCGAACTGGGTCATCTTCGTGTCTGACTGATTGAAGATTGCCACTCGAAGGCGAGCCAGATGAAGATGCATTTCCTGGACTATCATCAGCTTCGTCCTCCCCGCCTCCTTGAATTTGGACCTGGCGGATTTGATCATCGCGCCAGCAACTCGTGAGAGGGGGTTTTGAGGTTCAGGAACACGGGTTGCTCGAAAAGCTTTCGACTCTCTGGCAGCTCCCTCTTTTTGGGACTGAAGTAACGAAGAGACTTTGCCACCAACGAGAATGAGCTCCGAAACTAACATGATTCTTGCCGCAGCTCCAATGTCACCCCCAACCACAGCAAAATTGAGGCGGACGTGCGGTTCAGCCAGATCGCCAACGCTTGTGTCTCTTGGCCACTCGTCAAATACTTTGGCTTCGATCGGATCGCAGCTAGAAATAATGATAGTGTAAGCGAATAGTAATCGTAGCTCGCCGGACATCATACCGCAGTAGAAGTACTTTCTTCCTGTCGTAGTTAAGAGAAGCATGGATACCTCTCACATGAATAAAAAGCTCTAGAAGAGTTGATTCGTGGGAATCAGGGGACGTGTGCCGTCGTCTTACGGTCTCGAATGAAACGGAAGGAAAAGAAATTCGACCTGAGATTCTTCGGATGGCGTCCAGCTTTACTTCCTCCAGTGTAAGCGATATCTCCGAGAAGTCATCAGTAAGTTTAGTTCGGAGAACTACTGGTCTTATTTCTAGCGTAAGCTTAGTGATAGCGTGACCCAAGTCAACCTCGAGCTGAACGGCTTCCAATTGTACAAGAATGCTGGTCACCAGTGGAATCTTTTGTAGGGACGCACTGTCTGCTGGTAATGGCCCAGCCGAAATTGCGGGAGATGACTTCGCAAGAGCATCCAGAATAGGTATGCGATCTAACCATACTGCTTTGAAACAGAGCACGTCTTGCAATCGCCCGAAGCGAACAGAGCCATCTATCTCAGAATTGGCGACGATCGATAAGCAATTGGCTAGGCTACCCTGGTTCCCTCCTGTCCCTCTCAATTCCACGGAGAATGTCAGGTTCCGAGCACTCGCATTGAGACAGTCTTCCACGAGATACCCGTGTCGAAGTCTTATCGTAATATCTTCCACTGAGCCCATAAGCCCGAACTCGCGCGCTCCAGGCGAAATACGGAGTAAGAAACCGCCGCTCTTCCAATGAACACCTGCCAAGACATTGACATCTGGTAGGCAAGTGAGTTCGAATTGAGATTCATCAATGCATAAACTGAAAGTTAGCTCCGTGGCTTGGATGATATTGGGTTGGGTTGATTCCTCATTCGGCGTCGTGGGAAGAACACGAGTAGGAGCCGTCGTTCTCTCAGTAAGTTGGTCGGCGAGACGCTCCTCAATCTGTCGGGTCACTTCCGTAAGAAACGGCAGAACAGTTGGCTGGATGGTATTCCTGCTAGAATGGAGGCGAGCATTGAAAGAAAGGCGCGACTGAGTCCCATTAGGGACGTGACCAGGCGCAGAGGCTCTTCTCGCTGCGGGGAGTGCACGATATTCGACCCATACAGAGAGGTTCGGAAGGTCGAAAACATCAGACTCTGAAGGCAACGCCCGGGTGAAATCTTGGAATACAGATTCTTCGCCCCAATGTGGAAGCGTTGATGACCGCCTATGCGCACCCCGGCTCGCCGGCGCGTGAAATCGAATGCGTCCACTCTGGAACTCGAACCCCACCCTTACGTTGGATGTGGGCAATGTCAAATACTTGGAATCTACGGAGGAGCCCGGGAAACTCCCGAAGGTTGCAGATGGTGTTTCGTCCCGTAACTGAGGGACGAATCGGCTGAAATGCTCCTTGCCTTCTCGGTACACATCAATCATGGAAAATATATATCCGGGTAGGGCGGGTGAGACGTCTAATTCGAATCCACTAACTGCCGCTCGCGCTAGGACCATGCGCGATGAAGCAGAAACACGGGAAACCACTTCGACCGTCATTTCAGGACACAACATGCAGTCTAAGGTGCCGTGGCTTGCACTTTCAAAATGCTTTGGATTGTTGCGATCGAACCTTGGCAAGAGTTTAGGCAATCTTAAGACCTACATAGATCACTAACGTACGATGAAATGAACTGAAACGCGCAACGTTGCATCCTAACACTTCCAGTCTCCTCGCGCCTTGTCACGAAGTCCATCGCTGCTACGGAGAACAGAAATGCAGGTGATCTCTCCGTCAAGGTATTAAGAGGGGAGCTAGGGGACATTGATTCTCCTTCGCTCCCAAGAGTTAGAGGAAACACGATGCCAATGCTACGGACAGAGAACGACATAGTTCGGTTGAGGAGCGGCGAGGTGCGATGTTGAGTTTGGGTTTGAGACTCAAAAGATTGAAGGACTCGTTGCGTTTTCTTTTTCATTTCCTCCAACTCAAGCGCGCGCTGCTCTTTGCGCAGCAGCATCTCAGCCTAATGAGTCAAGGCCATCATTCCCTAGGCGTACTGAGGTAGGTGGGGCGTCATACCTGTACATGATCAACTAAATTCCCAAGTTCACTGATCGCGGCGGGCACCATTAGGGCGTGCACTTTGTCGACCGAGATCGATAGATGTTGAGTATCGGCCGCATCACTACCCGTTGGGTATACCTCATTGTGAACGGAACAATCAAGGGTCATGAAGGCCGAAGTATAAGGCTCGACGTATTTACTTGATGAAAATGGCAGGGAGGTGTCGTGCTCGAGTGACAAGTTCAACCCCTTGGCTTCCGCAAGCCATTGCAGTCCACGGCGGCTAGCAGATCTGACAGTGGCCCGGGCTAAAGGTGCCTCGAGGGATTGGACGGAAGTCGGTCCACGAAGACCAATTGCGAATCCCTTCGATTGGATGTTTAAGTGGAATGTTAGCTTTTTCCGTAAAGGTGCAGGCCTTTTCACAAGGTTTGTGTGTGGACCAGTAACGAGGTCCAAGAGGTCATTAAAGTCATTCCCGAACTTTTGCTGCACTGTTAGAATATCGTCCACGTATTTGGGCTTGAGCATTAGTTTAAACCGATCAATGAGAAGGGTTGCGTGGACCCGGGTCCCTTCAAGTACGCCTGTCAGTCGGCAAGACGGTAATCCCAGCTTTACGGCCGGCGCCCCATCTGAACCATGGGACCCTATCATGTCGGTCGAGGAAATGCTGATGGTCTGCGATGCGACGTGGACTCCATAAGAAAGGATTTGAGTGTTCAAACGACGCCCGAATGCTAGAGAGTCGTGAATCGACCATGCAAACCAAGCTCCATGCATGACATGAAGAGACACAGAAAACGTTCCTAGTGTAGCTTGGACGTCTAAATCTTGTTTGAGATACGATGAGTCTACTTTTGGGGTGCTCGACGATTGCGCGGGCTCCTCGATTTCAGAGAGAAGTCCCTTGAACATCGCATTGTATGCTCTGGGTAATAGTTGATGAAAATAATAAGGTGAGGGGGAATGAATCACGTACGGTAGGTATTCTGATTCCCATTCTTTGATAAAATGATACAACTTGATGGCGCTGCGCGGCACCCTAGCACCTGCATGCTGAACTCCTGCGGTCATTCGCAATTTGTTGCTGCTTCTCCCTGCATAAAACGCCGCGCCCAGGAGCTTCAGCTCGGCCAAAATAGCCCTATCGCTGGTCTGAGTTTGCGAGTCTTCGGCAGATCGCGCCTGAATCTGGAATTCATTCAAAGAACCGTGAATGGATGAGGAAAAATCTTGGATGGGGGCAGCATTCCTCCGCATGATTAGGCTTGTACCAGCCTGAGCCCCGACCAGCTTGAGATTCACGTCCAATAATTGGGCCGAAGTACGAACATCCAGTCTACTGATGTCAAGGAATGCTTCCAAAAATATGGGGATCTTGCTGTTGGAACCCCGATCTGAGGGTTGGGGTGATGGGGCATTGGCATTCGGCAAGCTGATTGTACGGAATCGCTGCAGGCGAAGCAATGATCTAACGAATGACAATGCCGTGGGTAGGACGTTAAATTTCACTCCTGACACTCCAAGATGTAGAACGATGTGCTGAACAACAATGTCTCGCGCTGATTGCCCTGTAGCCTTCGTCACCAATGTTCCGAGATCTCGAATGCCCGACCGAACCTGTAGGTCCACTGCATCTATAGAGATTTCGGTGTTAGGTACAGCGTCCCTCAGCGATACATTCCAATGACGTATCAACAGCGTGACTCCGACCAGAGTCGGAACCTGGGTATCCTCATGCTGGGTGGGAAATAGCAAGTCAAGAATATGCAGTGAAGAAATCTGTTCGTCATCCAAATCAAGCATCCCGAGGGAGGATTTCTCTTTGAGAAGAGAGACGAATTCAGATCGAAGTTCGTTCACGTCAAGAAGATCCCTGGATCTAGTGGAGGGCATATCCATTATTTCTGCTTTTTCGGCTGGAGTCAAACTGCGTATGCTCTGCAGAAGCAGGGTAAAAATCGACAGGAAGGGATCTGACCGAATGGCTTGGGGTGTCCCAGATGTCACCATGAAAGAGACCTGAATCAAGGAGAGTGGATGTGCGCCACCATGTGCGGTGGATGAAAGGGACAGGAGAGTGCTGACTAGACTCTGCTGAGCAGCACGCGAGCTCTTGCCCTGAGAAGTTACTAGCCTAATTATGCGCACGAAAGGGTACGCATATGCCATAGCTGTCCCATAGGTGACACCAGGAGAGGTATCATCCAATTGAATCCGAACATTACCCAGAATTGCAGAAATTGTCACCCCCTGCTGGTCCTTTTGGATGTCGATGGAGCTGGGCCCCATCGCAATACCACTTGGTTTGGAGTATCCAAGTGCTGAGATGCTGCCGCTACGAACATTAACATACAAACCCCCGAGGCACGCATTGACCGCAGTAATCATGGACGGTCCGAGCGACCCCTGGACGGAGCCGAAACTCATCACAAGTTCTGCGAGCGACACAGCTGTAGGCTGCTCAGGTGTTCGACCCAGTTCTGTGACAGGTGGTGCCTGAATGACTTGCCAGAAGCGGATGCGCCACGAAACTGATCGGGCGTCAAATTGAAAAGTTTTGTCCCGAGGTTTCGCATTCGCAGGATGGGAATCCATAAAATCAATGAATATCCTATCCAGAAGCTGTTCCAGGGAGTCATACTAAATTCGACTATTGAGTATGGCCAAAAAGATATTGTCACGCGAGGACACACATGATTTTTCGGCTGCTGACTCTGTAGAATGCTACAGACGACGTCGCTCACCAGTGGGGTGAGCATAAACTCATTACGATGCCTTGATTCAAGTCTGATGTACGCGTGATGCAACGTAGAATTATGTTGGGCAGGCAACTGTTCCGGTTGAACAGGCGAAAGCACCAGAGGGTCCGTTGGGTCAGAAGGAGCGTGGCTCTGCGGAGTTACACCAGGAGCCTGATGTGGAGGTTGAGTAAGGGCAAACAATTCTTGATATGTGTTACCTTGGGTATGAAGCGCATTCCTCCGAGGTCCTTCGCAAGTTCAAGCTTGCAAAGTATGCAACGATAAATGGCCATCGCTGGGGTGACGGCGTGTGAGAATGACGACGAGTGTGGTGTATCGGTTGAATCATCTTCTTCTATACTCCTGTAAAATTTGTCGTCGTCTTCGAACTCCGTATTCGACACAAAACTTGTATCATCACCACTGTCGGATTCATCACCACTGGATATGTCTTCATCCGTAAATGGATTCCGAACTCCCTTGTGCCTAGAGCCAGGCTTGTACAATGCTGGTCTTCCGAGACGAGGGTGAGCCAAACGGAATTGCACGCGGACCACTGAAACATACTTCGATATCTCTGAATCTGGCCCAGAGTCTGACGACATGAACGCATCGGATATTTCCCCTGTGGAAATGCTGTCGTGCCCTGGACTCGCATCAGGGCTCTTCGCGAGCTCGGGTGTGTTTACGAAGGGCAGCAAAAATGTGTTCAAGTGCTGGTAAACTAAAGAAGGGTGAATAAGGTGACCACTTATCACAGAATACACACCATAGACTTGCCTCGATCGTGCGATTCGTGAGATTGCTCGTAGAGGAAGGGTACGCGCCGAGTCAATGAATCCTGATTCTGAACAAAAAGAATTTGGCGCTCTGCATCCTTTTGCCAATTCGGGGGTGAGTGATATACGTCCATGTGCAGATCGAACTCTGCTGATCCTACTTCAAGCCAAAGTCTGGAGCCAGCAATTCCTCTCTCCACCTGGTCTTCCAAAAGAAACTGCACCTTTGATATAGGGATGTCCACACTCTTGACCTTTCGATAGGAATGGCCCGCAAGATCATTGGAAGCAAAGCGAAGGCCATCGGACAAGAAAAGACGAATCGCAGCCGCTTCTGACATGATAGCCAAATCTACGTCATGCAACTGCATAGCGAGGAATGTTACGTCTGGATCGTAATCCAGACGGAACTCGGCAGCTGGAGCGTTCAAAGTATCTTTCATATTCGTGATGAAGACGGTGACACAGTCTCGTAAAACGGTCAAAAATTGCAGCGAGGGGGAGCCATGAACAGACCCCAAGCAGAATTCCCAAATGCAGACGTATGTGGATGCCAGAGGAGGAGGTCCAAAAAGGCGATGCGCATTAATATCGACGCCTGACAAAGGTTACTGAGGTAAATCTCCAGTAAGTGATCCGGTCTTACCAGCAACGCTTATAGATTTCCCCTTGATCCTCATACAATCAGAGGCACCCATGTGAGAGCAATCGTCTATAAAGCTGATGGAGAGAGGGAAGGTATTGAGGGTCATTTCTGGCAGCACTAACGTTAGTGACTCAGGAGTAGCGGACTCGACTCTGGCATACCCATAAAATAATCGTGAGTGTTAAGGATGAGTTGGAGTTTAGGGACTTTGACGCAAATCGCTGAGCGGCAGTTGTGAAGCTCGTGCGGAAGTAGAATCGCCGAATCGTGAACGTCCAAATTCAGGGTAACATGGAACATGTTGGACTGCCCAAACAAAATTCAGCGTGACTTAAGCAATATGACGTTTCACACACCTGCCCTGGCCGATACTTCTGTTTCATAGGGTCTCCCACCTGATTCAAAGATTTTTTGTCAAGGTATTCAGCGCGAGTCGTGAAGTTGGTGAAATTTCCGAAATAATTGTCCCGAACAATCATCAGCTGTCTGATAGCCCATCCATACGCCTTGAATAACAAGAGGGTTGCCTATGTGATAAGGAGTGAATAGCACGCTCGCGATAAACCCAACACACAATACCTTCATATCAAGCCTCAGAGTATCCACGTTATCAGGCCGGACGTCGGCGTGATAGAGGTAAGAGGACTTGAGAGAAAGGGAGCCTATGCTTCCAATGTTGATGGTGTGGGACTTTCCAAGAACAACGTGAGTATTCCAACTAGGGAGGCTAAACGAAACATCCAGAGGTAAGGTGTTAATGGAAAACGTCACAGTGCTCGATAATGGACGGTATTTCAGAAAAGGGAGTGAGACATGTGTGTTTAGCGATGGACCAGCAATGTTGACAAGCGCTGATTTTTGCGTCCGGTCCGTGAGCACATTATAACATCAAATGGTCAGGTGGAGCTCACCATTTTGACGATCTACAAGTGGGAAATCAATCACATTGTAGTCATTGACATTAAGACGTAATTGGAAGTCATGTAGTGCAAGCTTCAAAATGTATATCATCGGAACAAACTTGGCGTGTTCTGCAGGAGGACCCATAGACCAATCCTTCGCCATATCGGTCAGAAGGGTGATGTGGTCTCGAAGAAGGTAGATTGTGGACTTCGACAACGATACATCAAACACCCATTCCCTTCGTCCATCCCATTGTAAAGGGGCGGGCATCTCACACAATATCTGCAAAAAATCCATGAAGAAAGGAGTGTAACAGCGCATTCTTCTCGTTACTTACTCGGCATGACTCCGCAAATAAGAATCGAGACTGATTGACGCTTGAGATGACGGTTAGCTTGTCCGCATGTATTTGTAGGAAGTTGTCATAGCCGCTTTCGCTTGCAACCATAGACATCACATAATTCACAGTGGAATCAGCTCCAATCTTAACATCCAGCCATCCGAATGGACGACTGCTGCGTTTAGAGGGCCCCAAATCACCAAGGACGTCATAACGCCAATTCTAGACGAATGCGTTGCAGTAACGCGTTGTGCAAAAAATGAAGCTGCAAACCTTGGAAACCTCCCTGATAGGAACCCTCAGCGTCACTTCCTCTTTTAGCTCTATAAAAATTTTGAGTGCTGAATGCAACCGGGATTGGCCTTGCTGCAGTTTGGGAGTAGGACCCCTTGTTCGATAAGTATTCAGTGCAAATATATCTTGCAGGATTCGTCTTACGGAGTATGCTTCATTCGAAACCCCTCGACAAAGCGGACAAGCACACGCACCGATGCCGATCCGCCCATGGCCCATAATGCAACTGCCCACCATAAATTACGAAGTCAATACCCCACTGCGGAGCCAGATCGCCATTACCAACGTCCACGGTTTCAAGGCCTTCGGTTCCCGTCGGACGTGCATTCGCGGGGACAGACCCTAAAACACATAAATTTAATTGAGCCAAGTTCCGGACACCAACCTACCTGCAACATCCGAATAATAGCGCATCTCAAACATCGATGTCTCCAATAAGGTGGACCAACGGGCATACTCATCAGACCGATCTCGATCGATTGTGTCTAGCTGGGTGTGGTACCGGGACAGACCTTGCCAACGGTTCATCTCGATAGATTCATGAATGAGAGATGGCCGCCAGAAACCAAGGGCAATGCTGCGAAACTTTCGAGATATAAAATTGCTCAACGAGAGGGGCACAGTAGGGGAACTAGGAAAGGGTGTAAAACTGTGAGCTGCCTTCAAGCCGTAATTACGCACGTCCCCGTAGCCCCTTTTATGTCATTGAGAACTGCGGTACCATGCCCAACCATAGGCTGATAGTAATCTTTGTTTACACGAGTGTATATCTTCACGTCCTTGAACTTGAAGGCATATATTTGTTTGTACAAATCCAACTGAGATCGAGACTGTGGTATTCAGTAGTCTTTAGAAGGTAATTATCTGGGGACTTCGTGATCCTACCGGAACAATCTGAAATGTACCCTCGGCTCTATTGAATGCTCCAACCAGCAAAATTGGAGTTGACCTGTTCCCAACCATTATAGCCCCTCGAACCAAATCAAATGAGATTGGTAAGAAATCGCCGAACTCGAACTTCGGGAGTAGAGAGATGATGAAACTTTTCACATATACGACAGGAGCGATAAGAAGTCGCAATAGGGCACTGTATCTGCGACGCTGAGCTGCATCTAAGCATTGAAATCATAATGCCATCAAATTATCATCGAACGATATGACAGACCTGTTCGGGCATCTACAGCTTCAGCTTGGGGGTAATCACTCCTCGTCACCCGCGAAGCATTGGTTGCCGTCCCTTTCAGGGGGAAGCGATTTTGCTCTTGGCTTTCCGACATCATACAATTCAGAATGTCGTCGTACATAGGGGTTCGGTTATATATGAACCATTCCAACCCCTCCGCGACGCATTTAATTAGGCAAGGCGCCCGCTTTGGAGAATCTGTGAACAAAGGTGATTAAACCTATACATACACGGCGTCCAGTCATTAACACATACGGACGTTCTCTCCAACTACCTTAGTGTCATCGCTGAGTTCTCGGGTTCTCCAAAACCAATACCGGCAGGTAATGTGGAATTTTACAATTCTGACGGATTGATTTGTTGAATGGTACCTCAACTCTTTGATGAACAGTCGCCCGGACAGCAGTGATATTTGGATAGCATCTGCCGGACAAAACAGTAAGGTCGAGAAAGAGTCAACCCCGGGCCCGGTATTCGTGACCTACCGAACTCTAACCAGACATTATTGGATTTCCAGTACAAGGTACGGAGCACGAATCCGACGAACCATCCAAACAAACGGTTCCAAAAAAAGAGGAAGAATGAAGTGACGATAACGATGACAACGCATAGAACAATAAGGAGCCTACGTGATGTATCAGCTAACTTCCACTCATGGTTCAACAGAACGAGGAACATGCCAGTTGACGGAACCAGGAGAACCAGCGTCCTTAGCGTCAAGCCGTGACATCTCCAGGGCACTCCTGGAAGGGATGCAGAAAATCGTCTTGCCTTGTCAACCCACCTATCCCCGTGGCCTGAAACCTTGCGATAGGCCTGCGAATGTGAACGTCACGGCCACGTGCATGTGGGACTCGCACAGTCACATTACATAATTCAATGCAGTGGCGCTCAAGTCTAGGCAGGTGACCAGCCTCTCTTTAACGGGAAGCTCAAGTCCTGACCTGGGCATGTTATCGCTCACAACCAGAACTGCAGACGTTCAAGTTGTATGAACATGGACTCATGCAAGGAACACAAACGCAATATTCAAGCAAAATAGAAGCATCAAAATAAATTCAAATTCATCCTGGATTACATCTTCACCGCTACACGCTCATTTTCATGTCCAACTTCCCGTGAGGCTGATATCCTTCTACGGCAAAATCCTCATACTTGAAGTCGTCGATATCCGTGATGTCCCTGGTCCACCGTAGAGTTGGAAATGGACGAGGCTCCCGCGTGACTTGAATCTTCAACGCATCAACATGATCACGGTAGACATGCGCGTCCCCCAGTTGAATGATGAGCTCCCGAGCCTCCGTGTTAGTGACTTTAGCAATCATATGCGTAAGAAGAGCGTATGAAGCGATATTGAAAGGGATGCCTAGTCCAAGATCAGCAGATCTTTGGAACATAATGCATGAGAGTCCCGGCTTTTCTGTTGCTGGAGTAGGCAGGTGAACGTAAAATTGGCAGAACATGTGGCAAGGCGGTAACGCCATCTGAGGCAGGTCTGGAGAGAATGGCGTAATCAGTCTGGCAGGATAGGATATGCAGCATGCGCGCACCTGCAGGATTCCAGGCACTCATAATGATCCTTCTATCCGTTGGATCTTCCTTGATCTTTCGAATGACCTCCTTTAGCTGATCAACGCCTTGACCGGCATAATCTGTATCTGCAGTCTCATACTTCGCCCCAAAGTGTCTCCACTGGAACCCATATACGGGGCCAAGATCACCAACCCGGCGATGACTGAGTCCTCGTTTATCAAGGAATTCTCGACTCCCATTGCCATCCCAAATCTTTACGCCACGCTCGGACAAATGCGTGGAGTCTGTGTCAGCGCGCACGAACCACAAAAGCTCTTCCAGTACCGCACGGAAGAAGACACGCTTCGTGGTTAGCAAGGGAAGCACGCTGTTCTGCAGTGAGAACCGAAACGAGGGAGGCGCGAATATGGAGATTGTCCCCGTACCAGTGCGATCAGGGCGTGTCGCACCTTCCTCCATCACGCGTCGAATGAGTGACAGATACTGTTCTTCTTCGTGTGCAGATGTGGCTGTCATTGCAATGTGTTGATTTTACACTGGAGGTAGAAATGGTGATTATGAGGCTCCAGATATTCAACGCAAGGGTGTGACAACGCGACGTGACTGTAACGTGACGCTTCTGACCCTTCCGGTCCTGGACTTCGC
This sequence comes from Cantharellus anzutake, assembly GCF_015039405.1. NCBI lineage: Eukaryota > Fungi > Basidiomycota > Agaricomycetes > Cantharellales > Hydnaceae > Cantharellus > Cantharellus anzutake. Next base: position 217,286 of record NW_024067004.1, read on the forward strand.
TCAAGAACTGAATTCCTAACCTCTCAATTTCTATCCCGCTGCTCTGCGGTGTCCTGCAGGACGTCCAGGACTCATAGTAAATTTTACTATGTGGCTATACAAATGTCAACTTCACTTTTCTCGAGGGCTTGCAGAGGCAGGCCCGCAAACGCCGAATGCTAAGCTCACATCCTACCTTTTTGACCCCATGACTACTGTGACGCCACATTGTTATTTAATGGAGGTACGAGATTGCAGGAGGGCTGTACGTTATTGTGTTCTTTTTTCGCGCCTGGCACATTGTTAATTGCCTCAATTCGGCTGTTTTGATTGTTCTGCCGAATGGACTGCTTCACCGTCTGATATCTCCGAACCTTCGCCCGTGATTTGGTTTTGCTCGTACTAATCTACTTTCAACACCCTTGTACCTCTACTTCGTGCTCACTCTGCCCATTCATTCCAGTTCATTGCTTTTATTTTCTGCTCTGATTGTGATGTGCCTACCTAAAATTCCCGGAGAAGCACCGCGTAAGTTATCGACCGTGACGACCGTCGCAAAGCAAAATAGTAATAATACAGCTTATCGGGACTGGCTGGGCAGATTACAAATTCTAAGAGAATGCGTCCAAAAGTCATGCGATACGTAAAAAAAAGGATGCGGAGAAATGTCATCGTCCTGGTGGTCGAAATATTGACATTTGGGGCGTTTCCCCCGGCTGTCGTTTTACTATAGGAGGTCCGGCGCCGGGAACCGGTGCCTCAAAGCTGATCTTCGACGCTGGTGCCTTTGGTAGCTCTGGGCTCCCATTACGTTGCCAAACGTGCACCCCACTTTTTCGCCACGTATCTCTTGCAACATCAAGTTCGACCTCAACTTCGCTCTGGGCACTTGCGGACGTCCCTACACCATCATCTGAGAATGACGCTCGAGGGGTAGAATAATGCGCAAGCGAGTCAGTTGACATCCAGGAGAGGCGCTCAATCTCATTCCTGAGCATGCTGAAGACACCTGGCCTCTCCCTGCGATCGTATCGTTTCGGGGACAGGGTCACGGAGGCAGGTTCGAACTGACTCCGGGCAAGCCAACTGATGAGCACCTGGCGGGAAAAAGGAAAGCTCTGAAAGGGGAACGTGGCGTCTTGTGGCTGAGCTGGCGAACTCGCGAATCGCTCGTTCCCCAGACAATTTGGATGAAGATGGTGCTGCAAATGCCTCATCTGCGTCAAAGATCGAGTCCTTCGCTTTCTGCCAGTCAACCGGGATATACAAGACCTATAAACAGTAATGATCACCAGAAGTATCCCTATCGAGCTATTAATTCTCACTTTTCGCAAGTGTATGCTGTCAGTTGGCCATAATTTATTTGCTTTGCGAAGAGCAGCAACCTGAAAGCCACGCTCAAATGAGTACGATCCACTTCGATCAACGCGTGAAAAATACCTTGATGCCATATTTGAGCGCAACGCTTTCGAGTGAATCTGCGGGCATGATCTGAGGCGGAATGGGTATTTGCAAAGAGGCACAAACATCCTGGGGCACACCTCATGGACATAGACTTCCCTTGTATTTCCCGGAGCGGCATCGGTTGGCTCAGTGCTACTTCCGGTAGCACCCAGCCCATTCGTCCAGCCGTCCAACGTCGACGTAGCAGATGGATGGGGCTTTCCATTCCGCAACTCCTTCAAGCTCGAGGACGCGCTTTCGGGGGTGTATGCATCGCTCGCGAACACCGGACGAAGCTTTCTGCGTAAGCCAGGTCTAGTGAGTGTTCCATCCTTGATAGAAGACGCGAAGGTTGGCAAGTCGATTGCCGGACATTGGAGAGGATGTGCTGTGTCGTTAGGTGCATCTTCACGACCTTCACAATCTTCCCCGGCACTGGGTGCTTGGTATCTGGGGGATGTAAGGTGGGTGGAAAGGTAGGTGAAGCATCCCTTGAGGGCATGGGCGACGCACATTGAGGCCAAGCGCAACTTGCCGCGCACCCCTTGACGCCCGTCGCTTCTCCAATAGACAGCACATTCATAATTTGCAGTAGCTTCGCAGGGCGCTACCGCCTGACTCGGCTCTCCCCATCCAAGGGTGCTGTTGGGTATGAATTGTACAATCTTTCATCCTTAAAAGTGTTGTTCGTCGTCCGTCACAATTTAAATGCACAACGCATGAGTTTTGATGATTGGCTCCCAGATCCATTTACCATTCTCAGCATGCTCTAAGCACCGACAAATGACTGTTAGAACCGTTTGGGGACTACTGAATGAATCCGTTTGGATGAAACGGGTCCCAAGGAATCGCGCGCTCTTGCCCTTCCCATGCTGTTGATCTTTCGACTTTAAATACCGTAATTACTCCATGTGCTCATATGCTCCTTTTGACAGCATCAATCGTACAAGAACACACTCCGAGGAATTGTTCCCCATCCGATTGCACCAGTGTTCTAAGTGAAGCGAGTCTCTGGCTGTATCATCAAATGGTTCCTCATTCCACCTTGCCGCCGCCACGAATGCTGGGATGCAGGGTTCTATGTGCATAACCAGGTAATTGATATAGCACCTGACTTATAAACCCATTTGCGGCTAGGAAGCTCGTTCTTGACTCTCAGAACGACATACTCCCGTGTTCGCAAAAATGACCATAATTTTCCAACAACTTGCACCCTTTGTCGCTGTGTTGTTCAGTAAGGGCACCGTCTTGCTCGATGCTCTCTTTGGCGTACGTAATTCTGCTGGCTTGCACAACGAGGAGGCTTGACCCATCAATTAGAGTGCCACTCGTGATGTGCCTTCATACATCTCGACCGAGGCTCCGTGTGTATATTTTATCAGAAACAAATGCACGAGCTGATGTTGATCGTCCAGACTCGCAAAGGCTGGCCTTCTCGCAAATATTGGGACGAATGGGGCAAAACCGGGGTGCGCCAGGCGCTGAAGAGTTCACATTTTACTCTGACTCGGATTTCCCTTGCCAGGATTGTCATTGCGTCACCCTCGACCTCGGATCCCAACTACCTGTACACTTGTTAGTAGCTTGGACTCAACAACGTCATTCATCATTCTCATACTTAGGCTATCAGGGACGAGAGATAGTTCACTGGTACGAAATTCCCTGTGGTTAGCCACAGGAATACTAGCAGCTTGACGCATTTTGGGCTCAGGTCTTCAAGCTGCTTATCGATGAGTACATACAGGGTAGAGACAAGACTCTTTTGGGGCAAATCACGGATTTCATTGCTGCCGAAAAGGTTTTGCAAAGCGTCTCGAATCCTTCGGGAAGCGTTGGAGAGCCTAAGTTCAACGTGAGTGCCCCCATTTACGTAAAAGCTTGCCTTTGCCTACAGTATTTCCTTACTAGGTCAACGAGACTGCATTCACCGATGCTTGGGGACGTCCTCAGCGAGATGGGCCGGCTCTTCGAGCCACCGCCCTCATTAACTTCGTGAGTGATACTGCCTGAATCGCGTTTGCACACCCACCCATTACCGACAGGCCAATTATCTCATTTCAAACGGCAATACCAGCTATCCTGCGGATACAATCTGGCCGATGGTACAACTCGATCTTGACTATGTAGCTGGCACTTGGAATGAGGTATTTTCACTCAGGAGAGCGCATTCTATTAGCGAACTCTCATCTCATCTCATACAGACTGGGTTTGATCTATGGGAGGAAGTGAATGGCTCGTCGTTTTTCACTATTGCCGTCCAGCACCGCGCGTTGAGAGAAGGCACGACTTTTGCCGCGAAGCAAGGCGATTCTACCCGCGCATCCACGTACACAATCCAAGCCGCAAATTTGTTATGCTTCCTACAAGTGAGTCTTATGTCATGTCTCTTCCGCTGTAATCCTGAACCTGTATCATCCAGTCCTTCTGGTCCCCTTCCTCTAGCGCTCTCATAGCTAATATTAATGTCGAGGACCGGCGGAGCGGTCTGGATATCAACACTCTCCTAGGATCCATACATACATTTGAGTGAGATCGTGCGTTGAATTTACGCAAATTCTCTTATTCTGATACTTTGATTAGTCCTGCCGCTGGTCCTGATGCTGCCACCTTCCAACCGGGCTCAGACAGGGCTTTGTTGAATCATTACACGACCGTCAATTCCTTCAGGGGAAGCCTCTACTCGCTGAATTCCGGTATTTCGGCCAGCAGTGCGGTAAATCTTGGACGCTATAAGGAGGACGTTTATTACAATGGTAACTATATCCAACCACGGAATGACACTAATTGCTGACTCGCTCACTAGGCAACCCTTGGTACATTGGGACATTTGCTGCTAGCCAGCAGCTTTACCATGCTCTCTATCAATGGGAGGCTGCGGGCGGCATAAATGTCACATCGGTTTCCCTTCCTTTCTTCCAACAACTAATTTCTTCTGCTGCAGTTGGGTATTATGCTGCCGATACTTCCACTTACACCACTTTATACGATGCGGTGTCTGCATATGCTGATGGTGAGCACCCCTTTTCAAGACTGCTCCTTTGTGCTGAATCATATCGACAGGCTTCTTGCTTCTCGCTCAACAGTACACACCCTCCAGCGGCGAGCTGAGCGAACAATATGACAAGTCGACCGGGGCTCAGAGGAGCGCTGTTCAGTTGACCTGGAGCTTCGCTTCTGCTTTGACGGCCTTCGACGCCAGGAATAATACCCTCCCATCATCTTGGGGTGCCAAGGGACTCTCCATAGCATCCTGCCCAAATACTGTTGCCATCACGTTCAATGCGTACGCTACAACTGTTTGGGGGGTAAGTTGCTGCGAATATGCAGGTATGACTGTCGAGCTCAGCACAGGGCTTTTCATATAGGAGAATATTTACATCGCTGGAAGCATTGGTGCTCTTGGGGGTTGGTCTCCAGATAGTGCCGTGCCTCTCAGCTCAGCCGGCTATCCCACTTGGTCCACCACCGTCTATGTTCCCGCTGGGATAACGTTCCAATACAAGTACATCAGGAAGTACAATGGCGCAGGTGAGTGGGTTCGAGGATCTTGAAGAGTTGATGTCAACGGCCTTCTTCCCTAGTCACTTGGGAAAGCGATCCTGACCGACAACTTGTCGCACCAACCTCTGGCGCATACACTGAAAATGATTCCTGGCGCTAGGCCAATCCTAAAGCGACGTGCTAGGCGACCGTGTGCCAAACTCTAATTTCGAAACTTGTCTGCTTTTTTTTCCAGTTGTTGATTACAATCCAGTGTACCAGTGTAGACTTTAGATGAATGAACTCCTAGGGTAAGTTGTTCGCATGATGCATCATAGGTTTGGGATGCGGTGACTGCAAATGAGTCTACAATGTGCACGCAAAAATTACATGGAATAATCTCCTGAGCATTTGAACCGGGTCATGCATGATGAAATTAGGTTACAACCCTACGTGACTCGTCAATGGACGCAGACTAGTACTGGGACGAGGGCGAGAGGTTGATGTGTTGTCAGTGATGCGTATATATATACCGGGCGGTATATTATTGGCTTCAATATTGTGCCACTCCCATCAACACTTTTGCATGGAGCTGTACGGGTGCCTATACCCATTTAATCAGACCGTAGGGCGTGCCCTCCCAGCAATTAATGATGTAGTGTGAAATACCCATCTGTGACCTCGTTCATTGCATCACACACTGTACACATGCCTTAGATGAGGAAGGCGCGGAAAGCTTAGTCATGGCGGGAACCCATTCCCAGTGGCAGCGATTGGGTAGAAGCAGACCCTCAGAGGCAATTGGATTTGAGAGAACACGGGGTCGCTCTTGACTAGTTATGTGCTCTCAAACATGGTCGAGGCGTCTGGCCATAAAAGGTGCAGGTACAAAGCCTGGTAGAGGTCTGTCATGCTATCACGTCCAAACTGTTGTGTGATCGACCCGTTTATTCCATCAACCTGATTGGCAGCTTCAGTTCGCTGTAAACTCCAGCCTCTTCCACTCGACTCAACGAGTTTGGGAAATGCTGTCGTAGTGCAGCAAATTCACGAAGCTTTCCGAAGCAGAAATTGGATTGGCTCTATGGCGGCCAGCGCATCTGATCTGTACTTGATGGAAACCCGGTTCGGTGGAAGACCAAATCCGGAACTATTTCAGTCGCGTGACTTCCGAGAAAATAAAGGCCCCTTCATTAAATGACCCTATCATCTCCGATGTCCGTCAGCCAACGTCTTAACGTCTCATTCGCTCCCTCGATATCACTACATTTTTAACTTTAGCCATGAGCGCGGTCTATATGACTCCAGGAGACAACTTTGCAACTTCTTATCACCATACTACCACCATTACCGAACCTCCTCCTTCATATGCTGACTCCGTGCGTCGAGCTAAGAGGGCGCGACATAGGGCCAGCATTTCCAGTTCCGGAACTTTTCCAGACCCAGAGAATGACGAAGATAATCTGGTATCAGAAAGGTCGCCTTTGCTCCAGAATGTTGCAGGTGTGCATGGTTCACGTCAACAACAACATCAAGCACGAGTTCAATCAGCACCATCACGGAGACTCCGAAAATATTTCAGACCACTAAGACGAAAGGCTTACTGGTTACCTGTCCTCCACCTTATATTGCTCAATTTCTTATTTGCCCTTGTTGCGTGGCTGTATTTGTTCCTTGGTGTTCTAATTGGAACAACTTTACTATTGACATTACCTCTGGGTGAGTCTCTATCAGTAGTTTCGAACAAGGCAAAGACATAACGATATGCCAATGTTTCCTTCTCCTAAAGGGACTTTGATCTGGTGGTTGACGCTTATCGGCTCAAGATTCTTTGCCGATGCTGAGGTGGGCACATCCCTCGCCTCTACAATGCCATACTGCCCGCAATTTTTTTGCGCTTTCAGATTCGTATGCAAAGCTATTTCCACGGCATTCAGCCTCCTCCACAAAGAAGAGCTGTCTTCCATCAGCCGCCCGTCGAAATTGACCCGGAGTCAGGCATCCCCATTCAACGCACATTCCTTCAAAATTCATACGACATGGTCAGTTTCTTTTATCGTTTTGTTCAAAACTTGTTTCCTCACTTTTTCAAATGCAGTTTCTCGATTGGGAAGGGTCATATATCCCCATATTTCACTTCCTCGTCGTGAAAGCTCCCATAACACTCGTCCTCACAATCTTCGCTCTTGTTGTGATACCCCCTGCGGTCATTCTCATTATACCCGCACCCTATGTTCTTCGGCTCTTCCGAAGGATAGGCAAGTGGCAAGCTCTTATCGCAGTCGAAGGATTGTCGCAATGGCCATGAGTATCAGAGAGATGACAACATAGGGGGAAAGCTAGGCACGCCCAATTGCTGATCTTGCTGTATGAAACATGTGATCGTTGCCTTGCCATAAGCGAAAAGTCGCCCAAATTGTTACCAGGTGCATACTTAGAGGAGGTGATGGTGATGGGTTGTGACGGGGACAGTAATGGGAACGAACGAGGAAGACGGGGATAGAGGAGAATACGTGACCAGAACCCATGACCGTGGTACAGATCAATTCAAGGAAATGTCTAGTTGTTGGGACAGAATTGCCTGGTCTATGCATGAGGAATGTGGGATAGGCGATATCCTGCATGTAATTATTGCGGGGGGAGCACACGGCTGCAATGATCCTTATTCGATCTTTGAAGCAATGAATAATGAGGGACAGACGAATCATGCCATAACGAGAATAAATGATAATCGCACCCCTACAGGCTTTAGACTTACGCGGTATGATTAATCGGCCGGCCGCCACAAATACTCGACGCCTCCTTTACAGTATAGTAAAGCAAGCTTGTGCTTAGCGCTGGTTCTACTGTCACACCATGCAGTTTACGTTGTGCACAGGCTTTGAAGTATCTCCTCTCATTCGATCGCTAACTCGCATGTCGTTTCAGCTATGTATGTTTGTTATCGCTGAAGTTGCACCGGCTACTGCCACTGCCCAAACACCACACGGTATCTCGTAGTTATCTCGGCCGTTAATTCCCTGCTGACCACGCATTCGCCCCTATCAGTTAAGTCCACATTTCGTCGAGCTTCGTTCTGCATGCTCTGAAGTCTTGCGCACGCCATGCAATTACATACTCCCAAAGCGTAGCCAATTTGTTGAACCGAGGATAATTTATCCGGGCTCAACTATCAACCCGACATGTCTCGAGAATGCAAGTGCCAGCACTGTATCAAGCCGACACGAGCTGCACCGAAATGGAACGCTGAGCTCCAATGCATATACCTATGATTTATTTATTGCAGGTCGATATTAATGCCATGTAAAGATTATCTGATACTAAGGCGAGAACTTGACCTCGTCTTCTGGATCGAGATGCTTCCCATTGTAAAACCTAGCGCGCTACCGAGTGGAGCCCCACAGCTGAAGGCGGTGAAGGCCAAGTCTTGGGCCTGTTCCCAGCCTCAAACGTTTGAGCGGGCACCCCAGTCCAGCAGGGATTCCAGTTACAATCCCCATTCCTTGAAATATTCAAACTGAACTCATTCTTTGCAAAACCACATCCAACGGACCAGACCGCGAGCAAATACCCAGCACCCATACAACTCCGCAGAGTGGCTGAGCAGAAGAAAGAAGCATCCCGACGTAAGGGTGTGAAGATATAACCCTTTGCTAGTGGAGCGAAGCTCGAGGGATATTGAGATCCACACTGATGAGGAACTCCGATGCAATAGCTAAATTGCGATGCTTTGCGCCCAGGAATCGCACCTTGAAAGACCAAAACTGATCATGGGGAGCGTACGTGACAAAATTATCTTCCATCCAGGAAGAGGCCGTTTTGCACATGTGCGGACACAGACTTTTGTTGGCCTGGGATTCCATTGATATCGCGATTTATCCACGCATTATTCTTGAAGTTCCTCCATGAAAGACGCGCGGGGACGTCATGGTTAGAAACATAATCGGGGAGTGAGTCGATTCACTTTAGCGTAACGAGAACGAAAGCAGTAGCACTTGGAACTAGACTCAGGGATTGTACGTGGCCCGGTACCCCCCGTCACCCCCGGGGGGTGAGCCAGGAAACAATTTTGTGATGACTGGAGGTCGGACATAAAGGTATTCGCCATTTAAAAACAAACAGTCAGTTATAAGCAGAGAATGTCGTGCTTGTGGCTCAGGGTGTCGGAATCAGCGCTGCGAGTAACTTGACTCGGGACCATCGAAGAAAGTAACGGCAACGACAGTCAAGAACCAAGATCGCGAGTATTTTCGCCCTTCATTTATGGGATTTGTAGCGCTGCTGAAGCCATTGCCCATGAACGACCAAGGGTTAGCTGACAGCCGAACCAGTTAGTCCCTTCAATTTTCATTTCATAGGAGTTTGTTGGCCCCTGTGACCGAGCCAGGGGGAATGAACAGTGGACGTGAGGGTGTCATGAGAGATTCACGGTCGCAGAGATTGGGGCCAGGTGAGGTCCTCTGTGTTGGACGTAGATAATAGAGATGACTGAGTTCGGCACCCTTACATATGGTATATTCATCACAATTCTAAAACCCCTTCGCAGTATTATCCATGAGTGATGTTTGAATGCTACCGTGAACAGGAAGGACATAAGGCAAACCTAATGAGTTCTTGGGTCATTTTACCTGACTCGTTGGGCCACGAGTAGTCGTGGTATTGAAGTACGAAGCCGTTGGAGGCATGAGATCATCTGTTGATTAGCTTTGGCGGCACTTCCGGAGAAGTCGCTGTCGTGTCCGCAGAAAAGTACGTAGGATACTTGGTCCTGCTTCTATGCTGCAATGACCAAGCCGTCTTCTCCGGCCACAGACAGATTAACATAGTTGAGGATAGACCTCGGCAATCGAGACTCTCGCGACAACATGCGTGCGGAGGTTGAGGCACATCAGCCGATCCCACTTCCCATATTTCAGGGGGGTCCAGTTTTCTCATGAGAGATTTTGTTTTAGAAACTGTTTCTTTGCGACAATCCATTCTGAGAGAGCCTGAGGGGAGATTGCAATTGAGACTCAATGTCCCAGGTTGGGTGCCAATATTTCACTTGGAAGAACCCTTTATAATATAAATTGTTGTGTTGCCGACGACTTTTCAGAGAAAGCAACATTCATCGATCTGAAGACGCGACCAAACCTGGAGAGCGGGTTCATCGGAATAATTGGTTGGTGTTGTCCCCCTGCGGTGTGCCTCGGGCTGGCGAATGATAAGTAGTGGTAGCGCTTCGTTATCGAGATTATTGCCCAGAATCTTCGATGTCCATAGTCCGGATCAATGATTGCTCGAGGCTCATGAAAGCTCACCAGATGTAAGGCAACTCTAGACGAGCAGGCAGCCAGATTGAGTAAGATCTTGACTCGTCCCTAGCTACCTTGTACCTCTTTGCAAAGACACTTAGGCCCCATGTGGACCGAACAAGATCGAGGCATGTACTTCCGCCATCTCCCAAATGGTGAGTGATAGGAACCATTAGGACAGTCGATCGTGCAAACTGCCGAGCTCCCCGTGCACACCCATGCAGGACTTCTGGCTAGTGGAGGCCGCATATTCGGACTTTGCGACAAATTAACCGTTCAACGATGCGAGTAACATTATGCAATCAATTACGGAAAGGTTTGCCAAATTCCAACACTAATCGATACTCAAATTTTCATTGGCGATTCAGTGTGCATAGTTTCTGCTGGACAGAACTGTGCGGTGCAGCTATGGCCTATCACAATGACCGCATGGACGGACATATTCATTAATACAGGGATCGAGATGGCACGTTGATGGTTATAGCTCAATTGGATTAGTGCGACTAAGATGCCATGGGAAATATGCTGTGAGTGATGAGACGGGGTGATGATGAAAAGAAGAGTACAGAGAGGCTCAAGAAGTGGAAGAGTTAATTTGGAAAGAGAAGTACAAGTACGGGAGGGGTTGGTTATTGATTGATTCCTACCATTCGAATTCACTGTCATGTATGTCACTGAGTGAAGGCCCCGTGAAAGAGCAAGAAAGGACATACCCATTGCATTTGGAAAAGAGGTAGTCTTTTCCGTTAAGGTGTACCATGCCATCTCGGAGAACACACTTCCATTTATTTTTCACACGTTGAACCTAGAGGATGTTCGAGAGACGACCGAATTGAGTAAAGTGATGTCACCTGTTGGACCAGAACTCGCCTTGTCATAAGTACAAAATACGATGTCCTTGGCACCATTCACTGGGTCATCTCCAATTCCTGCGAGATTATCATCATCGTCTGAGTCATCAAGATCGGAACCTATGACTGCTTCGTCATCAATTTCTTCCTTCTTCTCAACTTTCAGAGATGGCAGTGGAACAGGTTTCGATATCGGAGACGGTGATGCTTCATCGGATGAACCATCAGAATCCTGCGATGAAGATGATGGTCCATCTAATTGTGGTATTCGCGGAAGTGTTTGAGTCTGAGGTTCCTGTTTCACTGGCTGGACGAAATCAGCATTGCGCGTCTTCAACAAAAACGGCCCATAGACATACTGGTAATGAGGCATTGAAGCCGTAAGGCGAGCCAGAACCGAGCGGATTCCCAACGCCGTTTGATGGGAGACGCGGATAGAGCGTGGACGGAGGCGGAGCGGCGAGTGGCGGAGGCTGAGTTGAATCAAGGTGGTTAGGATGAGAGTAGCGCGTCGAGAGGGGTGGGCCTGGAAGGGAAGGTGGGGCAGATGGATAGACGAGATGCGGTTGCGGCTGTTGCGGAGGTGCTCTCTCGAATTCTGCAACGTTTGAACTCAGAATCTTGCTTTCCCACCTCTGGTTTCATGTTCCAGGTGCACAGAACATCCAGTGGATCATTCGAAAAAGGAAAATAGGCATGAGATGAAACTCAGCTTACCGCCTGAAGGTCGGTCAACACTCGCTCGTCGACGCCGAACTCTTCGAACTCAGATCTGATGTTTGCCATAACATCATCGACGATGTGACGGTACACGCCAGGCTATAGCCATGATAGGGCATCTTTAGATGTTGTTGAACTGCAGCGTCCTTCAGTCAACTCTTACCACTATCTTGTTGCTCATCGCAAGAGTCTGGCTGCTTATGAAAGGGAATGGCTAACCACCGGCATCTGCCGAACAGCGATGCTGAATTGTCCATCAATCCCGACTTCAATTGATATGCCACGAGTGTTCGACGCGGGTCGTGGATCGCTAGGACTGTCAAATCAACCCACGGTCCGCGTAAGTCGGAATTTTCAACCGGAAATTCCGAGGTTCAACATCATCCGCGATCCACTCAGGCATCTCGTGAAATATATGACAAGGGAAAACTAAACGAGATTCCAATGGAACTTGTTGTAGAATGGCGTCGACCCCACTCTGGTTGTCACCCATCTACAATCCTGTGAGTTGGTGAGCAGCCGAATCGGCTGCATGCCTGGCTCGCGTTCCGACCATAGGTTGGTATTGCCAACAGCTATTTATGAGGCACCCCCAACCACAATGACAATGATCTTTCCCCGCTCGTTCAATTGAGTATCCCCCAACTCAGTGCTGCATGACAACACTAAGGTTCCATCTGCCAGCGATCCGGATAAATGTGCGTACACAGGGTTCGGGAATCTTTTCTCCTTAACACCTCATTCCTCCAGTTTAATCGCCAGCGCTACCTCCATGCCTGATTCTGACCCGGACCTCCGTCACACTCCCTACATCAACCTACCAGTGACGCCATCCATTGATGCCCAGCTTAGCTATTGGGGATCAGGGCGACCGATGGGATAGCTCCTTCAAGCAATTGATCAAAGATTGTCTCTCGGAGTCGTTCTATCTTGTACCAAGTTCATAAATTCAAATATCATTTTGGGAAGCAAATGAATGGAATGTACACCTGCATTGCAAGCGATTGAGCAATGCAGTCACCAACGTGGAATATGGGAGTGAGGTGGAGATGCGGAAACAAAGCGCAAGGAACCATCTTGGCCGGTATGAGCATCTTCGAAACCATAGCTAAGGAGACATAAAGGTGCGCAGCGAACCTGTCCATCGGTAATGTTTTCGGTCGTTCGCAACCGTCGGTAAATTTTTGGGGCGTATTCTGCCATCGGAATAAGTGACTTACCCCTGGACGGATCAACGAGCCATACACGTGATTCGAGAAAGGTAAACTGCAGTACAGTTGTCTGAAGACGATAATGTGGAAGCGGGGCTACCGACGATATCTATGACAGGGAACTGGAGTAACTATGATGCAATGGAGTGGGCACGGTAAATGCCAAGCGCCAAAGGGGTTATCTTCTGCTGGGCTAATCGTGTGGGTTACGAGTAACGCTCCAATACTGCAATCCAACCCGACACAAACGTCCAAGCACATTTTCAAACGTCATGGTCACTCTAACAACGTTGCAAGTTGTTCATGACTGTGGTCGAAAGGTTGAGGAAACACGTGTGAATTTCAAGCGCCGCTTGAAACTCCGATTTTGATTCCGGAAGCTTCGGCACCTGAGTTGTTTTGAACTCTATCTGCGACGGGCATCTGATCAGGTCGTTGCAGCGCTTATTCGTTGCCTCTCAAAAAGTCCCTTCCGCCTCTTGCGAATCTCTTGTCTACCGTCTAGTGCTTTTCGCTATGTCTGGCTCGTCTAAGAAATCTTCGGGACCCCCAGTGACATATGAAGTCGGAGATATTGTCCTCGCGAAGATTAAGGGTTATCCCCCATGGCCAGCTCGCGTAAGATAGCACTGCTCTGTCTTATGTCACTATCGTCATTCACAGACGCGTCGCTTGGTTCGCCTCACGTGCACTTAGATCGTGGATCCTGACTCTGTTCCTTCGGCGGTCAAGAAGGAACGTCCAAAGGGGGCTAAGAACACCTTCTACTGCGTTCGCTTTTACCCTGTGGGTGACCAGTTAGTAATTGCACTATTTTTCCATAACTGTGTGAGACACTAAACCACCCCCCACTAGTGCATGGCAAATCGCAAAAGACATGTCCAAGTTATTGAAGCATGAGATTGAGGCCTACATCCGGGAGCCATCTAAAAAGAATGCAGAGCTAATGGAGGCGTACAAAACAGCACTGGACCCCACCGAATGGGAAGCTCGCCAAGCCAAACTGCTACAGGAAGCAGAGGAGGAGGAGAAAAATGCTCCCGTTGACGAGCTAGAAGATGAAGAGGATGAGGAGGACGAGGAGGACGAGAAACCTGCCACAAAAAAACGCAAGCGCACAGACGAATTGGCCAGAAAGTCGAAGCCTAGGACACCGAAAGGGAAAAAGGAGGCCAAGGCCAAGTCCGAGGAGGCGACACCCAAATCTAGGAAAGGTCGAGGGAAGAAAAACGGTGTTTTATCTGCAGAGACCGTTGAAAGTGAAGATGAAGCGGCTGTTGTCGATGCAAAGACCGATGCTGCACGGCACGCAAAGCGTTCTAAGAAGGAAGAGGAGGAGGACGGGGACGAGGGTAAAACCTTTCTTGATTGAGTGTTCCCCCGCGCCATCGTTTATGCATTTTTACCAGCACTGGGGCCCGAAGGCAAGAAAGTTAAGACTTGGAGACACGACCTGCAGCGTACCTTCTTACCGAAGTCGGGCAATCCTAAAGCAGAGGTGTGTATTGACGCACGGTGCGAAAACCTAACATAGTTGACGAATTTCCTCAGGATATGAAAGATTCCTCGGACCTCATGACGACACTGGAGAATTATACTCCTCAACTAACGCTGGATTTAATGACCCAGTCCAAGATCGGTGCGTTCAGAGCGTGCGCTCAAGGGCTAGAAACGATGCTAAGCCCTAATCGATAGGCAAAGTCATGCGAAGAATTGCTGGACTTCCAGACGGTGTCATTCCAATGGTGATGAGCACAACATTCGCGAACGCGCCCAGACACTGGTTTCCGAGTGGAGCAAAATCGCAGGTGCAAACGCGGCCTCTGCGGCCCCTACGACAGCGACCAACGGCGATGCGTTGATGGCCGATGCGTCAGCCGACGCTGATGCTCATGCCGAGCCTGATCCGACAAATAGTGAAGCGCTCAAAGAGGACGAGAATAAGATGAGCGCTGCAACGGATGCGGTGGAGACAACAGCGGAGGATCCTGCAACGAAACCAGAGGCTGCTGCCACAGAGTCTGCCGAACAAACCAATGCTAACGCAGACACAGAAATGGCAGCAGCTCCAGGCGATGCATGAAAGGTTCCGAGCTCACTTTTATGACTTCCCTACTTTGCTGATAATCCGTCTCCTGGGTATTATGTATCTTGAAATTTGCTTTGCACACTCATTATCCCTCATGTTTGTGTTTTTGTGTCATAATGGTTCTTGACTTTTTGCGCCTCGGGGATGCTCCCCGTCCATAATCGCATCATAGGCTCTTGTCGCCTTTTCAAATTGATGCGTTTAAATCGGCGCGAATCCTCTTTGTTGAATTTAGAGGATTCAGTGTTATGCCGTCTCCACGCAAACCTTATCTTTTCTCTCTCTCTCGCATAAATTATAACGAACCTTACCATGTGCAATAGACCGATCGTGAATCTTTATTACGCTGTACATATGCGACTTTATGACTGGAGTCGTTCTTCGGTGACTTCAAAAGGTCGCGGCAGCCGCACATCCCACTCTAAGTTGGGCGACAGCATTTGGTGCACTAATCCGCGCGCGGCGATGAGCGTCCGACACATTCCTGCGAAAAAAAAAAGCATTGCAGATGGATACGAATCAGATTACAATGTGCTTACCATGGCCATGGAAGCCTATCGAGACGAAAAGTCCATTGTTTCCCTTACCAGGTAGAGGGCCAACGAACGGAAGACTATCGCGGGTCTATATAGATTGTTAATTCATTCTAGTGTCTAATAGGGCCGGTTTCTTTACCCTTCCTTGAATGCTGCCAGGTTGGAGAAAACTCAATGTCGATGCCCGCACGCGAGGCAGGCATTCACTCAGCTTACCCAGTCCAAGTACGCACTAAGCCTTCACCGATGCCTTCAGATTCGCTCTCCCAATTCTCGAAAACCCGACCAGGAAAGTCCTGATAAACTAACACAAAAGTTCCGTACACAATCAGCACTTGCACTCGATGCTGATCAATGCCCACCTACATTTGGTTGACGGTTGAAGTACTATAGAATCGTCTGTCTGATTCATCCAAGGGTCGGGTCCGTCTTCAACGATTGAAGCAATCTGGGCCAATTCGCTTCCAGCGACAAGCGTTCCGTCATATGTTGTGATTCCGTATCCGCCTTCTTTGTCGGTAGACCCATTGGACAATGGCCCTCTCACCCCAAAAGTGAAGTTGAACCTCCAGCTGGAGAGGAGAGATTCGGGGATTGTGTATGCCGCCATTTGGTATCTTTTGGGAGTTACGGCGCGTGACAGCACCTGTAACCAACCATTAATAGATGAGGGCGGGGGAGGCATTCCGCAGGAGGATTGTAGCAGGTGACGGGTGTAGCCATTGGTGGCTAATATCACATTTCGGGCTGTAATATTGCCTCTTGTCGTTTGAACATGCCACCGAGAGTTTGCAATTTGGTCCTTCATCCAACTTATACAGAGGACGGGAGTATGTGTGTAAAGGTTGAATCTATTGCTCAGGGACGAAGATTGGAGGTTTGACAAAAGCCCATGAACCTATCATGGGTAACTTGGAAATTACAGAAATATGGCAGAAGAGACATGTTGCTCACAAATCTATGAGGCCAGATTGTCCCGGTATCAAATGAATACGCTGCCAGAGCGTTCTTTGAATGTGTTACCTGGATAATCATGATGAGATGGAGTCAGGTGGCGTGAATGGATATGACGCACTCGTCGGGCCTCTTCAGAGTCGTGAAACCAAGTGACGCCATCTATTTGCTCCATCCCTTTCAGGTGGCGATCACGTCGGAGGGAGGCGTAGGCACTGTTGTGAGAGCGTACTGTGTCTTCGTCCGTCACTGAAAAACACCAGATCACCATCAAGGCTTATGGGTTCGGCTCCATAAACCAAAACTAACAGATTTCGTGATGTGGACGGATGACAAAGTGAGCATCGATCGCCCCAAGCTGATTAGGCAGACATGGGTTAGGAGCAGGATTTTCGGTATGAGGGCGAACACGACCTCGACCAGTTGTTCTGTGAGTTTCATATTGTCATATTCGCTTTTTACCAGTTGGAGAGCGCGATCTGTGCCATATTTCTCCTTGTACCTGGGATAGGCCTCGAAAGGGACTGGTTTCACGAAGCCACCATTCCGACCAGCTGTCCAATCCAAGTGAGTCGGCCTGATGACAGAATACGGAGAACTTCGTAAGCTTACTAGCCCCTGATGACACCTCGCGAGCCTCGAACATTGCAATGGAACCACCGAAATTTTCGTTGTGAAGCAGGAAATGCGCAATTCCTGCACCACTGACCCCGGCGCCTATTCTAGCACGAAGATGGTGAATATTAGTGAGATACAACGTAGATCACAGCTAAAGGCACTCCTGGAGCTATTTCTATGCACATTATCGTCTCTACAGAAGTAGGAATAGGATCGTTTCGTCCATGCCCAAGCAACGTGTTCCACGCCCCTCGATTATGGGCTGACCAGTATGAAGCAGTTGAAGGTTGTTCCCAGTTTAGAGGTTCGCTACCAAGTATCGAAAAATTATGGAGGCCGTGGAAGCTGGAAGTGTGGGTGAGTGGTGGAGACAGCAATGGTGCTTGAATCGACATGCTTGGTGGCTGGACGGAACCAATGGGGTCCAGATCTGCCATCCCGAGTTTGACAGGCGACCTGCCAAAGAGACAGGTGTCCTGCCACCATGCATGGTTAGTTGCCCCTACATAACCTCTTTCATTTCTTGAGCGAGATGTCAATTGTTGATTCTGTTTTGAATGTAAAGCGCCGTGCCCAGCCTTACAGGATCATTCTTCGACACAAACGACGAGCGGAATCATAAGCCCCCCCGCGCCACCTAACATCGCCCTAAGCCCTCCAATTTCAACTTCTAGCTGCATGGAATGCACGATCCACGAGACAACAATTAATTCGCTATCTCGCTCGCTAAGATGAACCCTCGAAACATATACATATTTACACATGTTTGTGTCGACAATTTTTTCTCAAAGCGTCTACCGCCCAGCCGTAGCCTGCTGAGCTGGTGTTTCCACACCTCGATAGATGACACTGATCATGGTTTTGGCGCCCCAGTGACAGGGAAATTCTCAATAGACTGTAGCGCATGCTGGAGCCACTCCCATCTCGCCCAGTCATATTTGTAGCGCGATCCGATTTCAGCACGTGCTTTCCCCCTTTTTTGACAGGTCCAAGGTCTTCGCTATGATGGAGACCAGGGACAGCGAGGACGCATTGATGACCAGCCCTGATGAATCGCCTCAATCTACATGGGGCCGCGCACGCCGTGGGCCCAGATTATACTCGGATTCTGCCATTCGTACTCCCGCCTCCCCATCAAGAGATGGACGAACCCCCTTGCACACGTCTTCACGAATATTCCATACTTATGGGACCGTCTCGCCCATGCGGTCTCACATCGACGACCGTCGTTCTTCGAATGACGTGGCAGATGAGGGCTCTGTGTCCCCACCTGGAGGCCGGCTTCCCGGGTCCTAAGTACCACCTCCTCGTTATTTCAACGCCCTATTTCAACATATGACAGGGTATTGGAAGAGAACAATACCGATGCCGACACATATATAAACGGCATAAGATTCTGGTATAGCACCTTTACCTCAATTGATTGGTTGCATGATTCGGTGCGTTGGCGCGCCTGCCGGGCTCGTCTTGGAGGATGCCAATTGCATCTTTACAGATTAAGGGGTCTGCTCGCGCTCTACGGCTGCGAAATAGGCGCTCTCTTACCGGTCGCATCATCAATGCTTGGGACCGATCACTTGGATGGATTGTGGTTACCATCGTCGGAATTCTCACTGCGCTTACTGCATTTATAATTGTCCGCTTAGAGCAGTGGTAGGGAAATTGATTATTGTGTGTAGAATCAGGTTTACATTGGACTTGTACATATAGGCTTTTCGACATCAAGGAAGGATATTGTACCGATGGATGGTGGAAAGCCAAGCGCTTCTGTTGCCAGGTATTGGGAGAGAATTATTTGACGTCTGACTTTCATTGTGGAAACTGGTCTACTTGGGCAGAACGATTCGATGGTCCCCAGCCAAGTGTTGAAGCTTGGTGGATTGAGTATGTTACCTATGGGTTCTTTGCGGTGAGGTGACATCCAACCTTATCGTGTACAAAACACTTATGGAGACATTCGTGCAGCTTATTCTCGCTCTGGGCTCAGCTTGGTTGACGGTGCACTTTACGCCTTCTACATCTTTTGGCGATTCAAATGAAGCTAGTGCTTTAACGTCGGGCTCAATGAAGAAAACTGTACCGCTAGAAGCTAACCCAGGAAGCGAAAGATCATGTACTTCGTGAGTTCTCCTCGGCCCCCTCCCCTCCTTTGTCCAAATTTAATTCCCTGCTGAATTCGCAAAGGCGGCCGGGAGCGGCATTCCGGAAGTGAAGTGCATAATGGGAGGCAAGTTTGCTTTATTTGTAATAAGCAGAAGAATTCCATTTCAATTTGGATAATTAGGGTTTGTCATGAGGGTTATCTTGGAGCGCAGACACTTTTAATCAAAGGCATCGGTCTTTCGATGTCTGTGGCGTCTGGTCTTACTCTCGGTACGTAATCGTTCATCGTTCTCGAGCTCCACCTTTATATATATTTCGTTCCAGGAAAGGAAGGCCCATTCGTTCATATTGCGTCATGCTGGGGCAATATTATCAGTCGATGGTTTGTCAAGTATGAGCTAAACGAAGGTGACCACTCTTCTTCATTACACTAACCATCTGACGAGTTCTTACATTACCCAGCCAAACGAAGAGAAATATTAAGTGCTGCTTGCGCTGCCGGAGTCGCTGTCGCATTTGGTGCTCCTGTCGGTGGTGTCTTATTCTCCTTGGAGGAAGTATCGTATTTCTTCCCTGCTAAAGTCATGTGGAGAAGGTAAGAGCTATAGCACTGTGCTTGCAAGACTAGCATCTAGAACCCCATATCTATAGTTTCTTCTGTGCCACGGTTGCGACTGTTACCCTTCGGTTCTTGGATCCATTTGGTACCGGGAAGCTCGTATTATTCCAAGTCACTTATGACAAGGTGAATTATATTCTGGTATGGCAGTGCCCGTCAAATTGATCATGCTGTTTCAGGACTGGCATACTTTTGAATTACTCCCCTTCCTGATCCTTGGAGTGTTTGGTGTATGCAATTTATCACCTGTTATTGACCTTGGAAATTTTGCTAAATCCAGAAATTCAGGGTCTTTATGGAGCGTACTTCACGAAATTGCACGTATTATGGGTTCGCCATGTTCGGTCATCTACGTGGTTCCGAAGATACCTCTTGCTCGAGGTCTTGATCGTAAGTGGTTCATTTTGTTGTTCGGGAACCTCATCCACCCGTTATTCCTAGGTAACTATCATTACCACCATGCTATGTTTTCTCAACCCATATACCCGCATGGGGGGACCCGAGCTTGTGTACAATCTTTTTTCCGAGTGCCACGTTGGGGGAGCGGCGCACAAGGGTCTCTGTCTTCCCAGGAATGCGTCTGTATCACCACTCATCACTGCGATTGGGGCTACCATGGTCATAAAGGCTGCATTGACGATTGTCACTTTCGGTATGAGATTGCCGGCCGGACTCTTCGTTCCTACCCTTGGTTCGTGACTATTTGCAAAGAGCCTGCTCTTCATGCTAAGAGACGTGCTACCTTACAGGGGTTGGGGCATGTTTTGGTCGTATTCTAGGTATTGGGATAGGGTATGATCGCACTAGTAAGCTATCGAACACATTTAATCCCATTTTAGGTATCTTCAAGTGCATCATCAGGAATACCCAATGTTCGGCGTCTGTTCATTTAGTGGTGATGATGATTGCGTCATTCCTGGGCTATATGCTATGGAAAGTCGGGTTGGACTTCTCGGAGATCCTCGATACTCATCCAAACTCGCTTTTTAGGTAGGGGCCGCGGCTGCCCTGTCCGGTGTGACCAGGTCAGCGTCTTGAGCGACCTCTTCCGTTGTTGATCAGAATACTCATTTGAGAGTCTCAGGACAACAATTTCTCTGGCTGTAATTGTCTTTGAGCTAACTGGAACGATGACATACGTCGTTCCCGTGATGCTATCTGTTCTTGTTGCTAAAACCGTAGCGGATTTCTTCCAGCCTTCCGGCATATATGATTCAGTCATCGAATTAGCGCAGCTCCCTTATCTTGACTGCAAGGTATTTGCATCGACACTGTAACTGATCCTTTTGTTGCTCACATTCTGTCAGCATGATTATCTTTGGGGCCCGAGAACGCTCCACGACATCGTTAACTATAAAGCGGAGGTTATCCGGACTGACAAGGAATTGACAGTACGGTCATTACTCGTTAAGCTTAATCGTATCAGCGGCTTGGACACTGGGCTTCCCGTGTTGGTGAAAGAAGGGCACTCGGTGTTGAAAGTCGTTGGATACATTGGTTACAATGAACTCGAGCACGCGCTGAGTATGTCCTTACCGTCGTTTTCGTTGAAATCAATTCGTCAATGCTGCCAGCAGGTTTGGTTGGGGGTGATCTTGAAGCAGCATGCTACTTCCGCCAGAACTTCACACCCTCTGGTTCGTTGGTTGATGAGATAACGGGTCGAGACCCCTATGATTTCACAGTTTTTATGGACCAGGTAATTGGCGTTGCTGCTTACGCTCGCGGGCCTTTCATTCCCTAAACTTACGAATAATTAGGCACCATTATCCGTCAACATCAACACTCCGTTGGAAGCTGTTCACCAAATGTTCACTAAATTAGGTGCGAGATACGTCATTATCAACAATGTGGACGGCCACTGTGGGTTCAGACACTTATTCTGCGATTCAGCATGCTGATAATTTTTGGGTCTCTAGATGAAGGGGTTTTAGATAAGAAGGCCTGGATTGGTTTCGTGAATGGGATTCCTCGGGCATAAGAAGATATTTCTGACACCAAAAATTCATCGGGCTGTACTGGTTTACGGCCCCTTTTCCCTTCCCAGCATCCGCCATAAATATGCTGAATGTAATCTGAGGCTCGGTGTATTTATCAATACTTATTTATATCGAGGAGACCGTGCGAATTTCTGCTTGAGCAGTTATGGTCAGGTTTGGGATGTTTCACCGGACTCTTCGCAGTGGGTCGGGGACCCTAAGATTGAGAACCTCGATCCCAGCTAGACAGGGCAACATTCTTTGCAAATTTCACGCTTCACAAATCTGTACGCCCTCCACATCGTTTCATTTCATATTAGAGTCTTACGCGTGGTTATCACAGCTGCACAAAGGAAGCGGGCTAATGGAAAGCATGACAACCTTTTAGACGAGGAAGCTGGGCTCGGTGATGATTTATTCGGTTCATCTGAGACTACCTCGGCAGCCCACAACATTTCAAAGACACCAAGTCACACAACTACACCATCTTCACCGCTATCCTTCTCCCCTTCAACTCCACAGACTCCTTCCGCACCCACAATTTCTTCATCCCAAACACTGTCGGATGAGTCGCGGCGTATGGTGTTTATTGCTGCGCGAGAGTCTCTCAGAAAATTCTGCGGGAAAACACCGGCTACTCGTCAGTCCCCTCCTCGTCATGCTCTCCTGAAATTGGTTGCGCTATCCCAGGACTCGGACGATTTGGATGTTTTACGAGATGCCCTCGTGGAATGGAGAAAAGCGAGGCGGCAGGTCGATGCGTTCACTTCGAACAGAATCCTTGCGCGTTGTGTAGAGCTTAGGCGTCCAGACTTGGCTTTATGGTTACTAGTGGATCGGCCGAAGTATGGAGTGGACTTGAGCTCCATATCAGTCGCTCGGTCGCTTCTCCATGAACTCACTACAGTGGCAAGAAATCCTGCCGAATTTCCCAAATGTGCTCCAGTATCCTCCTTCCAAAATGACCCATTCTTGTTTGCAGCGCTTTATCCAAAGTTCCGACTGCCTGAAGTCTGGGTGGACCCTGTGTCAGCCTCGACACTCGCCTCATTTGGGATGATGTTTCCGAGCAAGTCGGCAAATCATAAACGCGCCTTCGCGCTGTTGCGGGAAATGGAGGGTGCTGCGACGGTTGGAACAGGCTATGATTTTAGACTCACACCTAGGGGATGACAGTTGGGTTGCACGCACTGAAAAGCCGTGCTCATCTCGCTGTGTGAATGATATTCAATATTCAAATGTATTTTGGCTACGCGCCGAAACTGAATTGGCATTGAGCTGGGTCTTTCCGTTCAAGAACAGACCTTTCAACAATTACTTTCAGACCAATGAACACATTCAACTCAACTCAATGAGTCCAAGTTTGCGAACATGGCGTGAGCGTAGGAATGAGCTTGTATCTATTCTTGAAGTTGCCGGATGCGACGAACATAAGGCTCCCGGCCATGTAGATCCAGTGGCTCTCGCCGTTGAGGAATGTTCGAGGCTGTCGAGACAACTACGATGTAGTGAGTAGCCAAGCACATACCGTCAGCTCTGGGAATTGAAGCAACGGTTTCCCCCATAGCTGTGGAATCCCTTCGCTTCTCCGATTCAGATTTTTCCTTTATTTGTAACTTCGATCGGGGCCAATTTGGTGCCGTGAGTTTGTCTTTCTGTAAAGGAGTTCTGTTTTCACCCAGATTTTCGCAGCTGGAGGCAGTCAGATGCGTTCACGATGGAAAAGTTTACGCTCGAAAGTGCGTTCAAAAATCAACCGCTGAGCGATACAAGGATGTAGGTTTTTTTGGCCATGTGGTTTCCAGCTGCTGGAACTGAGTCTGCCTGTTCCGTCAGCAATGCTTTGTCAAGACAGAACGTGAAATCCTCTCAAGGGCTACTGTAACTAAATGTCCATGGGTCATCTGGCTTCTCTGCGCCTTTCAAACACCAATGGCGCTGGTGCTGGTTATGGAATACGCTGCTGGAGGTAGTTTGTGGGATCTCATCGCCTCCGTACCCGATTCAAAAGTCACTGAGGCTGATCTTCGGTGGTGGGTGCCTCAAGCAATCAACTCCATAGATTGGTGTCATGCCCAAGGGTTTTCCCATCGGTACGGTCAGCCATGATACCTTGGATCACTGTTGACATCGATTCCGATACAGGGATATCAAACCCCATAACTTTGTTATATCTCAAGATGCGCGCTTAAAGCTTATCGACTTTGGGTGTGCTGCTCCCCTGGTTAGCACGAGTTCAAAGCCGCCGCGGCATGTGGCAAAACCTTATTGTCTAATCCCCTGTGGGACGTGCGATTACATCTCCCCAGAGATTCTTCAGGCTCATGAGGATGCCCTCTTTGCTGCCGAAATAGATGGCCATGTTGAAGTCAGCATGCACGAAAGAGGCTATGGGTGCGAAACGGATTGGTGGAGCCTGGGGGCTGTTATTTACGAGCTGGCTCTCGGTGTTGCCCCATTCTTTGCTCCGAATATTCAACAAACCTACTCTAGAATAGTTCAACATGAGGTGCGATCAATTGACTACATTTTGTTTTATGACTGCAAAAGTCACCGTAATAGGGCTCGGACATTGGGTTTGATGAGGCGGTGCCCCTCAGCTTGACATTGTGCGATCTCATCAGAAGGTGGAAGGGGCACCTGGACATCTGCCAAGCAAAGAACTAATAGCTGTTCCTAGGTTACTAACAACTGCTGACGAGCGGCTAGGAGTTGGTGGAACCAATGACATTCGCCGGCATCCTTGGTTCGCTAAGATCTCCTGGTCAACATTAGATCAAAGTACGCAATTATGGACTCAACTGAGTCTTAAGTGTTTGACCAGCTTCACATTTAGGACCTGCTCCACCTAACTTATTCTTTCCCCCCGAAAACCAATATTCATGTACTTCCAATGAGCTGGATCTTTCCCAGGATAAATCGTCTCCTTTTGATTTTTCACATCTGTTCAAGTCCTCCATGAACAGCTCCGCTATTGACCAATCTTACCGGGGCCCTTCAGCACAAAGCATGCCAGCATACACAGGGTTCTCATGGGGGCCAATGCCTGACGCTTTCGACGTTTCCGCATCTGCAAGACTTACGGCCCCCTCGATAACCAAAGGGACGCCGATGCCTGCCCACGTCCTTCCACCAGATTTGGGCACGCTGGCTAACGGGGCCCGTCGCAAGGATGGACGGGCCTACGGGTTGGGCACGCTAACCCCTTCTCTTCGTGCGCCTCCTAAGCAGCCTTCTCCAAAGGACTTCAAAACTCCCAACCGCCCCACCGTTTCTTACCATGACATATCGATGCCTCGGACTGAGGAACGGCGAGGGATGTCGTCTAGCCATAGGAAACGGCTCATTTCCGACCGTGAGGCCCTGATGCAGATGATGGCTCTTGTTAGTGCCAGTGCACGCAAGAAAGTATTGGAAAGTGGTCGCAAGCCCAAACTCACTACACTCACAACTGCTCGGGGGATACATCAAAACTGCCAATACCTAGTCTTTTCAAGAAGCGGGAGGCGAACCGCCCCAATGACCTGAACACGTCCATTTCTTTCGATGAGAGTGCTCCCCCGAGTCCCAGCCCACGACCTGGCTCGTCATTGTCGAGACGGTCGGGTTCGGCTTCTCCTTTTCCTCACGTTCGGAACGCCGCACTATCCTTCGTATTCGACCCTCCAACGCTTACACTCACTGGGACAAGTCGCAGTCTATCAAATCATGCCAGCCGTGTTCCAAACCCCACGTTGTTGGAGGACGGCAAGCGAGAGGAGAGGAGTGACTCCTTTTCGCAGTTGTTTCCTCCAAAGGGTGATGATAGTCGTCGCCACGAGGAAGAAAAGGATAAGGGTGCGAGGGCAGTTGTGGATACAGGCACCTTGGATACCCTATCATCTCGCACTTACTGGACAGGAAGTCTGGACGAGAACAGCAGCACTGTAGATGTCAGACTCGTGGAGGCTAGCATCACTAAATTATTAACAGATTTATCCAGGATGGAGTCCAAAGTGGCGTCTCTCAAAGCTTTTGCCCAGAATGATGCCCATTGAGACTGATTTATCATTCGTGCCCCTAAATGCAATATTGTAGCCCTACTTGTATTCTCAAATGTGGATTAATTTGCTGCGACGTTTCCCTGGACGGAACAATATGACCGTGTGCCCGTTGTGATCGCAATTAGATTTCCGTCGTATCGTGGTCTTCGGCCTCTTATCCGATCTTGAGGCATTTGTGGGAGGATGAAAGCACGTACGGATATGGACGCATAAATGGAAGAGCTGAAGCAAGAATTTCCAGAAATGGGGCGACTCATTTCACGATCCTAGTGTTTGCTGATGACGACCTTGGGCGATTAAAATATCATCATTTCGCAGGATTCAATAGACCTTTGAATGTCATGCAACTTGGGTGGTACTCAGCGGCGCAATATTAGTGAAATGAAGAGATTCTCTCTGAGACACCCCGAATTGGTTCTCATTCTAGAGCAAAACCATCGGGCAGTTGGGTTCCGAAAAAGCTATCCAGGGAGCGGCCGTGGTTGCTAACGAACAGTGGGACAAAAAGGAAGATGCTTATATGAGGGGTACTTCCAGCATCCCATATTCCCACTGCACAGTCCCCAGCACGAAACTATTATTTGGTTCTCGTGACAACCTGAGCCCCCAAGTAACAAATAGGGGCCATTATCAGGAATCATGGGGATGGTGTGCTCGATCTCATGACGCTGCGTGACATTCTGGGCTGAAGCATCAAGACAAATGCGAAGGAATTAAATTGAATCTTCATCTCCCATATGATAGCAGAACGCGAGATGTTCGAGGATGCCCGGAAGGTCATAAAATCAGTGTGCGTCGGAGCGAGGATAGTCGAGACCGCGATCCGCTCGCATAGCGCACTGGCAGGATCCATGAGCACAAAACACGCCTCAAACGCAATTTTGTCGGCGCACACCGAATAGAGCGGCGAGGAAATGAATTTGTCAGATTCCAGTAATATCGCGAATGATATCGATATCTTTTACGTTTGTGTAGGAAGCTAAAGTAAAAAGCTTGCAGTGCTCGATGAGTTGTCAATTCTTGCGGTCATTTAGGGGCGGGATGTCAGATAAGAGCGGCTTACGCCATCCCAGACGTACTCTACACTTTACAGAACCTCTACTTGACCACTGTCTCATCGGTACAGGGCCCCCGGCGTGTATGGCATTGAATCCAGACCGCATGAGGAGTTGGCAGTGTCGTCGAAGTTCTCACGGCAAGGGCACTTCCACTTCCGGAATCAACTCCATAATTTCATTGTGAATGATGTCGGAAGCTCTATCTGCAAGGGAGGACCGGATTATCTCAGAATCTTTGACTGTCAGACAAGTTCCGACTCCCCAAGACCTCGGGCTGTCTGTTATTGAGATGTTCGAAGTGCAACAGACAGTAGAAACGATCCTCTTGCGGGACTTTCATCGAGTACCCTCTTCCTCCTTACTATATTGGGGTATTGGTCTCATGGGTGATGTAGATAGCATTGCAGTTCCCTGACGAGTATCTCCCATACTCGGTCCCTGTCTTCCAGTCTCTGAGTTCCAAGCTGCCAAATCGTGATCTATATGTGCTAGCGGATACTTCCCATGGCAGGTTCTTAGCCTCTACCCTCCACTTTGTGTGGTTTCTGAAAATAGAATCTACAGCTGTTGTGTGGATGAAGTTTCCGCACAACATGTGGACGCAGATGCAGTGGTCCATTATGGTCATGCTTGTCTCTCTCCGTAAGCACTCAGGGGATGCGATTCATTCCTGAGCGCTCATTTTGGCCGTGTGTACATATAGAACCTCTCGCATCCCCACAATCTATGTATTTGGCAAGCTGGCCATCGACGTACAGCATTGCGCCACTTCACTACTCGAGTGCTGTCATGCTCTATTTCAAACAGACGCACAGGCAATTGGGACAATATTTCTGATGTATAATGTAGCGTTTGCATATCGGGCAGGTGATTGATCTTTTCTCAACTGCTAATTTGTGGCTCTTCATTGCGTGTAAGACGCCGTCTGTAGTGCTATCCAGTCGCGACTCCCCGAAGGCCCGCGGGTCCAGATGTCGCCGTCCCCGCCTGATTTGGTCCCTCCGTCGGCTCAACATTCCCCAGAGAACATCTTCGGAAATTCCCCTGGTGAGGCTATTGGTTCTTTCCGTCACAATCGAGTCCCCGGCGACCTAGAGCCCTCCAGAAGTGTTATCTTCTACGTTGGGGGAGAGAGTATGGCGCTGACAAATATTCTTCTCATGAATTCATCCTTTGATGTGAGTAAAAAATCTTTCGAATATTTTTTCACTTGATCTTTTTGCTAGATCTACTCCTATGACCCAGAACGGGGATCCGCCCGCTTAGAGACAGGGAGTAACCGCATCTTGATGCGGCGATACGCCATAATTCAGAGAGCTCGTGATGCAGACGTTTTTGGCATCTTGGTTGGGACACTGGGTGTTTGTCAGTCCCCCCCTTCGGCCTGCATCCCCGCTCGAAATTTGACCGTTTCGGCCCAGCTCTCTATCTTCCCCTAATAGCGAAACTGCGCCGAGTACTCCGTCTTCACCACAAAAAGTCCTACACTCTCAGTGTAGGAAAATTGAACCCGGCAAAGCTTGCAAACTTTATGGAGATAGAATGCTTCATTTATGTGGCGTGCCCTGAGAATAGTATTGTAGACGCGAAGGCAAGCCATTCTGAGCAGCCAGGTCTCGGGTTGTTTCAAAAAACTGCATTTTAGGATTTCCTCAGGCCAATCATCACTCCTTACGAATTAGATCTCGCGCTCCAAAATGAGGTAGTTTGGCCCATTAAGTATGCGCTAGACTTTGACCAGGTACTTGGTGGAGGCTTTGCAAATATGGACACGTCAGGTAATGCAGCACACTATTTATTGGCTTATGCATTATTTATTTGTTTCTTCTGCCACTCCTGGGTAGATGAGGTCGGCGGTCGTGATCCGATTGGTGAAGAAGACGCTCCACGTTTTTCACTGGTTAGTGGAGAGTATCGACATGCTAAGCGTTACAGGGATCAGGGTGCGTGTCTACATCACCCATTTACGTGCGATTGTTCATTATTTCATCTTTCATTCGCAGAGCAATTGGGGGAAAGTAAAGCTTTGATACTACGTGGGGTGGTCGGCCCAATTTCCGATGTCCTGGCCGGTTCAAGTGGTTTGTCCCCTTTCCACTTTGGGCGTCTCTGGGACCTATTCACTGACCATTCATTGTCAGCAACCTCTTTCCTCCAAACTAGGACGTATCAGGGTCTGAGCACTTCCAGCGGAGTAATTGAGCGGAGTGTGCTGGAGCAAGGCCGGAGTGGTACCGCTCAAGGGTACAATGAACTAGTTGGAGATAATGATGTAAATATGAAGATCTCATATTATTCATAGCCCCGAATTTCAGATACGAAAATGCAGAGATGTAGGTGACCTAGGGGGAAATGCAACAGCTCCAATCAAGGAAAATAAATACATGCGCTTCATAAAAGGATTACATGCCAGGCTTCATATCCGCTTGTCTCCGAGCCAACGCTCTCTGCGCCTCCCCGCTGGCCTTGACTGCCTGGGAGATCAGCGATTGTCTTCCTGTCTTCGCCGACGGCGCGCTAATACTTCTAACATGAGGAGGTGCCATCTTGGTTTCCGGTCCCACGGCGTACTTGCCATCACCTGATGTAGACCCTGATCCTGAACCACTTCCCTCGCGTGCATACACACTGAAGTCCGTATTGCGCTTCATGAAGGGGCTGGGCAGATTCTCCTCATCAGTGAAATCCCAGACAGGGGCCAGTGGTAATGAAGACGAGATAGCCGCATTGACGCTATCCTGGATGCTGGGATTCGATGACAAGCTCCCTTTATCGATACTCCCCTGTTGATGCACTCTAGGAATTAGTGTCGTTGGGATGGCAGGTGGAATATTTACTCGATTTGACGATATCGGCACTGGTTGTGCGATAGAACGCCGACGGGCAACTCGCGGTCGCGCTGTCACGTTCTTCGTATCGACAACGTCTTCGTACGAGCTGGACGACTCTTCTTGTGTGTCTGTAGTATCGGGGTAGTCCGTTGGGCAAGCTGATGAAGTGGGTGAGTTGGCGTGCAATCCGGCTGTGTTTGACTCATTGCTGAACTTCCGAGCCGGCGTTGGGATCGCAATTCCCGTGTCTGATAACACCACGCCTTTCATCGCCGAGCCGAGATCGGTCATACTTCTTGAAGGCATCAGTCGCCGTGGAGTCTCATTTTGGTTGCCGGGGCGGAGGAGTGGTGTTGTATTCATGTGGTGGGTCTGCGGCTTAAGGCGCTGTATTCCAGGTGCGCGGGGCCCTTGTGGCGGCAGAGGGGGCACCGGTGTAACATGATGTTTGGGATTCGATATTTTAGACGGAGTGTCATCATGAGGGATTGAGACAGAGTATGTCGATGTCTCCATCGGGGCCTTTGTTGGGGTGTCTTCATCGTTGTCTGCGTACCTCGACCTCTGAAGGCTCAGAGACCTCGGCGGTTTGTTCCTAAGAGACCCGAAAAAGCTGAAGCACATTTTGACGCATGTTTGTATACCGGACATACTTAACGTCATCCAACGGCGCCTTTGCCATTCGGCTCAGAACTGACGTGACGGCAAGGCTGAGTAGGCATACTCCACGACATAATCATCACACATACCTTCCTTCTCCCACTCGATTTTGGCTTTTTGGTGGGCTTCTTTCTCCTCGCTGAACTCCCTGTATGCATCTCTTGCGAGGGCTACTTGTTGATCGAAATGTGCACGTTCTTGGGCCATGTCATTAGCGGCCTTCTCCACAACGGCGCGCTCCAGATCAAGCTGTGAACGTTCGAAGGCGATGCGCTCCGACTCCTCCTTCAGCCGGGTCTCCTGTGCCATTAGATCACTGTGTAAAGCTTCCAGGGCCTGTTCTCGTTCCGTCAAAGCATCCTCTCTCATAGAGAGTGCGCTTTCACGGGCCTGGGTCACTTCTCGTCTGTGTCTGACGTCATTAATTCTACGAGCGGGAAATGGATTAGATTCTGATGTGACAACGAAATATAGCTGACGTACAACTTGTTGACATCGATGAGTTTGTAAGCGAACACTACCTGTTCAAGTTTAAGTAATTGAAGGGTGGATGGCCGCATTGCAGGCTAGATGGGGAAAAGAATCAGAGCGCCTTCTTTTGGAAACAGGAAAATGCGATAACGTTGACGTTGAGCATGCTCCTGATGGTAGTTTGCAAAGTTAATGAGTATCCCTTTGGAATGGGAGGTATGCGCCCCGAACGGATTGCTGTGGCTAACTCGTTATAGGTCTGGGCGTCGTGGAATGGCGCACTTGAGATTTGACGTCAGTTTCACCATCGGGCGAATAAAAAAATGAGATAGCGTACTTCAGGGCGCAGAGTTCGAAAAGGAGACAACCAAGACTCCAAATGTCTGACTTGGTATCATAAGCTTTTTCGTTCATTAATTCAGGGGACATGTAGTAAGGCGTCTTGGAACGGGGCGTGAATATCATACTATGGGAGCGATGGGCATCAACCTTACGCCAACGTATGTACTTGCGAAAGATGCCGTTGCAATTTGCTTTGCAAGACCAAAATCTCCAAGCTTGATGACACCATCCGAGGACAAGAAGACATTCTCAGGCTTTAGATCACGATGAAGGACCTGCTGCTTCGGATTTCCAGAGTTGATATCAGCGTGAGGTACGTTAGGATCCGCAATATTCAGCTGGATGTTTGGCCAATGACAATGGTTAAGGGCCAGTAATATTTGGGTAAAGAGGTTCCATATCTGATCCTCTGGGAGTGTCCGGCTAGATGGTGGATATATTTAAAGGAAAGGACGACAACAAGACCGGGACCCTTACTTTTGGCGTCGGTGGGTATTGATTAGCGAGCCCAGGTCTCCACCACCGCAGTACTAAAACCAAGGAATAAATCCAGGTCCATCGAGATCGGTAGCGCCTACCTACCTCCATAAGAATGTACAGGATCTTGGACTCTTGATGCACATACTATCGCATTCGTCAGCATTCATCCGTTGAAAATGAAGCCCCAGCATACTCTATTGATGTAGCGCACAATGTTCTCGTGCTTCAGATCTTTCAGGATATTCCTTATTGTGGCGTTCACAATGAGCATCTGAGGGCCGCGCCGTCAGTCCTGCTTACACTTCAGCCACTATTTGTTTCCTATCACGATCTGACATGCGTTCGAAATTGAGCTCCTTTCGAGCAAACAGTTGGCCATCGGATCGCCGCTTGACCTTGCGAATGACCCCAAACGAGCCATTCCCGATGACTTCCAGAGGCTCGTAGTCGTCGATTACAGAAGACATGAGGCCTAGGTCAGGAGAAGAGATGGGGGATGGACGAAAAGGGAGAAACCAGCTCCGAAAAAGCTGGAGAGCACGCTATTCGGCCACGCTTCTCGAGCGCGCACGACCTATGCCGTGTTCACCACCTGCCCGTCGCGTTCGGCGTACACAAGTACAAATACAAATACGATTCTGCATGATACCCACGCCTACAACGACTGCAACTTATCACCACAGCACAGTAGCCTTTCAATTGCTCTATTATAACCCATTTTTGCGCATGTACAGCAGCCCAAGTTTCTGGATGGGTTCATGGAAATGAACTGAACTCGTGGTTTTATCATCAACTTCAGCAACCCCAATTAATACATGATAAATCAATATCAGTGTTTATTCTCGACATCTGTGGACTACGAAGCCCAGCTGTTCAGCCCACCTTTAGAAGTCTGTCACTCTTCCAGAATTACTCCAGTCGTTGTGCTTGACTGGCTCTATCTTCGGACCACCTCGTTCTCCGGTCACTGGATTCACATCACCTTCAAACTCGGGTTTCGGACGCCTCGGGGCATCTGGGTGGACCCCCTCGTTTAAAAATGTCTCTTTCATCGGACCTCGTGGGGTGGAATTATCTGATTGTCCTTTCGAAGCCTGCTTGACAAGGTCTTCAAACTCCCGCTGCTCCTTCGCCGGCAGGGGGGTGGCCCAGGCCGGGCCGGCGATGCTTGTTGTGGTGCATGAACAATGCGTCGAGTTGAAACAGCTCTCTGAAAGAGTGACACCTCGCATCTCGGAATAAAGTTAGAGACTTTCTTCATGTCACTTCCAAGTCAGGTGTGTTGACGAGTATTTGTTCCCAGGCTGACCGGCCACTGGATTTTCGCGTGAATATTAATTTTGGATCCTCAACTGTTCTAAAGCAGAAGATTGGATATCTAAAGAATCTTGTGTAGAGGACAGTCTATCATAGTTCAAATCAGGCCTATTTGCCTAGGCCGACTGAGACTTTAATCTTAAGTCATACATCAAGTCCGGTTTTATTCGACCATACGATTCTGGCGACCTCCAGTTGGTTGCGCTGATATTGATGCAGGCTATCCTCCTGAGTCACTCTTACCAGTTATGGTCAAAGTATTGATTTTATCCGTTTTCAAGGGCGGCACATATCACAATTCAGCAGAGCGATTTTTTTCTTCCTCCATGCCCGTGCCTTTTCAAAATAAGAAAATGGAAATCCCTTTTGCTGCACCAAGATCAGCCCCTTTAACAGGTTGTGTGGTGATTATCCTATAAATCCTCACGCTGGCCGCGCAGTCAATTTGCAATTTGTCCCTCTGGTATCTGGGGGCAATTGGAAGTTCAGCACCGTACCAGCCTCCAATCGGCGAATAATATATGTCAATGTGCGCCAGGGATTATGGCTGTTCATGGACATCGCATTTAAGTTGCCGCCTTTCGCTTGAGGTCTCCAAGCTATTTGGTCCCCTTCCACCTGAACCTCCCTTTATCCAGTCTTGCCTCCTCTCCACGTTCCTAATCATCGTACGCGACAACCAATCATACGACGACTTCTATGTGCTTCATCCTTACCGAATACCGGAAGAACTCTTGTGGTCATACTGAAATTATCGAACGCCACAGAGTTCGCCTCTTACGACACCCATTTACCTTCTCAAGACTGACCATTTCGCCTCCAGATTGACTGCCAGATGAGGAAATGCAAGTGCAGCGTGGCTCATCCCCTTACGTGCGACGACTGTCAAGGAAGCCCCTGTTTGTCGACGTATGTTAAATTTTCGAGTTCATTTCGCCGTCCCCCACCTTATCAAGAGCTGACTCCCGGAGTCCCCCCCAACCACAGGCTTGCAGATCCTCACGATATCGTAACGGAGGTCGTCAACTGGCCATGCTCCGAGTGCAATCAGTAATCATTGTCCGCCGACATGGTGCCATGCTCAATTCGCGAGGAATGCTTCGTCCTCGGTCAACAGTCTATTCCTGCTTCTTTCGTCATCAGTCCTTAATCCGAACATCAGTCGCTCTCCTGAGCAATATCTTTCGATTGATGCCTCCATTCACTAATGTCTCCCGCCGCGGCTTCATGAGTTTACGAAGGGCCAGTGTTCTATAATCCCAGTACCCAAAATGTTTGTTGTCGTCACTTGCCAATACGATGTCAAGGGCAATCTTTCAGACAGTGTCAGTACAATGTTGATGAGGACGTGGACCGCGAATCAGAAGTAGGTGTGCGGCTGGGTGGCACTGATTTTCGCCTGCGTCGTCTCATCGCTAAATATAAATTCATGAAAGAAGTAGAGCAGAGCACAACCCCTATATCGTTGCGTCCTTTCATGAGACCGAAAGAACATAGCCCACCTTCATCCACATAGAACACGGCACGCTCATGAGCTTCGATTTCGCGTGTTCATAACGCTTGCCCAATGAACTAGGACCCTGCTTGCGGTCTATGTCCGAGAGAAGCGCTCAAGAAATTACCAGGTCGGCCCGGGGGTAAGCTCTATGAAGTGACGGTGCGGAGTCGATTGTCAACAACCAAGCAGAGAATGAAGGAAAACATGAATAATCAAGTCGTTAAGAGACCAACGCTCTCTCAAGTCATGTAATATTCTTCATGTGAGGGGACTTGGGATCACTGGCATCCGATTCGTATTTGTCGAGAAAGTGGGTAATATTGTACATGCAATGCCTAAGTTAATGACGGCTTCATTTGCGTTTGAATCTGCCAGTATTCGGGTCGATCCTGAGGAGTTTTTCTTTGGGCTAGCCTGGAATTCACTGTATTCCCGGAAACAAGAAAGGGGCTGGAAAGGAGATGAAGACCTTCGCCGCCGAGGGGTTGGGGACTTTCGTAATCTCCAATCCTTCTTATGGCGTATGAAAGCGGCGGCGCACAGACGTAAGAGTTGCATCATAACCATCTCTATGCCCTCACCAATGAAGGCGATGCGTCGGGCACTGATACCCATCGGGGTTCTTGAACAGGTATTCCTGATGGTAACTGTTCGAACAGACGCGGATTAGTCAATAATTGATATATGAGCGGCTGACAGTGCCAACCAAGAAAGTGAGAGCCGAAGCATTAAGCCATTTGCCTGGTTAAGACAAAGGGGATGGACAAATTCGGGATGGAAACAGCTGAGGCAGCAACACGAAAAGCAGCGATGTGCGGTCGATGCCTCGGCATGACCAGGACCGCTAAATGGGTACCAGGAGACATGGAAACCCCACGAACAAAGGGGCCACCTGGAGGGCATCCCATCTTGGTTTGGCGAGGAACCACCGTTCAATACCCATGTCTCTCACACATCTTCAACAGCTTATAGGGGAAAGGTCACTCACTCTTCCGCGTCCCACCACTTGCCCGCCTCCACGATCTGAGTAACAATGCTCTTTCCTTTCGGGGTAAAATACTTCTCTTGAACCTCCGACGTGACATTCTCCGCTATCTCTTTCTGCTCAGGGCTACTGTAGAAAATTGCAGAGCGGTACTCTTCAAAGATTTGTGGAGTCGCAGCCGGAAGAGAGGAATGGCGTGGGGTGCACATGAAGGATTGCATCATCCAATCGTGTGTTCCGGTGATATGTTTCCGACAGAAAGAATGAAAGAGCATCCGGTCCAAAGAGAATGCAATCGTGCATTCAGAAGGCGCCCGGGAATAAGCGCGACCATTGCA
Organism: Cantharellus anzutake; assembly: GCF_015039405.1. NCBI lineage: Eukaryota > Fungi > Basidiomycota > Agaricomycetes > Cantharellales > Hydnaceae > Cantharellus > Cantharellus anzutake. Next base: position 253,185 of record NW_024067004.1, read on the forward strand.
CAATTATCCAATATATTGGGTGAAAATCAGAGTCAAGGTTGCAAAGCAGGATTGGTGGTTCAGCCCATTGCCAATGGGTGTGTAGGCGTAACAAGTACAACACCAATGCGTTCAGATCCGCAACGTATCCATCAAGAAGGGACGCGAAGTCATGGGCATTTCATAGACGGGCAAAACACAACCGTCATTAGGGGGCGAGCAAACAGAAATCGGGGATTAAGAGACAACACTCACGCGTTCCCCGATCCGCACCTTGAGAATTCAACGTTGTAGGGTCATGTGTGCGATAGAAGAACTCGACGAGTTCAGCATACGTCACTTTGCTGGGATCGAACTCGATCCTGCAAGCTTCTGCGTGACCCGTACGTCCTGTGCAAACCAGGCTGTAGGCGTGATCCGATGTATTTCCTCCGGTGTATCCAACATGAGTAGTTATTCCTCTTGATTTGTAGTGTTTAATGAATACTAGTGAGCGTGTTGGAGGTGACCACCATGTATTGCGCCATAATGCAAAAGGTCAGTTAATTGTCTGCAGCAATGGGCATGCCAATAAACCCACTATGTTCGGTTCCCCAGAAGCACCCGCTCCCAAACGTCGCAACCTCTTAATCAAAGCGGGAAAATGCACCAGGGAAGAAGAGTCTTGCATCAGTTTCTCTGATATGAGCCCGAAAAGAGAGCATATGATAGGCACTCCATTGCCATTAAGTGCACTTACGGGTGCTCGAGGCATCTGCAAGCACCGCATTCAACGCGATTTGCGTTGTCGCCGCAGGAGGGTTCGTAGCCAATCCGTGAGTCATATTACTGGCAAAAGGCGATGCCGATGACAAAAAACGTGAAAGCCTATTGAACATCAAGTAAGGTGTACACACAAGCTCAAGCCAATTCAGTGTGTGCGATCGCGCCAACGTCAGCAAATGTAAGAACCCTCGCACTTTGGGCAGCGAAAGGCACCACGTGAGCACAAAGTGCGACAAAGCGTAACAGAGCGCTGAATGTATGGGTGTCTCAGTCGCTAGCTGACAGCATGAAGAGAGCTTTTATTGTCATAGCTACCTATACGTACGGACGACTAGGCAGTGTACAACGTAAGGGATGGATGCACGCTACATAAAAATTAGACAACGAACCTCAGTCTCTACCTAACAGCGAGAAGAGAACTGAGGGGAGAAAGGAAAGGAAAACAAAATGAATGACAGTTATATATACTGGGAGCAAGAGGATGATCGGAGGTTTTACCGAAATGTTTGATGTTTAGGTATATTGGTTTATTGGTGAGTTCTGCATAGCTGTCACAACACGAAGGGTTTGCTGATTTTAATTTGGTTTGGTTGTTGGTTTGTTTCCTTCGTTTCTTTATGCCAGGCTGGTACCAGCCGTTCTGTTTATTGTTCAAGCGGTCCAAACTTTTCCAAACTTTTCCTGAGCTGTTGCAACGAAGTTGGCCGAATCCATTGTCAGTGTCACCATCATGTACTAATGTCACATATGAATTATTAAGATTTCGGCCAACTCCACCACATTTCAAGGTCTAAATGCGACCAACCAAATGGACAAGCCGAATGTATGATATGGAACATACAGAGCTTGGAAAATCCCGCTTTGAATTTGGAGTACATACCATGTTCCAAAAATCGCATATTGACCTGGGGATCAAGCCGGCCCGACTGTAGGTTAAATGAGCAATGCTATGTAATGCTAATGTCCGTGTTGTCAGGGGACGACTGCGCCTCTCGAACGCTGCAGCTCATTGTGATGATATGACCTTGATGTATACCAGGAATTGCCGGATGTGTTTGAGTGAATCCATGTAGCACTCAAAACAATTTACCTTGGAACCGCGCTCAAACCGGACAGAGATTCACTGCAGTCATTGTGATTTCCCTAGTCCTCAACAAGACCACATCATTTGACGAGGGAACTCGACGTTGAGCTTGAAAATAAGGTCGTGCTAGCCGAGAGAAACAGAAGGGTGTGAGGAGGTACGGAGGGCAAAGGGAAATGCGGGGGGGATGTACAATAATTGAAGAGAATGCTGGAGAAATATGAATATAACAGCCGAGATAAGAAGGGAATATAAAAGTCATGAAAACAAATCCGGAGGCAGAGGAGCGGAGGAATGCGAGAGGGATAGGGAAAAATATATGGTGTTTTGTTAATCCTTAGTCCTAACTTCTAAGCGTGTATACCAAGACGGGTACAAGCCTTCATCCGCGTCATAAAATCTTCATAACAATCCGCATTCTCTGAGGTGTATCTGAAGCAGAATATCCTGAATAGCACTCAAGACGACTGAAACAATAGTATTAGTGCACCTCTCCAGGTCTCGCATAGCAGGCTCAGCCACGTACATTTGATTTGTTGTGTATCAGTAGCACAAGTATAGTGAGCATAAATCTGCTTCGTACTTGCACTCTGGTTAAGACTGACGAAACGATGCAGGAGATAATCACAAGCTGCATCGTAATCAGGGCCTCCAGTAAAGTCAGGGAAGTAGTCAGACAAGGGAGAAACTGGCAATTTTTCAGCAAAAAGGTCGATCTTGTTGAGGAAAAGAATCTGAATAGTTGAGGGAAGAGTTAGAATCCGATAAAGGCAATTACGAGGAGGAAACTTACAATGGAAGTTTTGACGAACCAACGGGAGTTGCAAATGGAGTCGAACAGTGTCAGTGCCTCCTGCATGCGGTTCTATACCGTTGATGCAAATAATTGGGCTTCACGTTGCTTGAGCGACAGAAGGCATCCTTTACTTACTACACTCTCATCCTCGTATAACATCTGGTCGTACTCGCTGAGTGAGACTAAAAACACCAACGCCGTCACATTCTCAAAACAATGGATCCACTTCTTCCGCTCGCTTCTCTGCCCACCGACATCGAACAACTTGTACGTAAGCTCACCAACACGAAACGTCGTCTCGGTGATTCCCGTTGTTTTCACTCGAGAGCGCAGGATATCCTGGTTTGTAGGGAGGTAACCAGGGGCCGACATACGGTCGATGGCATTAAAATAGCTGCAGTGCATTCGTCGAAAGGATACAAGCCGGAATTGGGGCGGAGATAGGATCAGCCAATTGAGTCCGAAGTAAGACGGAAGGAGAAGAAAGGATCAATCCCTGAGAACCCTCTCAACGGTGGGATGTAAAGGTGCCTTCTGTAACTAGCGAGAAGGGGCACACAAAGGGAACGAACAAAAAGGTAAGGGGTCAAAAACTCACTATACAGCAGAATCGTTCAGCTGAAATTCCCTTGCTCTCCTTACGGCTTCCCTGATATTGGGATCATTCCACAACCCCCTCACAGCATCACTGATGTGAGGGTGGAGGGTGTCGCCTTCGATCTGTCCAGGCAAAGACATGATGATTGCGCGACGACCATCATTAGCAGGCTGAATATTTATGCCGAGTAGAGGGAGCGCTTCAAGGATAGCACGCATAGACTGAATGGTATTCGAGAACTGAGTGTTGAATATTCGAGGGCGCGTGGACGATGAGGAAATAAGCAAGGTTCAAGAAGCTTGGCGTAGACACTGACGATAATCTCTTTGTAAGATTCCCTTTCTTGGTCGTTATAACCGCCATGGTGTATGAGCTTCATTTGCTTAAGGACCGTTGACTAGATTCCATTGACACCTTAGCCCAGGTCTAACTGCAGAAAAAGTTTCTGGCACGCACCTTGCCAGATTCACCAGCGCCCAGAAGGAGCATCTTTATCTCGTTGCGGGCTTCTGCCCGGTCCTTCCTAAGCTGGTTCTCGATCTCGTCATTGCCTGCAATGGCGGGGGGCGACGTTCGAAACGCCCGGCGAACTTGGATCATTTTTAGCAAACAAAGGGCGACAGTTAAGACATACGGGCTTTGGCGGCCTCATCAATGGCAGTAGACTGAGTGCATCCCATTGCTTGCTAACACGTAGTATACGTCGGAGGGAACGGATAGAATGGGGAGTGGAAGGGTAGGATACAGCTGGGGGGTGGAAGGACGGAACAAGAGGAATAACCCAGCTGGAAACGGACTGACTTGTTGCTCGAGACAAGAGTTACGAACCAAGAAGGGAATGAATTGATCGGCAGCAAATAACTTGATTAACTCGACACAAATAAGGATACACAATAGGGACGACTGTGATGAAGCGTAGTCCTGCGTTAGGCACTATTGAGTAGTCCACTTGTATATCGGGAACGGAACGTGCACAGTCCCAGCACAGGAGAGGGTAAGTGAAATTATAATTCAACAAGCTCAGGCAATCGCCTCTGCTAAACCCGTGGCGAACTGGTGTCGCTGCCGGTACCATCAGTCTCGAAAATGCTATCGAAGTCTTGCGGTCCATGATACCCAACTACACCAAACGCTTCTTGCAATGAATGCCCCACAGAATCCAATTCGGAAATCACACCCTCTGTAGCAGAAACACCTCTCAGTCCCATGAAACCAAAATCCTGCTCACCAAGCCCCCTGACTTTCACGCCAGAAAGGCAGGACGGCAGAAGCTCAGAGGAAACAGGCATGACTCACTCATCATTAGCGCATACGCCACGTATAACAATTGTCTGGACTCGTGTCCTTCCATACTCTCGGTCATATCGAAGCGTCGCAATGCATCGACGAGTCTTTGTCGGGCCTGCTCAGCTGGTGGGAGGTAAGGTGATAAAGGCGACTTTGAACCGAAAGCCGCTGAAAGTACAGAGCAGTATAAGATAACATTGCCGACCTGACAGGTGAGACAGCGATCCACGTCAGAGGATCTCAGCTGGATTGAGGCATATGACCCACCATTTCGCGGCGCTCCTTGTTGACTGCCCTGATGAAATTCGTCTCATGCTAGGGGGAATTTAGATAAACCCCAGTGGCCGACCCAATATCAACTTACAGATCTCCTGAGTACGACGTTGGAAGCATTAATTAATATCATGCTTGGCCGCGATACCACTACTTCTTGTACTCACCACTCATTCCTGAACACCACTGCACACCATGGTCATCAGTTTATCAATTAAGTATAATTCTCCGACTGCAAACCTTACCACATCGCATGCTGTGCAATTTATCCAGTATGTTTTGCAGACTCGTCAAAATATTCCTATAGAAAGTGACAGGAAATGGCCCCTTCAACCGCGGCTCATTTCCTGCTTGGACTAGCAGGCCTTGCAGTTCCAGAAGCTTTAGCTGCAGGTGTAACTCCCTGACAGAATGAAATCCGCAAGGAGTGTTATCAAGTCGTCCCCTGCGCCAAACAGCCAGGTGGAATGCTGAAATAGAGCAGGACTTACATTTCCATGAATAAGGCCTCCGATGCGTGGATAGTGGGCAGAAGTTGCACATCTTCAACGTCTTCCGATCCAATACGCTGGTGGGCATGGGGATCTGGTATCTCGCCACTCTGTGAGTTCATCTTTACGAGTGCTGTATATAGCCATCCAATGTTTAGGCAAAATCTGCATACATGCACCGATCGACCCAAAGAATAAATGAGCGAAGTTATCCGACAAGATAAGACATACTCTGAGAGTCCATTCGTAAGCTCTCGACGAGCTTCGGAAGGCCACCACCACCTACTCACAATTAACGCCCACACAACGCCTATGGTTACAGCACATGACCGGTAGAGCGCAATTTGCCAAACCGCTTGGTCTTCGAAGCGGAGATTGTAACTGGAGTGCACATCACCTGCTTCATCAATGCGCCCTGGGATCGAATGAAAGAACTGTGCCACTTACCAAAAAAGAGTGGTGAGATTATACGCAAGGAGAACGAACCGGCCACTTGTGGCGTATGGTGGCATGGTGATGATTACATAGAAGCAAGGCATCGAGAAGAAAAAACCGAAGGCTGCAAGTAAGATGGGCTTTTCTGGAAACAGGGTCGAGATGGTGCCTCTGTATATGCTCATCAACACCCAATCTAAGCCCAGCAACAAGCAATACTAACGCTGCCACAGCTCCGACGCTATAAAAATTCAGTCTCTGTGTGACCCAGGTGAGAGGAACCAGTCACGCACAATGTCCCGAGTATTCGATGCAGACCCATGACGTTCGTCTGACAAATCCGAGTTAACACCTTAGATTATGGGTCCCACCAAATCATACCCACCGCCCCAATTGTCTTGGACATAACTTAGGATATAGAAGACATGACAAATCGATGTTAAACCGGATATGAAGCATGGCGCACCGACAAAGAAAGATATCAAAGCCCATTCACCACGATACTCCAGGAACCAAGGCCTTGTGGAATCTATGAATGCTGGAAGCGCGAGAATGGCTGTCCCGGTCCCAGTCTTAATGGCATATACGGTGTCAGGCTCTCGTAAGCGCTGAAAAAAAGACCATATCGTCTGTTTGACCCTGCCCCACATCGGAAGGGACAGATGTGATGGTCGAAGTATAGTATTCGGTGCATGGGGCTTGACCGGTGGGAAAAGCTTAGACGCCTTTGGTGCATTCTTGTTTGGCCCATAATTTGCTATTCAAAAGCATGGTGATCTGATTAGCCAGCGAGACTCTATAATGCAAACAGAAAGAGCTCACAGAGTCGATTTTTAAGGGATGGACGTGAAGAGGCATTCCTCAACGCTCGCTGTTGTAGCTTCACCTTGGAACCACGAGGTAACCATGAGATAAACCAGCCTGTCCAGCCAATGGCAGAGTGCTCAATTTGGTGGATGATACCCATGGCTTCTGTCAGGACTTGCAGTTCACGGGCGAACTCTTGCAACGTGAACAAGAAGCTGCAAGTGGGTGAAGTGGTCAGCTGTATTTCGGCCGCATCACCGCTAGTTGGGATGGCCCACAAATAAAAGAGAAACATGGGGTCCTGTTCAGTGACCCGACTTCCGCCTACAGATTTGTTGCGCTCTCTTTCAAACAGACGAGCTAATGCGTAGTTGGATGTTCGTTCAACGGTGAATAAGGCCCGGCCTATTTCCGAGGACAATTCATCATAGTCATGATGCAGCTCCGCCCTCGGTGGAGTGGCCAAAGAAGCGATGTGAGCGGTAAACGATTCTCGCAATGTTGTGAGTATTCGGACGCAAGTTGACTAAATTCAATTCCTTTAGCGAGAATGAACCTTCGTTGCGAAAGGCGCAAACTCACAGCAAGCGCGCTCATAGGCGGCCCAAGTTCGTCGACCAATTGCGCAAACTCCTTCTCCACTACCGCGTTCTGTGTATCGGGGTCGACGTTTGACAAGCCTGTGAGTTCATGTCTAGCTAGTGACATTTCGACTTCGAGGCGCAACCCCGAACGAAGCCCACTTATATGCTGCGCAAGACGAGTCATACTGTCCACAGCAGCATCATAGGCATCGGAAGGGCGCTGTATCCGGGGATTCCACCATTCTGACTTAGCTTCATCCCGGCTCTTCTTCAGAGATGTAAATGAGGCTTGGTGATCCCTGATTGCTTGGAGTAAAGTTTCTGAGTTCGAATGGAGATCTTCTTCCAGCAAAAAGGCCATCGTTAAGATCTGCAGGAGTGTGGCGAATGAGTTGAGTGATCGACACATATCTCGTCTTTAGCGTATAGTGAGCGAACAGAAATATCATAATGTAACATTGCACTTACTGCAATGCGGTTGTTGCACTTCGGGGCTATCAGACGAATCAAGATATACAGATGTAGTCTAACGGCAGTAGGCTTACCCAAATAAGTATGCAGACAAGGTTTGAAATTATTGAACCTAAAAAAGAATCATGAACGCTGGTCGGCTAGCATAATTGGGACTGGCTCACCTATCAGCACAATAAACGAAACTTGCAATAGGATGTGCAGTCCCCCTTCTTTGACCACTCTAGGAGCACAGATGTCCTTCCAGGTCTCTCAGCCAAGGCTCTAATCACTTACGTGATGAATATAATTATTGAAGCCATCGATGCAGCTGGGAATCCCGGTTCGGAAGAGCAACCTCGTTGGTATTTAAGGCAGAATACGAACCGGGTGAAAATGATGGTTTGTTCATCCATTGCTGGATAAAAAGGTCGGTTCGTATGGATATTGTGACCGCCATAGTGACACATACTTTGACCCAGGCAACAATAGACATTGCAGCAGCAATCCACATGAATGTGAGGGCATCAGCTAACCATTCCCATCCCGGTTTGATCTCAAAGAACCAGAACGTGTCCATAGATCCAAGCGCAACAAACGCGGAGAACAATGCAGCAATAAGGCAATATACATCTGCCTCTTGCATCGCACCCAAGGTTTTGGCAGGGTTGAAGTAGACAGTGACTACGAGCATTTGTGAGAGTAGTTGTGGGAGGTATCCCACCTGCATACCTGTAGCAACCATATGTCCAGCAGGACTCGGCCCCGTTGAACCATGATTGGGAACCATGTCTGATATCAGTGAGGCAAAATATGGTACGAAGGTGAAAAGTGACCCAATAAGATACGCTGTGGCGCACTTAATAATATCCTTTTGTAGAGTTGACAGTTGCGGAACACTCAGCCATTTTTGTGCTGAAACAATGGACCGCGCACTGTCAGGTGAAGCTGCGCGTACAATGTTATTGGTACTCGTCGTGATGGTTGAGAGACGTTCCTCGGAGTCGCGTTCAGGCATTTCGGACGGCTCTGCGGTGATGAGCCTTGCACCCCCATGCTCAAGGTATTGACTACTGAAGATAGAAGCTCGTTGGCGCAAACCTCTCGACGTTCTGGACAGAGAAGACGCTGCCGTAGGCGATCGCTGAAGGCCGGATTCCGTTTGGTTTTGGAGGAATACATCCTCGAAAATAGTCCACTCGCGATTTGGGGTAGAAGGCACGCTGCTAGGTAACCCAGCACCGCGGAGCAATGAGGGAATTGACGCTATACCACGGCTCGGAGAGTTGTCAGTAGACGTGCTGTGCATTACATTTGCTATCGACAGAGGCTGCTGTGCCATTCAGGGCACAAGGTCCACCAAAGGCTAATGAATTACGGAGTTACGGTCGGACTTAAAACTGCAATCCCCGGCTCCGAAATCAGCTCAAGGATGAGGTTGCACAGATGTACAGTGGAAATATCATTGCTTTGATACAAGGGAACAAGGAAGACGAGCAATACACAACTTGGCTTATTCACAAGGGAGGATTTGGTCCAGGGCGATGGTGATAGATTGGACTTATTCCCTGTTTCCCGCTTCCGCACTGCCAACGCCAGCTCCGTTTGGTCGCAGAGGAGAAATTCTGTCAGCAAGGGATTTGTGCACCTCCTGTGACTGCAGTCTAGCCATCAGCGACACTACGGATGCGGATGCTGGAGCTGTCTGGGTCCGTGTCAACAAGGAAGGGGGTGTCAGTTTTCCTTGTGCAGCATTCCCTGCCTTTTTGGCTGTAGATTGGGAAGATTGTTGTAATCGCGTGAGCATGGCTGGAGGAGGCTTCTCGATACCTGCTGCTTGAAGCTTCTTCGCGGCTCCAAGAAAAGACAAAGAAGGGGCGACTGCGGTAGATGCGGGAGTATCAGGGAAGGCGGGAGCAGATTGTGATTGGGACGTCGTACTAGCGGCTCCTCGCATGCGGAGTCCTTCTGGATGGAACACTGCGGCAGTTCCATTATTGTGCATCTGGATCTCAGTTGTCTTAGATTTGGCTAGAACGGATGGGGAAGGACGGGGCGGCAGAGGATGGGAAGAATTCACTGGTATGGTTGGAGTGGGCTTGGGAGATGGTGTGAGTTTGTCACCTAGTCGACTAAGCAATGAATCCGTTCTCGGTCGTTTGGTCTCTCTCGAAACCTCCGGAGATTCGCCGTCCGAAACTGCAGGCTCATTGATATTCAATCTCGAGATAAGGGAAGGTGCGGGGGAAGCAGCTGGCGTCGAAACTAGCGAATCCGCTTTTCGTTTATTGAAAGGTCCAATCGGAGGGGTTGGCTGAGATGGTGTGGCTTCCGCCGGTGCATTGCCCCTTTTCGCGGGTCCTACAGGGGAGTACGATTAATCTTGACAGGAGCAATCTCCACTTTCTGACGTGGGTGCATCATCAGGTAATTTCCGTACGGTCCAGGGAGGGCCTTACCTTCAATTCGGCGATGAGGCTGGCAAATGATTGCTCATCGAGTCTCTCCAGAGCCAGCCTAACTTCTTTTATAACTGATTGCTTCCTCTCGCGAAGTCTGGCATCGCGATCCAACTGCCACAAAGGGATCAGGAAGGAAACAATGAGGATAAGCACCGAGCCAACTAACCTGGGGTTTAACCACATCTTTCAGATAGTATGATAAGTGTCTTGGCGCCTCCGGATCACGTCCCGAAGCCTGGATGAGAGTCTTTGATTGTCATAAATGATACTTAGTTTTCCGTCCACGAATACTGAGTGCACTATCTAAATTGGCACTAAAATGAGATCAGACAACACCAACTTTTGATATATCGCTAAGCCAATTAGTCATGACCGTGCGAGCGGCTAAAGCTTCTGAAAGATTGGCACCGTCGGGGCTTGACAGTCGGCTCTTGAAGAGATTGAGCATCACCATAATGAATGTTATCTGCACATCCGGCTGCAGTTTGGGGAGTCGAGGAAAAACTGGGTCTGCAGATACGATAATTTCGACGGCGGGGGTGATGCTTTCACACTGACATGCGAGAAGGCCTGCGAGTTCGTACAACATAACGAGCTGGTCCCCATCCAATTGTTGGACCTCTCCGTCAGAGTTCCTGCGGGGGCTTTCGACGTTGTGCAAGATAGACCGGACGGCATTGTGTGCCAACTTGGGATGCGGGCGCTCTCTGAAAAAGGGATGCAGCAGCTTGTCGACAATTAACTGCGCATTAGTAGCTGAAGCGCCGCTCAAGACCTGGTGAAGAGGATGAATCGCGGTCAAATTTGAATCGTAGAGGCGGAAGTACCTTGACAAGGCCTTCGATTAGTTGAGCGCCTGCACCATCCTGAAGCAATATTGGGATGATCTCATGACTTGATCTGCCCGTCAAGAACGTGATGACGTGATCTCGCAGTTCTGTCGTGTGTTCTGCACCATCTCCAACAAGATATTCGACTAGGATGGGCAGAGATTTGGCAGGGAGGTCCTTAATTATCTCAAAAAGGGAGTTCTGGATAGTCTGCAGCTCCAAAGGATCCTCGTTTTGCAACAATTGAACAAGAACGTCTGTGTTCCGAGGTGCCCAGGCTGGCTCGCGCCTAGCCGTATCCATCAGCAGTTTATAGCCAATCATTCGTACCTAGAGAGGGGCCAAGCGGTTAATGAGCGTGTCGCTCACCACAGAAATTTGGACATTCACAGAGGTTTCTGGATCCTCGCACAAGTCGAGGATGGTGTCAATTGCCTGCTCTTGCATTTCTCCCATATGTTTAAAGAGAAGTGCGAGTTGTCTAGATGCCGCAGTCCTGACGCTCTGATAGTTCGATTGGAGACATTTGAGCAGCTCGCCAGATACTTCTCGTCTCTTGGAAGTTGTGTTGGTAAGCGCGCAAATGACGTTTCACCTTTGACTTCACCTTTTCTGGGGAAGCATTGCGGGCCGAACCAAAAGCCCGAGAGACTTTGTTGCGTAAATGAACCTCTTCTGAGAAACCCGACATGTGGTGAAGGAGCGCGTCTGCAGAGCAGAGCTTGGCTTATTTTTGTCGAGCCGACAAACAATGTAAACCCCGTGATTCGTGTGCAAGGAATAAGGAATTAATATTGGTGTTCTGATCCATCTCCTCGAGCCCGAGAGAATCTTGGGAACTGCTGGCCGGCTCATGGCTTCCCGTGCATTGCTTGTGGACGTGCACACTCACCTGTACCTGCCAAGATATGCCTCCCTCCTGAGGCAACGAACCGCAGTTCCTCTAATAAAATCGAGGTCGGATGGTGATCGTTTGGTCATATTGGAGAACGAGCCTAGGCATGGGCGTTTCAAAGTGGATTCATCCTGGCCTTGAAATGACAATTTTTAGTGGGGGACGGCCCGTTGGACCACAGTATTGGGATCGAGACCAGAAACTGGCTTTCATGGACAAGCACAACATCGATATATCAGTTGTGGGTAGAGTACTTTACCTTCTCTCACCAAAATGTAACTTCTCAAAAGGTGTCCACGGCAAATCCATGGCTGGACTTCCTTTCGCCGAGCGAGGCAACTTCAATGGCTCAGGCTCTCAACGAAGATTTGGATGACTACTGTGCTACGGGGCCAAACTTAAGCTTAAGTGGCTCTGCAACTCTCAAGCGCCTTTATGGGCTGGGCTTGCTCCCATTAGTGCCTCGCGTTAGCACGGAAAGCGTGCTCGACGAGATCGACAGGATAGCAGCACTTCCCCACTTGCGCGGTCTAATTATGGGGACTCGTGGTTTGGGGAAAGGTCTCGATGACGGTCAGCATCATAAGTATAAGCTTATGATACCTTTTCCATTAGAGGCTTTTTTTATTCAGCGGAACTGGAACCAATATGGGCTCGTGTCGCAGAGAAGCGTGTCGTGATTTTCCTCCATCCCCACTACGGCGTTGGTCCGGGTGTCTGGGGCGAGAAAGACAATGGGCATGTCCTTCCCTTAGCCCTCGGATTCCCATTCGAGACCACCGTAGCTACGACTAGACTCATTTTGGCAGGGGTGTTCGATCGCCATCCCGAACTCAAGTTGCTGCTGGCACACTCTGGAGGCGCATTGCCTCAGCTTTCCTCTCGTTTGGCATCTTGCATTGTGCATGATCCTGTTGTGGCCTCGCGCCTGAAACACGATGCGCGCTGGTATCTCGGAAAACTTTATTTCGACGCCGTGGCTTAGTGCGTAATTGTCTAGTTCCCACCGCTCCCTGTATGCTGATGCAAGTCATTTTCCTCTTTAGTGGTTCCGAAGAGCTCGATTTTGTGTCATCGACCGTCAGTCGTGCTGTCAGATATGATACCCATTCGTCCGAAAGTCTTGTTGGGTCCTCTCACATGATGTTTGGCACCGATCATCCATTTTTCCCGCCGATTGACGCGGAGAAAGGCATGGAAAAATGGATGAGTGTCGTAGAAAATCTCAAAGCCATTGATGATGTAGGTTCGTGGAGCGATGCTGAGAAGGATGGAGTGAAAGGATCCAATGCGTTGAACTTGTTTGGCATACAATCATAGACCCACTGTGTTTGCAGCTAATTAGCTCTTGGAACCCACTATGCTCGTTCTACGATAGGTTTTGGGATCTGAATTTTCAGACTAAAATCTATGTGTTGCACAGTCTGATGTACGGCACTTGTGCTCAGGATGTCAATGGCTGCTCGGTAACGTCAGAGAGCACCCAATAGAATTTTGGTTAAATTAAACTCACGATTCACAGCCCTGGATCGGAGGTTGCTTTCCTCGATCCCACCACTGGTCTCTAGTAAAAACTTCCGTTTCCCCGACCATCGCTCCTTGAGTCCTTGTGCTACATCGAGTAACTCCCGGCCCTCCATGTTGTCTAGCATGACTATATCGGCTCCGGCTCAATAGCTTCGTCCGCTTCTTGCTCTGACTGTACCTCGACATCGATGAGGACAGAGAAGCCTGAAACGCGTCGAGTCTGCTGAATGGCCCTAGTGATAGATCCGGAGGACCATATGTGATTATCTTTGAGCATGACCATACTCGAAAGGTCTGTGCGATGACCATCAATCCCGCCAACAAGCATACCATACTTCTCGATCAAACGGAAGCCTAGGCAAATATTAGCACATAATTGAACACCAGGAAAAGGTTACGGTACCTGGTGTAGTTTTTCTCGTGCCCGCAATGATCCCTCTGAAACCGTTCTCATCTGCAATAGCCTTGAACCGCCGGGATCTACGCCGAAGTCTGTTTCCGCAGGAGCTCTCAGGTCTCGTAGACGTACTTGGTGGCAATGCCGCTACACCTTGCAAGAAGGTTCAGAGCGACACGCTCTCCTAACAATAACTGACGCGCAGGTCCGCTGACTGTGGCGACGTGTTTGATCGGCTCGAAGATGTCCCCTTCACACATATGCCATTCTACACTACTTAGCATTCAGCACCTGCTTGTGAGGGGAAACAGGTGCCACTACGTACTGACACCCAAGGTATCGAAATACCTCATCGCAAAAGGGTACTCCCGCTAGCACGGCTGGTATTTTACCCTTGCCAAACAGGTAGGCTTCACGATGCACCTCCCCAACGACGTAACCACCCCAATCAAAGGAAGGAGTATCCTCCTTTAGCCAGCCAATCACTTGTTCCTTCCAGCTAGGGGGGAGAATATGAGCGAATGTCGGCTCGGCATAGTGAGGCATTTGAAACAGACAAGGATCGAGCAGAATGGTTATACAGCGTGAGAAGATGACGTGGGTGACTGCGTTCAGTGGAGAAATATCGTGCGCCCAAGCCGAGTCTTCAGCTCCACCATCGTCCTGCTTATGGACTACCAGTGCCGGCCGTGGATTAGGTCTGAGTTTATTTTTATCTGTTCGAGTCGAGTATTCCGCGACAAACACACTGCAATCGACCAACCGTCAGGCTGCGGCGAACCATTAGGTTCACTTTTATGATTAATATATAATGGAATAACAGAGGGACATTTCAATTTGCAGGGAAACTGTTTTCATTTCTGCTAATTTCCCAAGATTCCCTATCCTACCCCGCCTAGCGATATTGTGAACGTGAGCTCGAGTTGCTGTCTGCTTTAATTAGTTGCCATCATTGGCCTATCCGACGCCGGTGCTTGGACACGGAGAACAAAGCAACCTGCCGGAGACAAAATACTGCGCATCTCTGGCCTTTCATGCTCATGCTTGGGTTTGTCCTCACAGGGCATCGAGACAATACTCGAATGGATGGATTAGATGAATTCATTTAGATCAACCGTGCCCATCGGCATATGCACATGCCGTACCACAAGTGAAGGATAGTGGGAGCCTGGGAGGCGGTTGTGGGTCGGTATGAATGAGTGTCAAGTATCAAATGGGGCGGTGCGAGGATGCCATGATAAAACAAGGAGGAGGGTGCACGATACAGGGAGCGTGAACACGGGTGGTGGTCATCGGAGTGGGATGCGCAATATTAAGGTGCAGAGCAATATCAGAAGCGAATCCCATCATTGAAGTGACGTTGGTCACGTGGGCTGAACGGGACCAAAACTTAGTTTGAAGTGTTTCTCGCCACGTACTTCTCTAAAAATTGTGTGGCAGCATTCCACAGACCCCAGGTCTTCAGTTCTAACTCGGCAACCGGTACATTCGTCCAGTCATGGCTTCCCTCAGTGCCGCAGAATTACAGAAACGGCACGCACTGGAAGGTCTGTCCGAGAAGTTTGTTTTCCATTGTAAGGTCGCTCATCTCCATTTTAGGCGCGCCTGATCCGTTCCCCAGTCTCAACGAGCCTGAACAAACCAGGAAGCTCAAACAACCCGTTCAGGTGAATGGTGAACTGCTGGACCAATCGGAAATTTCATTTCCGTCTCTTGTGCCTGCACCGTCTGCTGCCAGAACTCAAAAAGCCCCCGCGTCCCAATGGGCATCAGGTACTGGGGGAATCAAACGGCTTCCTGTTATCCACGTCCCTGTCTTCGCGAGTCTCATTACTCTTCCTCGGGTTGATCTCTCACGTATTGGCACTGCTGGAAAACCAACTACACTCGGAGTTGTCGTGAAAGAGGTTATGGCTAAGACAAAAACGAAGATTGAGGCTTCCAGCCAGAGAACTACTGGTGCTACGACGTTCCATGTTAAGGGCGAATCAGAGCTCGCAGTCGAAACTGCCACAAAGCAAATCACAGCCTCCCTCAGTCCCCATGTATGTCCCAAAGTTCATCCTCAAAGCATACAGTTGCCCATCATAGCTTCCCATAGGTCACGCTCATTATAGAAGCACCCCTTTCTACTATTGGTACAATTATTGGTCCTAAAGGTCACTCATCACATTCCTTCGGGTTTGCATCACTTTTTCTCATAGTGGCAGGATAATAGGCGCTACGCTGAACAAAATTCGTGAGGATACGGGTCATTCTGTTAAAGTGGACATTCCTCGTCGCGATCCTACTCAGGTGGACGCGTCCGTCGCTGCTCTTGACGATGAGGAGCCGACACTCCGCATCACAATAACGGGCCCCGGCCCATTGGCAGAGGAAGTCCGTTCTGAGATCACCGCAATCATCGCGACAAAGAAGTCTAAGTCTACGCAGCGTGTTCGCGATGTGCCCGTTCACATTGTTCCCTTCGTTGTGGCTAGACTTTCGGACTATCAACATGATGAGATCACCGTCACCGTGAACCAGCCTCTTCGTGAAGTTATTGTTAGTGGCGAACGCGAGGCTGTTGTACGCACCATCGCAAAGGTCAAAGAGGACGTCAATGGTTGGGATCAGTCACTTGAAAATGTTCTCCTCTCAATTCCTAAGCGTCAACATCGCCTCCTGGTTGGTGTCGGCGCACAGGAGCTCATGAGCAAGACACACTGTGCCGTTATTCCCACCCCGTTTGATGAGCCCGGTGATTCTGTGACTGTGTGGGGCAAGTCTGACGACATACCATTGGCTCTTGGTACAGTATACGAGACGGCTCGTTCGAAGTATTCCAGTGGGGTTGTCCTCCCAGGTCCGATTTCCCATGCAAGTCAAGTGCAGACGTATCTCACTCGGTCCGCGTATCTCAAGAATTTGTCATCTTCTCACCCTGATGTCTCTGTCTACGTCACATCCACTGCCCTAGCTCAAAAGACGAACAGCGTGAATATCGACTTTTTTGGCGACAAGGCTGAAGTGGACACAGTTGTTAATGACCTGAATGAGCTCATTCACAAGCTCGAAGGCGCCCTACGTGAAGTTGACATCGATTGGCTAGTCCACAGGACGCTAATTGGGAAGAACGGCATGAAGTGCGTTTTTTCTCTATATTGGATGTCGCGTATTCATGACGAGGTGCGATGCAGAATCAAGCAATTCCAAGAGCAGCACAATGTTCTCTTGTTCTTTCCATCAGAGTCTTCCGAGTTATCCAAAGTATTGCTGGTTCATGATCCTCTGACGCTTTCACCCGCGGCGCCTACCACGACTCAGAAGCAGGGCCATCTTGATGATGTACAGAAGGAAGTGCTCAAGCTGGTGGCTGATTATTCAGACGTCAAGAGCGAGACGATTCAGGTTGAGCAAAAGTGGCACTCTGTGATAATTGGAAAGAACGGCACTACACTCAACGCGTAAGTATTGACTTGATACATGCTGCAAAATCGTCATTCTCGCGCCCTCTGTACAGCGTTATCGGGGAAGAGAAGATTCTTTCCATCAAGGTTGGTGCTCAGGTAAGGCCCAGTCCCGATGCTACTCCCTTGGGACAAGACGACATCCAGATCCGCGGACCTTCCTCGGAGGTTGACCGGGCCATTCGTGAGATTCGCGAGATCGTCCAGAAGGCAGAGCAGGATGAGATTGACAATGGTTATGTATGTGATTGTCCTTTCATCAGGGACTGCATTCTCAATGGTGTCAGACCCTCGAATTTGACTTCCCTCGGGAATATCTTGGGCGTATCGTTGGCACTGGAGGTGCCCTCGCAAACAAGCTTCGTGAGATGCTTGGCATTTCTCTTGACTTCTCAGACGATAACGAAGAGGAGACGGACAGCAAATCGAAAAAGAAGAAGCCTATTGCCAAGTGCCATGTCAAAGTCAGCGCTGAATTTTCTTCCACCATCCCTTTACAACTCAATGACACTTCTATAGATCGTTGGTCGCAAGGAGAACGCCGAAGAAGCCAAGAAGCGAATTCTTAATCAAGTTGAGAAGCTCGTAAGCCCATGGTACTCAGGCTATTAAGTCGATTTCATTCCAATCTCTTGCTCTCGAAGGCCGACGAGACTACCGAGATATTAAAGATCCCCCGTTTCATCCACGCAGGACTAATAGGACGTGAGTAATCACGAAATCAGATCTTGATGTCATTTGAGATCCCCAGCAGCTAGCGGCAAATATGTTCTCCGCTTGGAGGAAAAGCATTCGGTTAAGATAATGTTCCCTCGGGAGTCAAGGGATAACGAGGATGGTGGCTCTGATGAGGCGAAGGCTGCCCGACCTCGCGAGAATTTGAGACTCGATGAAGTTCTCTTGAGGGGTGGAAAGAAGGGCGTAGCCAGTGCCAAAGCCGAGATCATGGAGGTAAGCTTATCACAGGATGTGTCGACGCCTGTTTCTGATTTATTATACCAGGCTGTTGAGTACGAGAAAGACCAGAATCAAACTCTATCGTTCACTGTTCCAACTAAGGCTGTCTCTCGAATCCTTGGTAAAGGGGGTGCTCAAATCAACTTGATCAAGGACGACACTGGCGCCCAGGTGGATGTCGAAAAGGCTGAAGGAAATGAAACTCTGGTCACTGCTCGAGGATCGAAGGAAGCAGTCGTGGCTGCGAAAGAAGCTATCCTGGCCATCGCCAACGAGGTTTCGGATGAAATCACCACTACAATCAATATTGAGTCAAGGTACCACCGCAACATCATTGGACCCGGTGGTCAGAATTTGCGTGATACCATTGTCCGAGCTGGTGGTCCCTCGGAGTCTCGCGCTCAAGCAGGACTTGTTCATTTGTAAGCTCATACTGAATTGCCCTCGCGATGACACGACCTTGAGCCTTTCATAGCCCTCGTCAGAATGAACCTGCTGATGAAGTTCGATTACGCGGGCCGAAAGCATTGGTCGCCAAGATTCAGGCTGCCCTGGAGCAAATTACTGCGGACCTTCGTGACCGCGTTGTTCTTGGAGCTGTTGTTCCCGCTTCTGTGCATCGTACAATCATTGGACGCGGCGGTCAGAATCTTAACGATATTCAGGCCAGACACGGAGTGACTATTCAATTTCCTGGTTCAAGGTCCTATCACTCAGCAGGAGACATCTCAAACCAGTCCGAGCTGGAAAGCGTGGATGCTGCTGATGTTGTCAAAGTAATTGGGCCCTCGGCTGCATGCGGAAAGGCAATCGAGGAGCTTGCTGTAAGTTGATACGTTGCCTTCACACGATCCAGTCTGATGTAAACATTTCCATAGACATATGATAAACCTGCCCCCGAGCTGAAGGAGAGAGCACACAAGTTCCAACTCGTCACTAAGACAGTATCCGTACCACTCAAGTACCATCATGCTATCAGTCAAGGTGGCCAATTCTTCCGTGATCTTCGCTCCATTGGAGTCACTGTTGACCACTCCCAAGTGCCTGAGAAGCCCAACGCTAGTTCGAGACCCACAAATGGCAAGATCGCTCGCATCGACGATGAGACCACGGAAGATGATGGCGTGGAGTGGCAACTGGCCCCGAACTTCGGCAGCGCAGATGAGGCCGAGGCTGAGTGGACTTTCAAGGCCCGTGACCAGGACGGTTTGGACAGAGCTTTAGAGCGGCTCGAAGATGCGAAGGAGCAAGCCAAGCTTGCATCTCACATTGGTTTCCTCACCTTGGCAGACCGTTCCGTTTTCCCCCGTATCGTTGGCACAAAGGGGGCGAATATAGCACGTCTTCGTGCAGACATCGGCGCAGACATCATCGTTGGACGAGACGACAACACTATTGTTATTATTGGTAAGTCTGGTGGTGTGCCATAGTGTTGCTCTTTCTGATGCACTTGTAGGGACCGAGGCGTCAGTTCTAGACGCAAAAACTGCAATCTTGAAGATTGTCAACAACCACAGGTAAACAGTAATGACGCGAATACCCGCTCACATCAAAGGGACTATCTTCAATTGCTTTCGTATGCATATATTTCATCTTTATTAAATTGTATTGCATTTTCTACAAGTGGATGACAATAATGGAATCCAACCCAGATTTTGGAAGACACGTAAGGTAAACCAAACAAATCAATCAGACTCGTCCATGGGAGTTCCGTCACGGCTTTCGGCGGTTTCCCTCAACTTCAAGCCCGTGGGTGAGCCAGTCGTTGGTTGGTCCCCTAGTGGTGTACCATCCAGGTCCACCGGCTCGCCATCAACGTCAACAGGCTCTCCATCCAAGTTGATAGGTTCACCGTCCAAATCAACTGGCTCACCGTCTATGTCTCCAGGCTCACCGTCTAGGTCAACGGGATCACCGTCAACGTCATCCAAAGCCTCTCCATCCAGGTCTTCCATTGGATTGGAAGCAACAGCAGGTTCCGCACTTGCCGCAGTAGCTGGTTGGAACGAGCTAGTCTTAAACTTGCTTGCCGTTTCCTTTGGCGCATCTTCCTGAGCCTGAACAACTTTCTGAGCCTCCTTCATATGGGCCACCGCTGCCTCACCCACTTCCAATCGAATTCTCAGCTCTGTGGTAAAGTCAGGGGGGAAAACGATCCAGTCTTCCCAGACCTCGACAACTGCAAGTATCTGCTTCTTGAATGTGTCAGCCGTGATACGACCAGGAAAAGAGTGATATATGGCAGAGAGATGGTCGAAGACGACGGGAAGTCGAGTTTGGAATTCTTGTCTGTATTTCCAAGCACCCGAGACTGGCGCCGCAGAATTGTGAAGAATGTCACAAATAAGGTGAAGACGAGCAACTTTGCGTGGTACAGCTGTTCCATTGACAAGGAGAGAAGCAATGATGATATCTGCAATCTGGGGGAAATGAATGATGTGTTACATTCAAGACGGTTGAAAGGGGATTACCTGAGAAGCGGCCTCAGCATGTTGTAGTGAAAATACCATTGCTCTGGCAATGTCTCCTCGCCTTCCAGTTTGGGCTCGCAAGATATTCTCAAACCGCTGACGAGCAAGTTTTCCGAGCACACCTTTGCGCCTAGACCTTTCTTGCTCTGATTCCTCCGCTGAATCGGTTGAGTAGACAGATTGGCTCCCCTGAATTGGATAATGAGGACATAATTTGGCAATGAAATCACTAAACAAAACACTTACATCATCCTCAAACTCAAATTTTGGCATATACTTGGTAGTGAGTGATACAAAATATGCATACTCCGGAGACTGCAAAATCTAGGCTTACCAACACTGATGATTGACATTGTGCAAAATTACTCACCTTTTCATCCCAAAGGAACGCGTATCTTGGATTCCGATTCTCTCTCTCCCGAATCGCTTCCTCATACTCGTGGCCTCTCTCCTTGATCTCCTTGGCCACCATCTGTATGAACTCTTGCAAGTCCCTCGAAATACCACGACTGGGAGACCCTGACTTCGACGATCTTGACCTGGATCTCGACCACCTCCTGCGCCCAGGTGATCTCGACCATGAACGAGAACGGCGATATGACTTCCTATCATAGACGTCATGACGATGCGTGTTTCTGTCTCGACGACCAAGGTCAGGATATCTATCACGAGATCGTGATCGAGAACGACGATGTCTATCTCTGTCCCACCGAGGAGAACGGGACCGGTAGCGAGGATGCGGTGAGCGGGAACGGGAACGGGAACGGGAACGGGAACGGGAACGAGAACGGGAATGAGAGCGGGAGCGGGAACGACGGCTGCTTCGGTGTCTATCTGGGCTCGGCGAGCGTATCGTGCCTTTATCAATATCATCATCATGAGAAATTCCTCACGCAAACAAGAAGCGCATTTGATAATCAGTTGTCCTAGGAACATACCATATATAGCTCTTGATGCGAGTGGAACGGCTTTACTCCAGCCAACGCGTAAGATGGAGCCGCCCCACTCGAACCCGTCCATCTCTCGTACACAAGCCTCCGCGTCTTTTCGTTTCATGTACTGAACGAAACCGTTTAGACCAGAATTTTTCATCCGCCGTGATGAAGTAATGTCATTCCCCGGACCCATGGTACCGTCTCCTCGTGGCCACATAACCTTGACCTATTGATACGAGGGAAAATTAAAAAGATCTGGCGTCAATAAGATTGGTACCAAGACTCACAGATCCTATTGGCCCATGACAGGCAAAAAAGTTGCCCAACGAATCTTCCGTGACATGAGGAGGGAGATTAGCAACAAAGATATTCGTGGTCTATAGATGAGAATGAGGGGTGCGCAGGAAAAGCCAAGTGTTGAGAAACAAGTCACCTCGGGATCCCCTGTATCTCGACTTCCGCGTTGATTTTCATATGCTGATAACCATATGAGAATGAGTGGAATGAGATGCACACAAATGAGTCCTTACCTGCCATCGCCGTTGCGGAGGTATTGTGGCCTAAGTGGCATATTAGGCGAAAAAGGATCACTCACACCATCACACTAGAGTAAATCTCACCTGGTCTTTGGCGATGTCGACTCTCTCTGTCAGCTTGGTCACTGTGAGTGCATCTGCTCAGTATTCGAGACGAACGGGAGGCGCAAAAATGTTCAGACCGCTTGATCTCCTCAAGGAACATATCCATTGCCCTTTTGCCTTTTGGTTTGGGCTTCGTCATAGGCTGGTGGGAGTTGGCATTCATGCACATGCAGTGAATTAATACGCAGGGCCCACCTCATCATCGGCTGGCATTATGACATTTGGTCGTTCCTCTGTGCTTTTCATCAATGGTTTATATGTTTTATCCGAGCTCTCTCCGCTCCCGGATGCACGAACGAAAGCATTAGCGCCTCGTTTGGAAGATCCCGACGGCCCCCCTTCAAAGCTCTCAATAAAATCAGCGTACGCCTAGAGGTGGAAGTCATCTCAGTTGAAGATGTGCTTCATGGAGATGGGTGCTTTTCCATACCTTGGCTGCTTGCGCTTCTTCCTCTCTTCGTTTGACCTCTGCAGCCTCTGCATCCTTCTCGCGTTTCGACTTCTTCACAGTTGTTGCTGTGTATTGGGACATCTTTTGTTGATCCAGAGGTTTACTCTACCAAAGTAACCGAGAGAGATCATGGATGTTTCGTCATGACGTAAATTTTTTGGGTGTTTTTTTTGTGAGCCAAAGTAATACGACGAAGGTTTATGAAAGCTGACTTGATAAGTCTCGTCATCGTCAAGATTGAACATCGTGGCAAGCTTTGTCTTGTCCATTTCTGATTAAGAAAGGGTGTCCTAGGCCAATAAGAGTCGTGCTGGCCAATACGCAAGAATTTCCTCGATGGTATAGGAAAGATAGTTGTTGGCAGGGGTACTCCAGCCTCAATAAATTATGCCAGCGTCATGTGCCAAAGCTGCGGCAACTCCCTCCAGCACCGCCAACATGAAAACAGGTCATTCTCATTGGTGATTAGGCTGCAACTGTAATCGCTGCCAGTTACATATGCTCCTCTCTCTCGTTCTGGAGAACGGTAACCGAAAGCCTTGTGTTTGGATCATGTGAGCTGGGACCGGAATGTCTCGGAGGCCTTGGGCGACAGAGACAGGTCTCCTCACAGTCCATTCTCGTCGCCTTTTCTCTATACTCCCCAACATCGTTGCCCAAGGTTGGTTTCTATGTGCAGCTGCCACCCAACCCAACCACCAACCACCAACGAACGCACTGCTATTGACGTTTATTGAGAGCGGGGGAGGAAACTTCTCATCAATGTCCAGGCGCGTCTGTGGACCGCACCATTCGAATAGCACCTAGAGATTTCCAGTCAGAGCTCAAGTCACTTGGAGATGCGGTCTCTCAGGACTGTATATGGCTTGTTGAACCCAATGGGCTGTTGGGAATCAACCTCGAAACCTGTGTTTATCATTTTTTGCATCGACAAATGACCGTCATCCCAACCGAGCCGGCTTTCCAAGACTGGCAGTGCAACCACTCATACCAAGAGGTCGCTTAGTGTCATACGTGATGCTCCGTCCCCTTTCGTAAACCCTGTCCTTCTGTTATCCTAGCTGTATCTCAAATATCCCCATCGAAACGCATAGCTAGGTGGCAGGGTCGAACCTCCAACAAGCACACATGTATCCATTATAGCTGCAAGACGACCGAGGGATCGCACTCATCCCTACGTAGAGTAGTGGTAATATTGACCACGCCTGACCTAAGCTCGTGATGACGTGTACTGGGATGAAGACCCACAGTAGCCGCACGAGATCGGCGGTGTTATGATTGTTTTGTATTTGTGCGCAGATGAATCAAGACTGCTATTCGCAATCACTCTGAATCTGGCTCAACTCGATTTATTGACCGCGCGTTGAAGCATGCCAAGGGATCCAAGGAAGCACGGAGAAGATGTGTTCATATGATGATTCGAAAGCTGCTGCGCGTCAGGTCCATTGCTGTCAGTTTCGGGATACTACACATTCCCTTCGAGCACTGTATGACGTAAAGGCAATCCGTGCCAGAATGCGACGAACTTTTGCTGCAGCCACGTCATATCTGAACGCCGTCATGCCCCATTGTACCCAGAACGCCCCTATGTTCAGCCCCGTTCGCATCTTACCCGGGATCGTGGATGTGCGATAATGTCCCTGAAAATATGTATGGGATGGTCGCTTCTTCTGAGTATTGAGGCAATTTCTCGACCAGCATTGGAAGCTAACGAATGGTTCATGCGCTGGTTTCACTCGCTGAATGCAATCCGCTCATACGGAGTGCAACTGGATTGAATCGGCCAGGCGTTCCCTATTCTTCCAGCAGAGGGCGGGCTGGGTCCTCATAGCCGTGAAGAATTTCGCACGCCGAATCCGGCTGGCATCGCATGGAAAGGAATCGACCGACCAATGCTGAGACAGCCAGGAATCACTGGTGGAGCCGTGAAGTGGTCAAGTTATATGGCTAACCGTTATCCAGCGTACACAGCGATGTCCACAATGCTAATGTTGGGGGGTTGGGGTTGGGTGGATACCGATGCACCTGGGTCCCCGGCAGAAGCGCGTCCTCGATATCTCCTGTGATACTCTTGTGCTTTCAATGGTAGTTAAAATGAATCGCGGTAATGGGTGAAAGGGCGGTGATAAACCTGCCGTTACTTTAGGATTGATGCTGAGCTAGAACAAGTATTGAATCAAGCTTATTCCAAGCCGCAGGAAATTACCAACTTTTTGATAGCACTCCTTCAAGTTGTCTGCATGTGCAATGACACGGTGTTGGTTGCATTTGATGGTTTTACTTACATAATAACAATTCGGAAACCAATCCCTGACATGGGCTGATCAGCCGCCTGGCCCAACTACACGTTCATCTACACAACACCAGTTGCGTGCACGGACATGACAGTCACCAGCACCATTACCGTTCCACCTGGTTTACCTGCGGAGATCAATATCACCCGTCTTATCGTAGATGGTGGTGCACACGATCGAGAGTGGGATACGTATGATGAGGTGAGACGTTACACGAACGCGTTCGTGTGGGATGAAAAACACGCGAAAGTGAGTTGTCTCCTATTGGGACTCTTGCTAGACAACCACACTGGGCCTCACCCGCGCGTACTTCTCGCGATAATGTTGGATAGATCTTACTTGGGTTTAAGAAAAGAGGTTTTGGGGCGAACATGTATGGATCATTTTCTTTACCTGCTTCGCCTGCGGCCCACGCGCTCATGATCACTATTGTGCGCCGTATCTGCTAACTTTTCAACAGGTATAATGGGTTTGGGGGAAAGTAGAGCCTGGCGAGTCGCCACTCGATGCGGCAAAAAGAGAACTCAAAGCGAGTCAAAATTTATCTCTCCCTGAGATTCCTCCATGCGATAACACGTACACGCTGATATCAGGAAGAGGCAGTGATCGAAGCACCGCTAGTGCACGCCGCAATACTCTTCTTCAAGTCTTCCTCTCTAAACTATGCGCATCACATCGATGTGTTTCGCGCGAACACGTGGGATGGCACGCCTTCAGAGTATGTCTTGTATACTTACACTCTCTCTTTAAAGGCGAAGGCCAAGTACTGATGGGCCAAATGTTCCCCTCATTTCGCCTCTAGAACCGAGGAAATGCGCCCCGAGTGGTTTTCCACAAACCTCGACAGATCCTCCAGTTCGCCCTCTACCTCCACTTCTAACCCTTCTGCGGTCCCAACACCTACACCCAACACCTCACCCGAAACAAGCCTTCTTCCTGGGGTTCCCTATGACCAAATGTGGGCAGACGACAGGATTTGGCTCCCTCTATTACTCGCAAAAACTCCATTTATTGGTCGAGTCGATTTTGGCGAGTTGAACGATAAGACGGGAGAAGAAGCTATTAGTGAACCTATGGTAAAGTGGTGGTTTGCTTCTGTTGATGGGTTATGAGCGAGAAGGACTAAGTGGAGCCAGCTTGGACGCCACACTAATGGGCGGAAGTCATAGACAATGTGCAATCAGTGTTCCCCGTCGACACCCTTACATGAGTTGCACTCGCAGTGTTTCTCGCATGGATTTTCATCCCGTGTTACATGAATGGATAGTCAACCACTCGAAACTCCAACCTGCTACACCTATGCGGCGTACAGCCCTTTTATGGTGACAGGCCAGAGATAAGGCAACTTTCGTCTATGCGTTGGGTCATTTACTGCGGAGGTCGTTCGAAAGACCAGGTGATTTCAATGTCGTCACGAATATGTGTTGCTTTTGTCAAACTACGAAAAATAGGGCTTTGCAAGCTCAACGAAGTGAGATGCATCTACCACAATCTACATATCTTGGCTTCAGGTCGCCCTCGCTTCTCAAGGACAATTGATGGCGCCGAACTTACACGTGTGGATTTATGGATCGGGCTCTGAATGCCATTGGTATGGTTTGGGGCCAAGATGGCTCTGATTCAAGTCTTGAGCAGCAGACGAGAGACTCACCTCATTTGGCGTTGCAATAAGCACTCTCCTGGTCACCGTTCTCCTTCGAACCACACCACGAGCAACCGCTGAATTTTGAATGCCCACCTTCTGAAAGGAGGATGGTATCATATCTGAAACTAGTGGGCGCGAAGGTTATCGCATTTTTGATTCGGCATGTAGGGTCGCTGCGCCGTGCCGCATTTTATCATAAGGGCGCTCTGGGATGCGATGACCGCAGTTGACTCGTCTTCCTTCGAAAAGTAATGGCCCCACAACATCTTTGGCTTCATTCCAAGAAAAGACGCGCATTGTTAAGGACGCGCCACACGTTGCCCACATTCGGCATTGGGTTTAACATTAGCATCAGTGCGTGAGAGAGAGATAAGAAGCAGAACCACACGTTCAGATTTGAAGTGTTGTTCGCTGATGAAAATGCTCTACAATTGAGGTGGATCTGTTGTGCCGAACATTTGTATCCGTCAACAACTCGAATTTCCACATGTTCCCTGTCACCACCACACGCTCGTTTGAAACATCCGCTCTCCCTACATGAGTCTCCCTTGTGAGTTACGTCTTTCAAATGACGTGGTGATCTAACCGGTACATTCACAGGAAAACGCTAGGCACTCCAGCCAGCATCATAATAGCCTCCACAGTCTATATCTCGTCCTTTTTTCTCTTGTGGAGGATTCATCGCCTACAGGGCATGTATCCCATCCAATCTCAACTTTTCATTGCGGCAAAGTGGCTGGCCGCCGTCCAGTCGATTTCTTGGGGTAAGCAGCAGATTTCTGGATGAAGAGTGTTTCTGTTCCTCATCTGTTCTTCAATCCATCTAAGGGATCTCCTTCGTCACACTCATTCCACCCTTCAATATCTGTAAGCAGTCCTTTGTGATGCAATAGTGCATTTAGGCTCACTCTTAAGTCCCAGCCCACCTTGTACCAGAAAGAATCTTACAGCCCGTATCCTGGGCACTATGTTCGTTTCGGCTTTTGCGTTGTATAGTAAGTGATGTAATCCGGAAACGCCACGGCCTCCCTTTAGTAACGGGACATAAACTTTAGCATTGCTAGGTTTCCGGTAAACTCTCACCCTGAGTTCGCTATATGTTGTTGAAGTTCATGCTAGGACCTCCAAGTTTACATGCACTTGCCGTAGGAAATATATACAGGATATCATACGATTTGGTGTATCACTTGTGGCACTGCTCTCTGTCGCTCAGCTGGGTGAGGTGTCAACAATCAGCCTTCGACGCCTTACACTGATTCGGCACTTTCCTCAGGTGTTTTCCTGTGCGCAGCTGTACTGAGAGTGAAAACCCCGTGAGTCCTTGTGCCATCGTAACGCTGTTGTACAACTTTCTCACTTCTGCTCAATCTAGTGATTTCATGCCGTCAACCCTGCTGGCTGTGGGGGCGTTCATGGGCGTTGTGTGTTCAGCAATTACATGTTCCTTTTACGTTGGCGTGTTCTTGCACGCCAATGATCATCTCAAATCATGGTCAAGGAACATGGATGGTGGCCCTGAAATGCAACGGGCCATTTTTATCGTGGGTGCCCGATCTGTACATGGAACTCCGATACATTCAAGGAATCGTGCACTGATGACACACCAAGGTTTCGATATTCCTTGTTCTCATCACCCTTCAGTTGTTCCAGGGCTTCTTCTCCCTTTTCATGGTAAGTGCTTGCGAGCCGCTCTTTGATTGGGGCTTACCATCAGGTTACTTGGCTCTCCAGCCAAATGACTTCGCTTTGGCTACAACAATAATCGGACCAGTCAGTATCCTACCCTGGTGCTGATCCACACGAGATACCTTACTGCTACCCCAATCATCAGACATACTACATCTCATACCTCCTGATGATTATTCGGGGTCCCTCATGTGGAAATCATGCAAATTCTCACAATCGGTCGTTAAACTCCCTTGAAACGATCACTACGATAGTGTTCGCGTCCCCAGAGGCAGTTGCAGGTATGGATGGCTCATACCTTATACTCGCCTCTATCTCATCTTAATCCCCAGAATCCGATGTGGAAAACTCCCAGACAGATGCTGGAGTAAGTTCTACTCTCGGGTAGTCACAATTGTCAACATCTGATGCCTCCATTTAACAGAGTGTTCTAACCCAATCTGGGGATGATCCACTAGTGAGCTTTCCCTTATAGACTTTTTTCATCCTCATGACACCTTTGCCTCTGCCTTCCCAGCCGACCCCCACAACAACAAAAAATAATACAGTGGGGCCTGAAATGCACATCATGGCTATCGGGCCTCACACTGGCGTTCACCCTGAATCGTTGCGGGGCTGAATGGTGGCTCTGTCGCGCTCTGCCCAGTTCGGTGTTGGTCAAGGGCACCGTCTGAGAGAACGAACTCAGCTCTTCAGAAACCGATTTAAGGAGCACGCTGAAAAATCTTTCTTCCCGATTTCCTGGATGCGCTAATTCCTGAACCATCGATTGTCCGCAGTCCGGTCGTTCCTTTCATTGCTGCATACATTTACACGCAAAAACGCAAATTTAATTGTCATTTAGTTGTCGTTCTCATAGAAATACATACCTTCTTCCGTCGTACTCAGCCCTACCTTGCAGGCTCGTTTCATCTTCTTAACCATCTTCCGTCTTGCTACCGATCGATTCTTCGCCTCCTAACTGAGTAAAAAATCAAATGCACGTAGCTGCCAGCTAGGCTCGATCCCCAGGTTGGTCGCGGCTGAGTGACAGCTATGCATCATCCTCTCCTCAGTTCCGTGTCGGCCAAGAGCATTGGATAATTTATAACCCTTCAAGTAACAAACCGGTCCTTCCCCGATTCCTCACGATGCGCCAATTTGCGGCGTCCAATTTGTAATGTTCTTCCTCGCACCGCCGAAATACACGCGCATACTCATGAAGTCACATTATAATGTTGCAAGACGCAGACTCTTCGTGTGATGCCGGCTTCCAATTAGGGCTTTAGGGAGTGACCGTAACATATTCCCGATTGTTGACCTCCGTGACCGCCCATGAGATTCCTGCAAGTGCCGAATGCGCGGAATAAGATAAATGCTGAGCTACATTGGTCTATAAGGGTACGAAGATCCAACCCTGTCTAATACGAAGTTTTGGATGAAATGAGGCTTTTAGTAACCGTCCGACAATGAGAACCAACTCATGGGAATGGCGGCGCAATCATTGATGTGTGACACCAAGCCCTGCACGTTGTGGCGGGCTTTGAATCAATCGTCTAAAGTTCTACACATTTTGAGAGCACCAGAGCAGGGTGCCGGGACTCAGGCCAGGACTAGAGTTACGCCAGTCCAAAAGTTCTCCTGCCAGTGGCTCACACACGCACAAGTAGATCTGAGAGGCATCAGCTAGGATATATATGGCGCAAATCACTGTCGAGAGTTTCTCCGTCAGATTATACTAGGTTCTACTATCGTTAAATAATTGTTGGACGGTTTCCGATGTTTCATTGTCTTCAGCCGGGCGAGCGTTCTTCACTCCCAAAAGTCCGTGTACCCTCGTAGATTACAAGGGAGTGATGTTGAATTTAGCAAACGCCTGGGAAGAATTAATGACAACGTTGACGATCCGCAGGGAAAGAACGGTAGGAAAAGGATGAGCTTTTGTGGGATGTTGGCCTTCGAGTAGCGAGGCGTCCAAATCCACAGGATTGGAGAGCATGGCGTCTTCAAACTTGGCTGCACCACATAGAGCGCAAACCCAGGAAGCGAGGTGGTCAGAGCCAAGTAACGAGTGGAAGTGACAGGGCAGACGGGTTTGGGAATTTTGTGAGAGCACCGACCGTCATGTAGTACAAGATTTCCTCCATTCGACGTAATGAACTTCTGCTGTTCGGGGCGGGGGTGAACAGATGTCAGCATGTTGAATCAATAACGGCGCAGATTGGACATATTTGCTGAGGAGACAAACGGTGAGATAGGAAACGGCGGAGTACTCACTCACGGATACCGACGCTCACAGTCCATCGATCTAGACCCACACGGTTAGCACATTTTTGGTCATCGGGCATAGGTGTTTGAGTGCAATGCGCGTGGAACTCGGAAACAGCGTGATCTTTCAAACTCAAGTCGCATGGTGTGTCGGAGGCTACATGGGTAAAGAGTGAGGATTGGAATTGCTTGCAAGTTAAAGTGAGATGGTCTAAATGACGGCTGATTATCAAGATGGGACAGACGTTCAAAGGAGCATGCTGTCATTCTGACTGTGACAAGTATTGACACAGAGGCTGGATTCCTGCCTAGTTCTGCACACTATAGGCTGCTCGTGAGAGCGCCAAGGGTAAGGGTCTCGAAATAAATACACAAAAAATAAAGGATCTGGGGAGTTTCATGACTAAGTAGTTCCCTAACCATTCAGTGTAAACTTACAAGACCCGCTAGCTACGAAGTAGCGGGAATAATGTGACTAAGCACAGGAGTTGTCAAAATTTGTCAGAGTCATAGTCACGTGGTTCCCTGTGACTCTGAATCTGAGCTTCCTTGTTGGACCTTTGGCCACTTCCCTTTATCACACCTTTGGCGCCTGCCCTGCCTGGTCATATCCTGAGTTCAACTCGCACATAATGGAGGACTCTCCTACTCAACCACTTTTTACCTGCCTGTCATGCCTCATCGCATTCCACACTGGTGAGGAACAGCGAGAACACTACCGCAGCGATCACCATCGGTACAACATGAAAGTACGTGCCAATAGCCTTCTCTGCCAAGCTGAAGACTTCATCTCCAGTTTCATTAGCGTCGTGTTGCATCGTTGCCTCCTGTGAGCGTACAGATTTTCAACCAAAAGGTCTTAGATAAGCGCCTTGAGACCGCTGTCACCACTTCTGATAGAGGTGCAACATGTGAGACCTGCAAGTAGGATAATATTTTTTTCATTCACTTGACGAGACTGGGATACTGATTGATCTTGTGTCGTTTGAATAGTAAGTCATATAGCACTGAGAACGCATATCGGTCGCATTTACAATCGAAGAAACACCGAGAAAATGAGACGAAGGCTTCCTTCAAAACTAAAGCGAACCCTGAGGTTCCTACGACTGCTGAGACCTCCAATGAAAGCGCCTCAGAAGTTCCATCTGCTCCCGAAGCCTCTGCCTCGGCTCCTGCCCCATCACCACCAACAACAAAGAGTGGAAGGGAGGTAGAAGTAAAAAAGGCGCACGGGGAGGATGGTGATGATGGTGACGAAGAACAAACTCTGGAAGGAAGGCTTGCACTTGCCCGAACTCGAATAGGTCTTACATCGTGCATCTTCTGCACTGCACCGAAATTTCCTTCGCTCGAAGCCAATCTCCAGCACATGTCTTTCGTCCACGGCCTATTCATCCCTGACGCCGAATATCTCGTCGATCTCCCGGGTCTGATCACTTACCTTGGCGAGAAAGTCGCCGTAGGGAATGTCTGCTTGTATTGCAATAGCAAGGGGCGGGAGTTCCGGTCGATAGAGTCCGTCAGGGAACACATGAATGTTAAGGGTCACTGCAAAGTAGCATATGACAAACGGGAAGATCAGCTTGAACTCTCGGATTTCTACGATTTCTCGTCTTCGTATCCTGTTGCCTATCTCAAATCTCGCGGAAAGGGTTTGCGGAGACGAACGACAACCGGAGACACCGAATCTTCTACAACCTCTGCACAACAATCTACCCCTGGTGATGATGACGATTCAGATCAGTGGGAGGACGAGGATGACGAGGACGTCACCGTACAAGACGACGAGTCTGTGTATGATGAAGAGGAAGAACTTCCAGAAAACGAACTTAAATACGGCGATTCACCATTCGAACTAGTCCTTCCGTCCGGCGCACGAGTAGGCCATCGAGCCATGGCTCGGTACTACAAGCAGTCCTTCCACAGCCCACTAACGGCTTCTTATTCGGAGGCAAAAACCGGGGCCGCACTCGTCCGAAAGTTGATAGCAGACAAAAACCCGGCGCTCATCCCGATCAAGGCCGGCTTTGGAGCTTTTGGGACGGGAACAATGACTTTCAAAGCAAGAGAGGGGGGCCGAGCGAGGCAAGCTGGGCAGCATATCAGGGAGTTTAGAGATCAGAGGAGACGGGAGGAATTCAGGACGCGTGTTGGGATCAAGGC
This sequence comes from Cantharellus anzutake, assembly GCF_015039405.1. Taxonomy (NCBI): domain Eukaryota; kingdom Fungi; phylum Basidiomycota; class Agaricomycetes; order Cantharellales; family Hydnaceae; genus Cantharellus; species Cantharellus anzutake. The sequence continues at coordinate 285,784 of NW_024067004.1, forward strand.
GAATAACCATAAGTACTACAGGGATCCTCTACTTCAATGAGCAGCCTCATGCAGTTGACGCCTCTGGACGTCCTGCGCCCTCGGTTTAAAGATTAACGTAGATACCATAATAATTCACCGGCTTGACGATTAATGCCATAAAGTTTGATTGGGTGCCGCCAGGTGTAGAAATGAACAAGATAGCTAATGGCCTTCACATAGGGGGGGGAATATAGTAAGAAAATAAGAAAATAACGAGAGTTACACATTAATATAGATAAGCCGCAGGGACAACACCCTCGCGCCCCGTTGCAACATCACGAACATACCACCATCTGTGAACACATTTAATTAGTTCAAGACAACGAATGAGAGAGGTGGGCACTTACGCAGCATCACGGTCATCTAGCACCAAAAGCTCTGTACCTGTCTCAAGCGGCAGTTCGCCCTCACCTTGCCCCTCAAACGAGTACCGTACATGAGCTAGTCTGCCCTCCTCTTCTTGATCGTAATCAGCGCCTGCAGGCACTGCTGGAGTTTCTGCCCGTCTCCATCCATCATGATCCTGCTCTGTTGTCCCATACTCCTCCGAGCCTCGACTCGGAGCTTGTCGCCGATCATCCTCAGGAGAAGTGGTTTCTGCCAGGGCAGCGTTCCCAATGATTGCACTACGTGTCGCTGCATTAACATGCTCAAGGAGCGACGAAGGTCGAAGACTCTCATTCTCATCCTGATCCCAATCCTTGGGATCTATGGCTGTAGACTCACGAGAGAAGAGTGTCAGGAGAATACCAACGAGTAAAAGGAAGAAGACGATGCCGGCTGAAATGGCGATGGAGATGAGAATGACGACACCAACACCTAGAACATCTGTCGGAATTTGTCAATAAAAGTCATCATGATTATTATGAATGAGGACACTCACGGCGGCTGGCAGATGAAAATGTGGAAAGAGAGTGGAAGAAGCCGGCAATGACGCCCTGGGCCCCGGAACCCGATATCGAGGTGATGTAGGGATAGAAGCTCTTGCCATCGAACAGAGCAGACGACACATTACCGAAGGTGCTAGAGCTGAGGGTTCCAGATATTAAGAGTGCACGGTCTTGCGCAAGTACGTTGTTGGCAATATGTTGGTCTCTGAGCGGAACTAGATCTAGTTGGGAGACAGTCGTTGATTGCACTAGCCCCCCGTCTAAGGACAGTTGATGAGTGAGACCTCTCTAATGAAACAAGATACAACAAGTTACCGATAATGTTCCATGAAGAACCATCCCAGTAGGCAAGGAAGGACGTTTCATCGGCAGACCTGAGAAATGGTTTGAGCATTACAAAAAGTCGGTGGGAAGGAGTTGCACTTACTTCCCAGCAACGAATATGCTGTTGAGATTTTTATCATTGATACGGAGGGCTGTTACGGGTCCTGGAAGACCGGATCCGATTGCTGCCCAGGTGGAACTTGAGAAGTCATATTTGGCGACGTTCGCACTTGTACCGTCACTGAGAGTTATGTATCCCCCCGCAACGAGAATCCCCTGCACGATGAACATTAACACTGGCCCATTGATGGAAAATTGGACAATACCTCAGAGTAATCAACAGCAGCAACTTGGCCATGAATACCGCTGCCCAGAGTATTCCACTGTTGGTGGATAACATCCCATGCGCAAATGGCATCACAGGTAGTCGACCCCGCGCCAGTAAACGTTCCTGCAACAATGACCGTGTTCGAATCTGTCGGTCGGAGGGTGATTGAACGGACGAAAGGCGATCCCTTCAGCACCAGGCTCAACGAGCTCCACTGGTTGTTCTTGAGATCATAAATAGCGAAGCCAGGCGTGTTTCCAACGGTCAAGTTCCCGCCAACGAAGAGTGTATCATCCTGGACTAGAAGGGAATACACGACACCACTAATTGCATCACCTTGGAGGCCATGAATAAATTGGGTCTTCACATCGTAGATGCTGACGCCGCTGTATCGAGTCCTGGAGTTATCAACGAATGTGAAATTTCCTCCAAGGATGACATTTTGATGCTTCGAAGATGAATTGGTCCAGAATGCTGCAGCAAGGACCGCGGGCGCGGGCGCAGGGGGTAAAGGAGGTAAACCACCAGGTGCTGGGGGTGATTGGCGAGGGAGCACGGCAGCCTTCAGGCGCGGAAATAACCAGGAGATTAAACCTGTATCAAGCCGTGCTTTGTTCCAACGACGGGCAGCGGGAGTGTGAGAAGGCGAAGGGTTCGTTCCGGAAGGAAAAACATCATCAAGGGTGGAAGGAGTGGAAGTAAACGACGGCTGGCCGTTTGTGCCCGACTGGATGAGGGTCCATCCGCTCGCACTGAACTCATTCGCGGCAGCGATGTTGCCAGCGATGAAAGAAGAACCATCAGAGACCGACACGAACAAGGAAGTTGAACCAATGAAAGCTCCATTTTGTTTTACCCATTCCCCTCCGTTCAGGTCCCAGATAGCCAGCCCATCGGCTGGGGATCCATATCCATCGACAGAGGAATAAACCTCAGTGAAATTTCCGGTGAGTACTAAGCGTCCGTTCGCGACCACCAAAGTAACAACGACACCGTTTACTCCGCCACCCAAAGGTGCCCAGGAACTGCTTCCATAATCGTATTTGGCGATTCCACGAATGCCCTCCACGCTCCCGCTGACAACATCTGTAAAAGCTCCTCCGACGAACAGGCTGTTATTCGCAATGGCCAGACCATTAACGACCCCGTTCAAGCCATTATTCGACAAAGGGATAATGGCGGCATCCTTGAACTCGACCACATTGGTGGGTCCATTGGTCACCCCAAACAAACCACCAAGGAAAACCTGCCCGTCCGAATTTGCGACCAAGGCATTGACCACGGCAGTTCTCGTTGTTGAACCTAGGGCAGTCGCAAGCTGCGTGGAAAGCTGATCAAGCTGTGTCTCGGTAGTGTTGGGCAGGACTCCAGTTGCATTGACGTTGCCTTGTTTCGTCCACTCAAAGAAGCCGAATCCTGTTGTACTGGTAGTAAGTCCCCCGGTGCCGTTGTTGCCGCCAACGGTCGAATCGAGAGAGATCAAGACATATTGCACTCTGTCCGCAATAATTTCGTAATTCCCATGGAACCCATTGCCTGTTGGCTGGTCAGCCAGCGTGAGCTTCACAGACGAAGTGTATGAGGGGGGAAATGTAGCAATATATCCACTGTAGATTTGGACCCTCGTATCCGCGTGCACATTCTGAGAAACGGTCTTCTCGACTGGCAGGGCGCCTCCTCCAGGATTAGTAGTGAGTTTGACAGATGTACGAGCTGCACAATCTTGCATGTCATCACAACCTGGAATGTATAGGTAGACATCATAATATCCGGATGCAGAGACATACGGATGCCAGGTGACGCTGGGGGAGTTAGAGGGAGGTGTGCCAACGCTGGGCTTCGCAACTAAGACAGTTTGGGTGGTAGCAGCAATTGTAGTAAATACGTTTTCTGCATGCCAAGTACCAGTCAAGTCGACAGATGACCCGCTAGGTGAATAGCAGGATGCGCGATTGTCAGTGTTGAGGGCGGAAGCAAATGCACCTGGGAAAATAACTGTCAGCTCCAAAAGTGAGGTTCAAGAAGTTTTCCCGCACCATCTGAGAGGACCTGAAGAAGGTGAAGCCCAGCACTGGATCCCTCCCATTCTAAGAGGGTGATCTGAACACCAGTGAGAGTGTCTGCCATTTCGAAGAGGAAGTCTTGATATGGTATAGAGGAGTCTGTCATAAGTGGGCATGAATCCGTGCATGAAACGTTGGCTCGAGTTGTTGGGTCAATGTAGGTGAGCTTCAATGGATTGTTGTCCGGAATGGTGACGACCCTAAAGGCAAGCCTCAGCTTCCATTGCCGCATGCGATGTCTGGCTGACTCACTGGAAAGTTCTAGTCCCATGGTTCGGTAAGAAAGTGTTGCCCAAACGCACACCTCTAGCTGTCGTGTACTTATTCGTCCGGATAGTAATCAATGTACGTGCATTATTGGCTGAGAACCACGTGTTGCCAGGGCCGTCAGGCCCTGCAGGACATACAATATTAGAGATGTTACTGAACCCATCTTCCGACGAAGATGGGCTGGCAACGACATCCGCAGGGGCAAGAGGGAGGGGCACGAGGGAAGAGGAAAATGGGGATGCACCAGTCGAGTAAGGGACATTTGGATTATTGGTACCATTGGCAACCGTGACATTGACACCATAGTTGGTGGTAAATGAACCCCCAAAGTATAAACTCGAACCCGAAGAACTTGGAACGATTGAGCGTACAGACGGCGAGGTGCCTGTGAGTCCTGTAAAAGCGGGTGGTTGCCAGGTGGAGCTCTTGACATCGTAAACCACAACGCTCCCGCCATAAGACAAAGCGTCAACGTTCACAGGATGGCGAAACCTGCCCCCAGCCCACACCTGGGACGCACTCGAGTCGCAGTAGAGAACATCAACTGCATCATCAAGTCCAGACCCTAGGGCACGAAATGAACGCGACGAAAGGTCATAAGCGGCAACGTTCGCATAGGCTTGTCCAGAAAGCGAACTGAAGTTGCCTCCAATATACAGAACATTGTTGAGGATGCAGCCAGCTAGGATGGAACCTCCTACATTCGTCCATGCGATCGAATTGATGGTGCCGTTTGCGGCCCGAGAGACCAAGGTAGAGGCGGAAGGATTAAAAGTATGCGTAGAATTAGATGAATACAGGCCCAATCCAATGAAGGAACCCGCGACGGCGACAGTGCCCATACGACCAAAGTCAACTCTTGGAACATCAGCGTAGGCGAGAGTGACGAGGGAAAAGACCGTGAAAACGAGGCGTATCCTGAAGAAAGCTGCAGAATTCATGTCCGACGTGTAGGTGACGCGCGTAAGACCAGCCAGGTGATCCCAGCTTGCGTGGGGAGAGTTGTCAGACACGCCTGGAGGAAAAGAACGCTATACCGGAAAAGGAATGAACTGAAGTTGGTTTGTTGATCCCTGCGCGCTCAACACGCTTTTTTTTCGGCAATCTCCGTCATTTGCAAACAACAGAGAGATCTCGAAGTTCAACTGTGTCCTTGGACATATAGGCCTAGCCAAAGCCATTTTATGTGATTTCTAGCCATAACAACATTTAGTGCAATGTCTAACGCCCACCATTCAGCGCTGAAAACATGAGTGCTTAAACCTTTCCTCTATTTCCACTCCACTATACTAATTTCCGAAATTCTCTGGAGGGTGACTTAGTAATCGCAAGAATCGATGAAATCCGCAGCTCGAACGAATTTTAAATATTTACTGCAACGTTTCTCCTGAAGTACGTGGGCGCTAGTGTTTTTCGAGAAATATCAACATGTCCCTCCGTTCCGGCTGCATGCCCAACTAGTCTACGCTCCATCCAGCACTGGCTGTGGCTCAAGCACGGAAATGTCTTCGTACAGTTACCTGACCGTTCAATGCACTCCGACTAAGATATATCCTAGGTCGTGGTGAGACGAATCACTTCCTGGTATATAGAGTCATCCCAAAGTTGAGTCATGGAATAGGAGGCGACCCGGCGATCAGGTAACATACACACGAAAGGCGGAAGGGGACGGAGGAGGGTAACGCTGAAGAAGATAATCACACAGACAAAGAGAAAGGATAAAGCTAGGTCACGACAAAACCGAAGGTCACAACGCCTTCACCTGCAGCAAGACTGAAACACTTGCATTAAATAGCGCCGCTCCAAGCCGGGAGGCAAAGTAGCAAGGGGCCGTGAGCTCGAACCAACCGAGTGTAGAACATAACCAAACAGTAAGAAACAAAAAAAAACAACTGAGGAAACCGAGAAAAGTCACCAATGCGTGCGGTGGAGGTGAGAAGAAGGGGAGACCTACAAGAACTGCCTGACAAAATCGATCTAGGTCGGGTACGGCGGATGCAAAGGAAAAAAAGGTAGAGCGTTAGTGTTGGAGACTCAATCGTACCTCTGGCTATCAAGATGTCGTGGCACGACCGCAAAGTCGTTAAACTACCCCCGGGAAGACTCGAAACATCACATAAATGAGAGCGAGAAAGAACTTAGATCTCTTTTAAAAAAAAAAAAACAAAACAAAAACACAAACAAAGCCAAAACAGCGCCGGCAACGGCGAGCACCTGGCCGCGTCATTGGGCCCCTCAGGGTGTCACCAGAAGACGGCTGAGCCGAATGTGCTGAAGGGTGGGTGCGCCTGAATGGAACCTGCCTACTTGGAGCCAGTGTTCCTCGGCACCCGGGTAACTCCATCACGGAGTTAGGTCGGTCGAACCACGAGAAACTCCCTCGAAGTTTCCTCGTCCCACCAAGTTACAACATGGAGACTTACCCCTCTGGTAAGCAACTCCCTAACCCTTCCTAACCAAGAATCCGGCGGTGTCCCTGGCGGCAAAACCCCTGGGACTAAGACCCATATATGGAAAGGTCACATTTGTAACTGTACAGCAGAGGCCGTGGGAATACCACCTGCCTTGACCACGGGACTTGAAAACGAGTAAGACCTTCCCGGAGTTGTCTGAATTGATTGTTATATTGTTATATTCCCACGCACCCGAGCTCACGTGCATACACAATAGTACATGTTAACACGGCCCCAGCGCAATCGCAAAGTTGACCCATTTTGAAACTAACATTCTAGACATAGTGCTGGGCCCAAATATACTGGGCCTACGGGCAACAGGAAAGCCCGGCACTGACCCATCCACCCAACCAACACTCTCACAAGGGCCGGCAACCCGTGAGAGGACCATCCTAAATGCCACAGAAAACTACACAACCACAAAGCCCAATCCCACGGAATGTTCTAAACCGGTTTATGACCCTGTGCCCTTGGCTCCCGGAGGGCAGGAAGCTTATCCCGTTTTGCCAATGCCCAATGATGGCTGCCAAGTCCTGGAAAACGGACACCCCCCCAATAAAAATAAAAATAAAGTCCTCCGTCTGAGGGGTGGTGACCCCACCCCCCAAAACCACCCCCCCAGCTTAAAAATAGGTGCTCTAAACATCAAGGGTGCCAACAGCCCCACTACCAAGTACAAATGGACAACAATCACACGAAAAATGAAACAGGAGAGATTCGGAATCATGTGCCTCTCAGAAACACACTCCGACCAGCTACAGCAAAACCACCTAAACAATATTTATAGTGCTGAGTGGTCAATCTTCCACTCCTACAACCCAGAACACACCCGCGCGGGCGGAGTAGCAATAATCATTAACAAAAGTATAATAAAAACTTGTCCCAGATCAGTAAAGGACATCATCCCGGGCCGCGCTCTCCTCATAGAAATAGAATGGCCACCAAATATCCCCATCAAAATCCTAGCTATATATGCCCCCAACCCCCAGAACGACAACTCCCGATTCTGGAAGGACATCCGCCAGGAACTTAACAGTACCCCTATAGACATTATGCTCGGGGACTTCAATATGGTAGAAGAAGCCATGGACAGACTTCCCCCTCACCCCGACCCGGAACCCACTGTGACCGCTCTCCGTGACCTCACTTCTCATAACAGCCTCATGGATGGATGGAGAGAGTCACACCCAGCCCCTGAAAGAAACTTCACCTTCGGCCATGCTACAGGGGCGTCCCTCTCCAGACTAGACAGAATATACGCAAATGATATCATAAGAAATAGAGCCTACACATGGGAAATAACAAATCCCGGCCTACCTACAGCTGACCACCAACTTGTCTCGGTTGAGTTAAGGGATGACCGCGCAACCGCAATTGGGAAAGGGCGATGGGCCATCCCTCTGTACCTAACCAATGACCAAAACTTCCTAAAGGAAGTCGAAGTCATTGGCAATGAGACCCTCAAAAAAATGATCAGAAACAATAATGTACAAAACACCTTCATTGAATTTGTATCTGCCGTGACCCACCTAGCCAGGAAAACCGCAAAAGTAAAAGCTGGCAAACTCAACTCCGAGATGAGGCGCCTCACACACAGACGTGACAGAGCCATGTTGAGACTAACATCCGCGGACGAGACCCTTGTTGAAATGACCCAAGTCCAAGTCCAAAACCTGTCAGAACCGTGCGAATCTTCGCCGAGGGTAGCCGTAGGCGACCGAGCGTTGCCCGCTAGTGGAATAGGCGTCCTACACACGACCGAGCTTTAGCGAGGAATAAACCCCACCGATCTCGAGGCCGAGGCTACTTAGGCGAGAGAGCCGGGATTTCGGCTTCAACGACTCGAGGGGGAGCGTTGCGCCTCGTTCTCGACGCGGTCCCGATACTTCAGAAAGTCAGAGGTCTCACAGGGGACAGAGGTAAGCCTAGGGGGTGTATTCTAGTTGATTTCGAACTACAGTACAGGCATTAGTTACAAGCCGTATATAAGCGCTAGGGAACTGAATGAGGAATAAGTCGCCAGATCTCGCGGAGATTGCGGGCGGAGAAAAGAAGCAGGAAAACAAACAAAGAGCACGTGCTCAAGACAACGAAGGTCAAGCGTGACCTTCGCCGCGAGATAACAAGGTGCGGCGAAACATGGAACAACGGGTCGCAGCGCTCTGCGCCGCTAGGTTGTTCAACGACAAAGAGGGAAGGTGTTGTGGAGAGGTGGCGGGAAGTGGTTAGACGGCGACGGGCGGCGAGCGGAGTGTGCGGGGAGTGTTCGGGCGTGGGAGAAGGTCAGGGAGGAGGTCGTCTGGCCCCGGGGAACGCCGGGTCGTGACAAAACCTAACAAAAAGAATCAATGAAATAGAGAAACTTAAACTAGCCAAATTGAAAGCGCGCACCGGAGCAAATAAAAGAATCCTAAGTGAAACAACCAACAAATACTGGTGTAGATGGGGAAAGGAAAACAAACCACGCGACACAATACCCGAGCTGAGAATCCCAGAGTCCAGCCCCCCTGCCTACACAACTGACTCAACCGAGATGTCAAACATAGCGGCCAACCACTACAACTCCGTCCAGTACAGAGACCTGTCTACCCACCAAGAGGAGAGGGAGACCCACATTACAAACTCCATAAACAAGATCCGGAACCACGTCCCACCAGAAGCCCTTGCGGACCTGGCCACCCCACTAAGCCTTGCGGACATAGAGAAAGCCCTAAACCAGTCTCCCCTAGGAAAGTCCCCTGGCCTCAACGGCATACCCACCGAGTTATTCAAAAACCTAAACACTAGGTGGAAGGAAGGAAGGAATGAGAATCGCGGTTTACATATAGTAAAACTCCTAACCTACCTAGCCAATGATATTGAAATGAACGGCATCTCCTGCCCACTTATCTCAGAAGGGTGGCTCTGCCCACTCTACAAAAAAAAAGATAAAAGAGAAATTGAGAATTACAGACCTATAACCGTGCTAAACGCGGAGTACAAAATCATCACAACAGCCATTATGAACAAACTATCCCCCATAGCCCCCCTCCTGGTCCATAAATGCCAAGCGGCCTTCATCAAAGGCCGCAGTATTTTCGACCAAATAGATCTCGTCAACCGTATGACCGACCTATGTGAACTAACTGGACAAGATGGTGCAATTATCGCCCTCGACCAAGAGAAGGCATATGACCGCATTCGGCACGATTACCTCTGGAGAGTCATGGAGTCCATGGGAATCCCCCCTAACCTCATATTGACAATCAAAAATCTCTACACCGATGCTAAAACAAAAGTAATCCTAAACGGCATGATCAGCCATGAATTCCCAATAACAAGAGGGGTCCGCCAAGGCGACCCCCTGTCCTGCCTCCTCTTCAATATCGCCATAGAACCTCTATCGATCGCCCTCAGAGAATCCCCATCCCTCCGAGGCCTAGAGATCAACACCCCCACTCTCTCACAGAGAGTTATAATATCCCTCTTCGCTGACGATGCCGCTGTCTTCCTTGCCAAAGACGATGACCTGAATACCCTACTCTCAACTCTAAGCTGCTGGTGCATCGCATCAGGGGCCAAATTCAACCAAGAAAAAACCATCGTCCTCCCTGTCGGCTCACCGGAATACCGCGAAAGGGTACATAACGAGAGAACTATTAATCCCTCCTCCGATGTTAGCCTAAATGAATCGATAACCATTCTAAAAGACGGACAAACAATGAGATACTTAGGGGCCCAATGCGGGAACAAGCCCAGTCATAAAGACCCCTGGCCCTCAATCACAACAAACATTGAAAAGTCGCTTACCCAATGGAACAAAACCCACCCCTCCCTTGAAGGCAGACGCCTGATCGCCCAAATGACCATCGGTGGAATGACCCAGTTCCATACCCGTGCCCAAGGAATGCCAAAAGACGTGGAAAAATGCCTAAACAGAAGAATACGTGAGTTTATTTGGAACTCCGACTCCCCCCCCCTATGAGCATGGACCAGCTAAACAGACCAAAAGCCCAAGGCGGAAAAAACGTCCTGAACTTACGAGACAGAAACGAGGCGATCCACCTCATCAAACTCCAAAAAATCCTCGATAGATCTCCCAATAGGCCCCCAGCCTCAGACGCCGCCGAAGCCATCCTACTAGCCGTTCTCCCAAAAAACCAATTGCCCCAAGACCCGGCACACCCCTTCATCACAAACATCTTCACCCAAAAACCCTTCCTCAACGCCCGAACCCATCATAGGAATATCCCAGCTGAACTCCGAAACACCCTGAACGTCGGAGCTAAATACAACCTCAGATTGGAGAACCCGACAATTGATCTTGGTACAAAGCTTAACCTACCAGCCTGGGCCCACCCGGGTCTTGAAAACAACCTGAGAATCAGCGACCGCTCAAAAACGGCATCCTGCCTAAGAGCGTCCCATAGTTGCAAACACGTCGGTGACCTTGTCGCCCAAGTCGACCACCAAGAAAACCCGGCCCATGACCCCACAAAAAGAAAGTGCCCCTGCCCCCCCTGCACGACCTACAGACTGGCTGGCTGTAAAAACCCGGAAGGATGTTACCAAACGGCAATGAAAATTGCCACGAACCTCGACCTCCATTACAGCCCATACAGCGACTCGCACCTTCTTCCCCTACCGGACCGCCCCCCTGAGGAAACAGCCAGGCAACATGCCATCGGAAACCCAAATGACATCAAAATCTTCCTCCCATCCCCCCAATTATGTTCCCCGCTCCACCACCACTACAGAATATTCGGCAGAACCCCCCCGGAAACCCCAAGGGACCTGACCCCCCAATCCCAACAAACCAGCAATGTGGTGGCATTCACGGATGGATCCTGTCCTCAAAATGGAGACACTAACGCGAAAGCCGGCTTTGGAGTATGGTACGGCCCAAACGACCCCTGGAACACTAGCAAAAGAGTCAACCCACGCTACCCACAATCCAACAACACAGCGGAAATACTTGCCATACACCACGCCGCCACCTCCACACCCCTATCATCGAACCTCCACATCAAGTCCGACTCGGAGTGGTGCATCAACACCCTCTGTGACAACCTTGAATCCCACGAAGACTCGGATTATGCCTACATAAAAAACCAATACATCATTAAACTGGCCGTAAGCGCCCTAAGATCCAGACTCACCCCAACTTCATTCGAATGGCTAAAGGGCCACACAGGAATCCACGGAAATGAAGAAGCGGACAACCTGGCCGCAACAGGCGTCCTCCTAGATCCGGATCCTCTCCCACCCGTCATGCCCCCCCTCCCCCACATACCGAGCGGAGCCCGCCTCTACGCCCTGAACCAATCTACAGCAACGAGACTGATCCGCAGAACCAGGTTAACTAAGAAACTCGATGTTAGAACAACAACGTCTAACAACATCGCTAAGATCCAGTCAACCCTGGAGAACCTGGGCAATGCCTCCCCCTCACAAGAGAGAATCTGGGAATGCCTGGGGAAAACCCGCAAAGAAATCTCCCCTGAGATCCGAAACTTCCTTTGGAAGCTAACCCACGGCTGCCTCAAGATCGGTGAGTACTGGAAGAAAATCCCAGGCTTCGAACACCGGGGAGAGTGCAACCAATGCCAACAAACTGAAACAATGACTCACATTCTATTTGAGTGCCCCCTCAATCATAGCGAATGGGTGTGGTCGACTGCCAAGAAAATGTGCCACCGAAGGAAAATTGCATGGCCCCCAACGTTAGACACTTCACACGTGATGGCCGCCCCGATCACTAAGATAATGAACAGTAAAGGAAACCCGAGTAAAGGAGAAACCAGACTGTACCAAATAGTAATCCCCGAGTGCGCGTGGCAAATCTGTTGGAAGAACGACCTCGAAACCCATATTTACATATATTTGTATCGAATACCTTCCTAATTAAGAGTCCACTATATTCTCGTCCAGCCGCCCTCAACTTGGTTTTCTCTATAGGTTATGAGCCCAGGCGGCTCGCCTGGACAAGCTTAGGTATCAAGGAAGTCCGCCCGACTCTCGCAGCAGTTGGTCAAAGTGCAGTTGACCACCTTCATAAGTCCTCAGCGGAGGCAGGGGCAATCCCCCGTATCTTAAGTCCCATGCGGCATTTGTTAAGTCCTGTACACCAGGCATCCTTTTAAGTCCTTTAAGGCATTGTTTTTGGGCACTGAAGTCCAGCCTGGCGCCCACCATTAAGGCCAGTGTGTGGCATTCTTCAAGTTTGTGTTGGGCACGCAAGTCCAGTCCGGCGCCCATTTTTAAGGTCGGACTTGGCACCCCTTTATCACCCCCTTGCTCTAAGTCCTTAGACAGGCATGCAATTTTCCTTATTTCCCCTTCCGCTCCTTGCCACGAAATTTGCTTCTCACGGCCACCGGAAATTTCCCTTCAGAGGGTGAAATTTTCTTCAAACTGCTTGCTTCCCACTCTTAATTTTTCACTTCCCACATGCCCGCTTCTACCCCCTTTGACAAACTCAATGACGACAATTACGCGGCCTGGGCAATGTATATGAAGGCCTATCTGGTAAAGAAGGACCTTTGGAGCGTTGTATCTGGTGATTCACCCCGACCAGTTGGAAGCGTGCACCACAAGACCGTCATTGCTTGGCAAAAGAAAAATGACCTCGCAGCCGCAGAAATCTTACTAAATGTGTCGGTCAAGTACATCACACATTGCGATAGTTCTGACGCTTGTGGCACCTGGAAGAAACTCCAAACATTATTCCGTGCCGAAGGCCACAGTTCCGTTGCTGGACTTCGCCGTCAATTCAATTCAATGGGCTATGACCCTAAGCTCTCAATGCGGGATTGGGTCACGAAGGTTGAAGACATGGTTCGTCGTCTTGCCGATAGCAATTCCCCCATGATCCCCATCGACATTGTAAACACCCTCATCCGTGATCTCCCTGAATCCTACACTCCCCTTATTGTCCTTGTCGACACCCTCCTCGATAGCCCGGATTATTCAGCAAATCTGGCAACTATTCAAGAAGTCATCAGACGATTGTTAAATGAAGAAGTGTCAGGGACGCGTCCGGGGTCGAGAGGGCCCGGGGGTAATGCCCGGCACTGAGGCCGTCGCGGGGTGTGGAGCGGGCGTGCGTACTGGCGGGCCCGATCCGGGACAGTGGTCCCTGGCCACTCAGACTGAAGTGGAGAATGTGTTATTATTATTAAAGAGGAAAACTATACTACTTACCTGAAGTGGAGAATGTGAGAAGAAGGTTACTTCTTCGGTTCCCACTTCAGGTACATTTATGTACATGCGGCTTGAGTCACATGACAGGTGCCACGTCATCCTCGGAGGCAGCTGCAGGCATCCGGGTGTCCCCGTGGGGGATCCCGAGAGCGTCCGCTACATGCGTGCGTGCTGGGCACAGCGGGAGGCCGTCCGGGGTGTGTGGGCCGGACGGGTCAATAGTACATCGATACAAGGGAAGGTGGTCCGTGTAGATAGAAAGAAATAAACAGGAAGAGGAACATGAGAAGAATGAAATAAAGAAAGGGGAAAGAAAAGGGAAAAGAGGGGGGAGGAGAGGGAGGAAGGAGGGGGGAGGGGGATAGACAGCGGGGAGCGGGTGTGGTGTGGCCGGGTGGGCCCGGGTGGGCCCGGGTCAGGCGGGTGTGCCCTGACATCACCCCCTCCTTAAGCCGCTTCGCCTCGAAGCGGCCAGGGGGTTCGTTCTCTCCCTTCCTGGGGCATGGGGGTGTGTTTGGTGGAACTCCTCGATCCGGTCAGGGGCATGGATTAGTTGGTCTCGGGGGAGCCATTCATTCTCTGAGTTCGGCCAACCCGCGAACTTTACTAAATACCAGAGCTTCCGGCGTAACCACTTAGAGTCCAGTATTTTTTCCACTTCATATTCCTCCTCTCCATCTACGAGTTCTGGGCCCGGGCGGGGGTCAGGGGGTCGTTCTGCGATCTCGTCCGGGCGGTAGGGTCTTACGTTCGTCACAGATACGACTGGGTGAATTCCCTTTTGCCGTGCGGTGAGTTGGAGCTTGACGGCAGCCGGGGAGACGACCTTGACAACTTTGAAGGGGCCTAACCACTTATGGTCTAGCTTCTTGGTCGGGCGGTCAGTCGTATAGTTTTGGGCGCTGAGCCAGACTCGGTCACCCTCCTGGTACTTGGGGGCTGTCTCTCGACCTCGGTCGTAGTAGCGGGCCATCTCGTCCGCTGCGTGTTCCAGGGCCGCCTTCGCCTCTTCCTGCATCTTCATCATCCTGGACGAGAAGGCGTCGGCGGCTTCTACCTCGGACGTACGTGTGGGCTCCGTCCCCATCCTGGGATGCTGCCCGGTGTCAAGCTCGAAGGGGGTTCGACGGGTGGACGAGTGGACGTGGTTGTTGTAGGCAAATTCTGCCAGTGGGAGCCAGTCCGCCCAGTCATCCTGGCGGTGGTTGACGAACACCCGAAGGTAGGCCTCGATTTCCTGGTTAACCCGCTCTGTCTGTCCGTCAGTCTGGGGGTGGTAGGGCGTTGAGGGGGTTAGCTTGACCCCCAGGAGATCTGCAAGTTCCTTTGAGAAGCGCGAGACGAAGGCGCTCCCTCTGTCGCTAAGAATCTCTTCCGGGAGCCCGTGGTGCTTCCAGACGTGCTCTAGGAAGAGCCGGGCGATACCAGCCGAGTCCACGGATGTCACGGTGGGGATCGCGTGGATGCGTTTGGACAGACGGTCCACTACAACTAGGATGGCGTTATAACCTTTCGACTCTGGGAGCTCTCCCACCATGTCTACCGAGATCACCTGCCAACGGTGGGTGGGAACTTTATTTGGGGTGAGCTTCCCAACCTTCCGTGCGGGGAAGGGTTTGACGCGGTTACAGGTGTCGCATCCACATACGTATCGCCCGACATATTCTGCCATCCGAGGCCACCAGTAGTCGCGGGAGACGAGCTCTAGGGTTTTCCATCGCCCTGGATGTCCCGTCACCCGCGCGTCGTGGTGTAGCCGTACCAGATCGTGGCGGAGTTGTGGGTCTTTTGGAACGTACACCCTGCCCCGGTAGAGGACCAACTCTCCCTGTCTCTCCCACTCGTCCGACCTCAACGTTCCTTCTCCCAGTTCCCTCATGGCTTTTACCACCTGTTCGTCATGATCTCTCGCTCCTCGTACCCTCTCTAGGATGTCCGCCTCCTCACCCTCCATTGAGACTGCTTCCGTCGCACGGGCCTCGAACCAGGCCGGTTGGAGGAGGGTCAGCCCCTCATTGTCGTCCCTTCCCTTCGGGTGGTCAGCGCGGCGGGAGAGTGCGTCTGGTTTCCCCATGAGCTTCCCTGGGCGGTGGACGAGGGTGAAATGGAAGCGGGAGAGGAAAAGGGACCATCTGGCCTGGCGTCGATTTAACCTCTGGGCCGTCCGGAAGTAGCCCAGGTTACGGTGGTCGGTGTAGATCTCGACTTTCTCCTCAGCACCCTCCACGAAGTGTCGCCATTCCTCGAGGGCTCGGACGATTGCAAGCATCTCTTTATCGTACACTTCGTAGTTGCACTCTACATCCGTGAAACTTTTGGACATGAACGCTACCGGGTGGAACTCTCCATCCGGTTGGAGCTGGGAGAGGACCGCACCGGTTGCAAAGTTGGATGCGTCGCACTCGAGCCTGAAGCGGCCGTGGTCGGTAGGGAAAGAGAGGACAGGGGCTGTGGTGACGGCTTCCTTGAGGGCACGGAAGGCATCGTCTTCATCCAGGCCCCAGTTCCAGGTTTGGGTCTTCCGGGTCAGCCTGTGAAGGGGGCGGGCCTTCTCAGAGAAGTCTCTGATGAACCGGCGATAGAAGTTTACGAATCCTAGGAAGGATTGTACTTCTTTCACCTTGGTTGGGGGGGGCCAGTCGAGGACACCCTGGATCTTCACCGGGTCCATCGCGACGTTACCCTCCGAGATAACGAGGCCCAGGTACTCGATCCGGGTTCGCTCAAACTTACACTTCTCTGGCTTGAGGAAGAGCCTCCTTCTCCTCAGCGTCTCTAGGACTTCTCGGACGACCCTTCGGTGTTCCTCCAGGGTGGCCGTGAAGATCAGGATGTCGTCCATGTAACAGATGACAACCTCCCGGTCGATGAAATCCCTCAGGATGTCGTTCATCATGGTCTGGAAGGTTGCCGGGGAGTTACACAGGCCGAAAAACATCACCATGGGCTCGAACAACCCCCGGTTGGTCGCGAATGCCGCCTTCCACTCGTCTCCATCCTTGATCCGGACGTTGTTAAACCCCCAGCGTAGGTCCAAGGCTGAGAAGTATTTGGCGTTGCGGAGGCGGGCGAGGACGTCTGAGATGAGGGGGAGCGGGTACGAGTTCTTCACCGTAATCTCATTCAGCTTCCTGTAGTCCTGGACCAGGCGTAGGGACCCGTCCTTCTTCTTGACGAAGAAGACTGGTGCTCCCATGGGGGATTTGGACGGCCGTATGCGCCCGTTCTGTAGGTTCTCGCGTAGGAACTCGTCTAGTTCTTTCTGTTCCGGACGCGAGAGTGGGAAGGTCTTCCCCCTGGGCAGTTTGGCGTCCGGTACCAGGTCTATAGCGTGGTCCCAGGGCTTCCGGGGGGGCAATTGGTCAAAGGCTTCTTTGGAGAACACATCCCGGAAGTCCTGGTAGTGCTCTGGTACTAGCGTCTCAAACGACGCGGGCTCAGCCTCCGGGTCGCGGGCCTCTTGGGCCATCCGCTGCGAGGGGGTCGTGGTGGCTCTCAGGTCATGGCCCCAGCTTGGGGGAATGATGGCAGCATAGATCCCATCCCCAGGCTCCAGTACCGGGTCCTGATCATTTTGTATTCGCGGTTGTCTGCAGGAGGACGGGCAGCGGGACATGACGACTCTCTGTCGTACCCAGTCCACTTCTGGGTTGTGGTGCAGCAACCACGAGTGTCCTATGATGAGGGACTGGCGCCCGAGATTTGCAACCGCGAAGCGTGCCCGCTCTGTGTGTCGCCCGAAGGTCAGGAGGGCTTCTAGCTCTTCTGTTATAGCTCCATTTTCGTTCGGGGTTCCATCGACATTACGGACGGGAATGGGTTGGGGAAGGGGGGTTGTCTCTAGGTTGTGCTTTCGGACGAACTCGGGGCTTACGAAGTTCCCGGTGGCTCCTGAGTCCAGGAGGGCTGACACAGATACCGACGCGAGGGAGGTTAGGGCGGTCAGTTTCACTGTGAGGTTAAGAGATCTGGGGGACTGCTTGGAAAGGACGTAAATGGCGGGGGGGGAGACTGCTACCTCGGGCGTTGCTGCCCTTGGGGTCTTCTCGTTCTCACGGGTGGAGGATGCGTTTCTCCTCTTTTTCTTCGCGATGACTCGGTGAAACTTTGGCATTGGCGTTGGCTTACGCGCGCTGCGGTATTTACACGAGCTATCTTCTACGGGCGGCCGGGACGCATCCCTTACCGGTCGCCTGCCTGAAAATCCCTCTGAGGTTCTTCCTCTGGTTCCCCCTCCACCGTCTCTGTCCCTTCGGTCAACTGCCTCTTCAGCCCTTCCATCAACGTCCTCAGGTCTTCCGGGTGGAGACGTCGTACTCGGCTGACCCTGGGGTGTGGGCATTCTCGCGCGAGATGACCCGGGGTGTTACAGTTGTAGCACCGTCTCTGGTCAGTCCTCGACCTGTCGAGATCCATCGGCTGGGGGCCCGTCCCTGGTGTAGGACGGGCTGCTGGGGTGGGGGGCGGAGGTGCAGGAGCAGGTCGTGGGGGGTTCTGCGCGGGTCGGGTCTGGGATGGGGTCACGGTCAGCGGAGGTCGGGCTGGCGGGAATGGGGGTCTAGGTGGGGGTGCGCGTGGTTGGGTGGCTTGGAAACGTCGCCACTGGTTGTCCAGAAGCGTGGCTTCGCGCTTCCACTCAGTCCAAGTGGTGGGCATGGGGCGGAGGCGGTGTATACTCTCCCTGAGCCGCGAGTTAATCGCTTGCTCAAACCGGTCGACCAGCCCGACATCGCCTAGCCTCGAGGCGGGTCCCAATATCTCGAACTCCTGGATGACCTTATCCACGGAGTCAGTCCCTTGGCGGATGACTGCCAACTTCTGCCGAGCTGTGGCCTCCCGGTTCGGGTCTTGAAACATGGCATCGAGTTCCGTGTTGAACTCGTCCATGGTTATGGTGGGGGAGGTGGCTGTCAACAGGGTGATCGTCCGTTGTGTCGCCCACGCCCCTGCGGGTCCTCCCTTCATGTAGGAAAGGACGAAGAGGATCTGGGATAGTTCGGTGGGGAACTCGGCTGCGCGGACATGGAAGTAGATCCCGCACTCGGCTTTGAAGCGATCGAGGTCTTCACTGGCTCCTGAGAAGGGAGTGGGGGCAGCGACCTTCGGTGGTTTGGGTCTGGGCGCGAGTGTGGGTACGGGCGCGGGTGCAGGGGCGGGTGCGGGTGCAGGTGGGGGGTGGTTGCGGGTTTGGCTCTCCACAATGGCTTGGAGCTCCTGGAAGCGGGCCAGCAGGTCGTCATACTGTTCTTCTGACACCATGGCTGGGGAGATGGGTGAGGCGGGGGAAATAAGGTTAAAACCTTCTTCTGCTGTCAGGGACGCGTCCGGGGTCGAGAGGGCCCGGGGGTAATGCCCGGCACTGAGGCCGGAGCGGGGTGTGGAGCGGGCGTGCGTACTGGCGGGCCCGATCCGGGACAGTGGTCCCTGGCCACTCAGACTGAAGTGGAGAATGTGTTATTATTATTAAAGAGGAAAACTATACTACTTACCTGAAGTGGAGAATGTGAGAAGAAGGTTACTTCTTCGGTTCCCACTTCAGGTACATTTATGTACATGCGGCTTGAGTCACATGACAGGTGCCACGTCATCCTCGGAGGCAGCCGCAGG
This sequence comes from Cantharellus anzutake, assembly GCF_015039405.1. Classification (NCBI taxonomy): domain Eukaryota; kingdom Fungi; phylum Basidiomycota; class Agaricomycetes; order Cantharellales; family Hydnaceae; genus Cantharellus; species Cantharellus anzutake. The sequence goes on from NW_024067004.1 coordinate 304,922, forward strand.
CATCCGGGTGTCCCCGTGGGGGATCCCGAGAGCGTCCGCTACATGCGTGCGTGCTGGGCACAGCGGGAGGCCGTCCGGGGTGTGTGGGCCGGACGGGTCAATAGTACATCGATACAAGGGAAGGTGGTCCGTGTAGATAGAAAGAAATAAACAGGAAGAGGAACATGAGAAGAATGAAATAAAGAAAGGGGAAAGAAAAGGGAAAAGAGGGGGGAGGAGAGGGAGGAAGGAGGGGGGAGGGGGATAGACAGCGGGGAGCGGGTGTGGTGTGGCCGGGTGGGCCCGGGTGGGCCCGGGTCAGGCGGGTGTGCCCTGACAAGAAGCCCGTCAGCGCGAAGCCGCGTCTATAGATGGGCCAGCTGTGGTGAACATTACCCAGACTCATAAAACACCGGGTACCTGTTACAACTGTGGTGCTTCAGACCACATGCGGAGCAACTGTGACATCAGCACTCGAGAAGCACGTCGCCGTCAAAAAAAATAATACAACCAAGTCTGGATCAGTGGAGAAGGGACATGCGAAGCTAGCAGATGTGGATGGATCTTATCCTGAATCACACGCTCTTTATTAATTGCATTCTTTATACTTCTCTCTCCTTAGTTTCTTCGTTCGAGAGGGTGTGTTGGAAGAACGACCTCGAAACCCATATTTACATATATTTGTATCGAATACCTTCCTAATTAAGAGTCCACTATATTCTCGTCCAGCCGCCCTCAACTTGGTTTTCTCTATAAAATCTGGAAGGCCAGATGCCGGAGAGTCATTGACCCCGACCACCCGCGAACCACTCCGAGCGAAATCAGAAACGCCCTCCGAGCCGGTCTCAACGACAAACTCCAACAAGATATTGCCCTGACAAATCGTAAGAAATACGGCCGAAAGGCCCTGCCGGCCAAGCTAGTCCTGCTCACCTGGAGCGGGAACCTCCATGAAGAAGGGAAACTGCCGGACAACTGGCTTAACAGCCCCGGGGTTTTAGTGGGTATACCGGACCCCCCATGACCGGGGCCGGGAGTCCCACACAGCGCCGATAACCGGCCAGTGCGCAACGCATTTCCCCGCGGTGGCAGACCGGCACAGACCACTCTATGGGATCCTATCTCCCTACACAAACCCCAAATACATGACCATGTATCGCGAAAGCTACTGGGGTTCCACCAAAAAAAAAAAAAAAAAAAAAAAAAAAAAAAGATGTCGTGGCAGTGCGGCTATCCGATCGTCAATACACAGCCTCGCAAGCTCGGTCAATGACAAGGTTGCTGGTGTATGAGCTCCAATTGGGAACGAGTCTGTCGGCCTGATCCAGACTCGTACCCAGTCGTCGTCGCTCCGTGGACGCGCACTGCGCACACGCAATTTCAAGTTGGGTTTATATTAAAAGTCACAGTCACCTTTACATGATGCATGAGTAGTCATCTTTTGTATTGAATACTTAAAGTCACATGTGCCGGAAATAGAGTTAAACCCGATCACCTACTCCGAAAACCAGCGCGCGACACTTCGCTCCAACGACTGGCACAAAAGTTGGGTGGCGGTGTTTTTCGGCAGCATCCGGGACTGAATTGTTGAGTCCACACAACTTGTGCGCAACAGATTAGGTTGTAGTCCGGTACATTTTTAGTGTCAACTCACATAAGATTTGTACCCGACCCACCCCAAAGGGTATGAAGGGCTGCGGAGTCAATAGCCTGAGCATGCAGAGAATCTAAGCCTTATATATTACTTTGAGAGCGTTGCTGTGTTGGTGCAAATTAGTGCAAATGGTATAGCGTTTGCTGAGGCTATGCACTTTTTTTGCTTGCTCGGGTTCGACTCCCACTTGGTAACTTCCTTTTTTTCATGCATCACCCCTTTCATACATGCGACAAATTTCCGTATACATCACCAAGACGTGAGGAATGAATGAAAAAAGGAAGTTACCAAGTGGGAGTCGAACCCGAGCAGGCAAAAAAAGTGCATAGCCTCAGCAAACGCTATACCATCTGCACTAATTTGCACCAACATAGCAACGCTCTCAAAGTAATATATAAGGCTTAGATTCTCTGCATGCTCAGGCTATTGACTCCGCAGCCCTTCATACCCTTTGGGGTGGGTCGGGTACAAATCTTATGTGAGTTGACACTAAAAATGTACCGGACTACAACCTAATCTGTTGCGCACAAGTTGTGTGGACTCAACAATTCAGTCCCGGATGCTGCCGAAAAACACCGCCACCCAACTTTTGTGCCAGTCGTTGGAGCGAAGTGTCGCGCGCTGGTTTTCGGAGTAGGTGATCGGGTTTAACTCTATTTCCGGCACATGTGACTTTAAGTATTCAATACAAAAGATGACTACTCATGCATCATGTAAAGGTGACTGTGACTTTTAATATAAACCCAACTTGAAATTGTGCGCAGTGCGCGTCCACGGAGCGACGACGACTGGGTACGAGTCTGGGCCTGATCCCTCTAAGCCGGGACGCCGCAATCAATGAACGGAGTTAGCCGAAACTCATTGATGTTGCGACCCTGCCGTCAGGTGAGCCCGTCATTCGGGGTGGTTTGACACCCTGCAAACGGGGAGCTTTTTCCGTGTGGCTGTGCTCTGCTCCTCTCACCCACTCTCGCCATGCTTTACACGCTCCTCGTCAACGCTGGATTGATTCTTGGGAGCATACTGGCCTATTTGGGCGGGAGCGACCCTAATGAAGACCTCACAAAGGGGGATCGGGTTCGCCGTGAAACTCATATGACAAGCCCACTGAATCAGGTGAAGATAGCGAGAGTAAGCGTTCGACGATAGTGGCGAGCGCAGTCCATTGACCCATATTTCAGTTCTCCTCTGGCATTTTCACTCTTCTAGAGTTGTATTTGCAATTGACCCCAGCACCAACTCATCCTTATCTCATCTCTCTTCCCGATATTCTCAAACGGGTTCTCCCCAACTTTTCTCCCGTCCCCAATTCCGCGTCATTTATCACCGGACTTCGTGTACTGGCCCTTTTTGCCTTTATCGCCGGTGGAGCTCTCCGTCTCTGGGCGATACACACTTTGGGGCGTCTATTCACATTCACACTCACCATACGCGAAGGTGAGTAAACATTTCTCGACAAATACAATCTTCTACGGACCAGATCCATTGGACTAACAACCTTTCCAGGCCACAAGCTCATCACCAGCGGGCCTTATGCTTACGTGCGGAATCCAAGCTACACAGGATTCTACATTCTCTGGGCAGGCGGGCTTATCCTTGGGACTACAAGCGAACAAGCAGAAAGAGCCATCGGCCTCAGGACCGCTATTGTTGAAGCAGGTACGCTAGGGGTAGCGAGTATATTGCTTTTTGCCCTTGCTGCAACTCTCATGGTGCATCGGAACATCTTGGGACCGAGAATCAAAAACGAAGAGGAAATGCTTGAAGCTGAGTTCAAGGTGGAGTGGGAAGTGTACACGAGGGATGTCCCATATAAAGTTCTACCCTACGTGTGGTGAGGGTGGAGTGCTCAAAAACCCCCGTGGGGACCGACCTCGAACCCCGCTGGAGCAAACGCTCTGCTGATCCCTACAAAATAGATTCCTTCCTGGTCACCCATTCCTTGTACTGCAATTCCCCCCCCCCCATAGAATCCATTATCTACCTATCGACGGACAAGCTTACACCAGACGCACCGCGCAACTTTGTTTCTGGATGGATCCCATCGTTGGATCATGAGGGTTTTATAAGAGTTAATTCTTCATGCAGGCTTAGTCGTCGTTCTTCCCCCCGGCCGTGATATGCTTCGTGATACGACTTGAAATGCAGATATCTCTACTAAGTCACACTGACGAGAGGGCTCGTGCACGAAGAGTTTCGTTACTCGCACCCAGCCTTCGGTTGTATACATTTCCTATTGGAGACCGCGGAAGAAGGCATTTGAGCCCGATACGGTGTACTATCATTAGATTCCCGTCCAATGCTTTGGTTGATCCCAGAAGTATCTGTTTCGCTTCTTCCAGGGTCGGCTTGCCCCCATTGTATCCAGCTCCGAATCTTTTTCACCGTACGGGCACATCCGACATCGTCCGTCTAGAGCCCGCGGGAGATGATCTAGGGAGAATGCTTTCTCCAAGACGGATAAAGTCCCAGATTCAGAGTGTAGAGTATCTTGAATAATGGCAGATCGACAATGAATAATAAGGCTTGTTAATTAGATAAGAGAAAGTGGCGGAAATGCGACACCACCCACGTGGGGCAAGTGACGCAAAGCTGGAATTGACCGTGGTAGTGATGGAGACGGTCAGGAGATTCCTGCCTTGCAGGTTGGGAGCATAATTCCAGGCAAGGCAATAAGCCTGTTCGGCTTCCAAGAGCGATCACACCTTTTTGTCCCGCCCAACAAGGCAAATTAGAAATCCGGAGGAAAGTGATAAGTCGACCGTCCGTGGGCGGTAATTGGAACGCCGAAAGTATACGACCCATAGTCAACAATGTCAACCCCAAAACGTGGTTGCTAACAAGGGAGGTGGCTCTTGGGCACCCATATATAGGCAGGACTCCAGACTCCAGCCTCTATGATCGACTACCCACATACATTGCAAGGGGTTTCCATATATCTGCCAAGCCCGACATGCCGCGCGTGGCCCCATGCTTTCCAGGCGAAGCACAAGAATCTAAGAATTGCCACTTGTCTTATAATACCGTAAGCACTTTGGCAACGAGCAAACAAGGATAGGATGATCGATCCCCTGCAAAATGGTACTGTGCGCCATTGCGGAGCTCACGTATCAAGGAAATTAATTCCACAAATTGGGTTCATCTCGGGATGTGCATCTAGTGCTAGGAGATGTGAAGTGGATCAGGAACTGACCACGCCACTCCTCAAGGTAGGTTGGGAGTACCTATTATGTGACTTATGTAGTTCCATGCTTCAGCGTGGCGCCGAAAACTGGCGACGGTATCGATTCCATCAGTAAATAGATTCCCGGGGATATTGCACACCCCAGGATGTTTGTGCTCATGACCAATCCGGTAAAGTTAAAGGCCGACAGCCTGAGCGCCTTCAAACTTTTGCAAGTTTCGGGCAGTGCAGCATGAAAGGTGTGATATTTCGTCAAATTGCGAAATGGACGAGACAGCGTGAAGAGGCTGCATGAGTCAGTTTTATATATCGACCAGGGAGCGAACATTGTCCATGCTCCACTATAGAAGGGCGTTCGGGTTGACCACCAAAATGCATACGGAAACATTGATGCCCTAAATAAACTCCAAGAATGGGAGGCATCAAGGAGGTTCCAGCCTCGGGGATAATTCCTACCACTTGGATCGAAAATTGACGGAGAGCTGTGGACGGGGATTTGAGGACGTTGACGATGTTTATCTAAGGGTCTGGTGTCATCCCGAGCATGGCACAAACTAAATCAGAAGTATGGTCTACATACAACTTATCCGAAATGCGGAAGGAAGGTGGACCAAGACGGGATTTGGTATAGATCGGGAGGAGGCGAACGCAGGGAGGTGAACGAAACAACAAGCAAGATAATCCGGGCAGTGACATAAACGGCCGTAATGACCATTATACAGTTCTTGGCTATATTGGGGTTATCAAGCCTTTCGCAGAGCACACAAAGGACAGGGAACGCTGCGATAACTAACGCCGACGTCCGCCACAACTGCATCTCCGCAAGCGTCGGAAAGGGGGATGACCACGCAAAGCAATGGATTCCCCCAAAAATGATGCCCGTGGCTATAAACATCCAACTAGGGTCTAGTTCCATGATCTTCGCTAGAGCCGAATGTATGTCAGTCCCCGTTCCAGGTCGCGGCTGAACGACATCCATCCCAGAAGTCGAGAAATTGGGTCGGGGCTCTTTCGCCACATGGATTGCCAGGAATCGAACGTTAACGGGTTTATGCCACCACAACAAGTAGACAAGGGCGTTGAACGCCGCATAGCCCAGTGTCATTGCCTCCAGTTGTGATCTGTGCAAATCGCCTACCCATCGTCCGACATATTGAGCGATAAACCATAGTAGTTGAAGGATGATGGCAAATTCAGCGAAGAGGTCCCCTCTGCACCTGTCAAGAATTTGCTCTTTCGTTATTACGACCCTTCTCTGATCCCCAATTTTCTGAATTATTCCAGGATACTTTTCAAAGACACTCAAGGCATCTACATTCCTATCGGGAATCACTGCTGCTCCTTCGGACGAGTCGAAGAAGCCGCGCATGACAACAAAATAGGAATGCGTAAACGTCCATCCTTGAGACATGTACAAGTCAGAGCTTTTCCCCCCCTTTAAAATGTGCGCAATCCTCAAATTCGGGGGCGCACCTTGAATCATCTTGCATTTTTTCGACATTATCCAAGCGTTGCAGAAATCCATCCATCCATCCATCAGAATGACCCCCGGTGAAAGCAGTGAACCCATCATCAAGCCAACACGAGGTAATTTAAACGACCAAGTACTGTGATGCCGTGCTGACAGGTCCGGATGCATCCCCGTGCAGACGCACGCAAAAATGGTGAAGGCACAACTATAAATGAGGCTCCACACCGTTCGGCAATTCTGTAGATCATTGCAAGTATGAGATCCATGTAGCGAGAAATCAGTGATGTTATGAGGAGGGATAGAGGCTCCGTAAACATTGTGAGAAAGGATGAGGTTGATGAGCACGGTTGCCATTGGGGGCGGGGGTGCAGGCGCACCAGTCATAGACGGAGTATGAGTTTTATATTGTGGACCGAACGCATGACAGAAGCACTTCAGCTCATGCAGCTTCCCGGGGCGGGCCGATGGGATTCCGTAGGTCCCATAACTAAATTCGACCACTGATGGAGGAACATAATCAACTTCGAAATTGATGCCGTGGGGGAGGGGGTCTTGTCGATAACGTCGATATGAGCCAAAAACTTCCGACCCGATAAAATTCCTGTGATGAGAGCGTGGGTAGGCGCAATCAGAGAATTTCAACGGGGCTAAACGCCAGAAGTGGAAGAGAATAAAGCGAGCCTTTTTATATTGTCGCCTTGGGATTATTCTAAGTCCCGTCATCAGACAGGGCGGGATATAATAGGTCCACCCGCGCCGTCCCAAACAGATTAAGCACAGAAGCAAAGCGCCGTCCAGTGAACCCTCAAGGATCTTCCGGACAAACTGAAATGACAATCATACCGAACGGACCCAGAAATTGAACACCGCATTCTCCAGACTCAGTGCCAGTCGCTCACGTGAGCGACTGGCACTGAGTCTGCGCATTCTCCGCATAGAGTTGATTAATTCAGCCTCGCCTTATCAGTTTCCCAGGAATTATCACAGGAGACTCAACTCGCAGATCCTAGCCAAACGGCGTATATGCCGCCTCATAGCTTTTGAATCATAGCAAACCCTTTCCCGGTCTTCCTAAAGCTTCGCATGATGGTGTTTTGCTTTCAACGGTCCAGGGACCTAAGCCGTGGTCGCAGGAGCGCATGAAGACACAAGTTGGGGCCCGCACATCAACTGGTACGTCACCAAGCCCACCCATACAGTAAGGCTGACACTTGGGTTCAGGTCTAGACACTATGCACACATTGCGCGAACGGGAACAACTCGGCCGATCGAGCAACTATATTGTAACGTTAATTAAGTAGTCGAGAGGCCTTCCTTGAGGGATGTTGTACTCGGCTCCCTGGTCATGTTTTCGAAGCAAAGCCGACTGCGTTGGGAGACAAGCCAGGGTTCTCCAATGGGTTTAACAGGTGTGAGCAGGCTGGCAATCGCCGACAATCAATACTGTCACGTCAATCCTTGACACTCCGTTGACGAGGAAGATGATGAGGGTGACATGATCTCCTCATCCATAGACACTACATTGATAGAGAACAAGTTAACTAACATACATTTTAAAAAAAGAACAATCAAAAATAAGGTTATGAATCTCTGGACCCAGGGTGGATGGCAAATCCAAGAAAAGTGTACGCATTTGTGCCAATCAAAAAATGTTCAGGTGTCGCATAAAAAGTTCTATATAGGGGGGGGAGCGGGTCCAGGTAAACCAAGGTAGCGAAAAAAAATTTTCACCAGGGAAGTGGAGGGAGGGAAGGTCATCCGTGTCATTCGTGTCGTCAAGAACTGTGTGGATAGATAAATATGGGCGTGTGAAGCAGGATTCAAATTTATGCGTCGAAAATAGCAGTTGCAGAAGTGGGGAGACGATTGGATAGTGACTCCCACAACTTCTCCTTGGCACGAATCTCGATATTGCCAAAAAGCTCTTCTTGAGAAACCTTGAGACAATCCCGAGTGGTGAGAACAAGAAGCTCGAAGAAGAACGCCGATGCAGCCCGACGCGACGCCTTTCATCACCGCCCAAGCAAAAAACAAAACAATCAAAACAATCATCAGTCAACAGGGAAGAACTGTGCCAACACGACATACCTTCTCGGCAACCTTATTGAAACTAACCCACTTTTCATCTCCTTCACCCTCCTCAGCCTCCAAACCCTTCCGAATGACAGCAATAGCCTTCACCGTATTCTTACTATACCCTTTACTCTGAACTTGTTCCGTAGACCGTTCGATTTCCTCCTCCTGAGTCTGCGTCTGACTCTGAGACTCCCCTTCTTTACTCCTCATATCGAATATCCCAATCGAACACGACTGGGCATCATAAGAATCTAATCCAAATTCCTCATCCCCTCTTAGCCCAGGCGAACTCCGCGTGTCATCGATGAGTGACATTTCGCGTTGGGTCCTTGGAACAGGCGTCTTCCGACCCTCAGGCTCTCCGTCGATATCCATCCCCATCGGATCGATCCCTCCACCTAGATCAAGGCTAATTCCACCCTCCTCAGCACCAACATAGTCACCAAGTCCAGCCATATCAACATCCATATCGTTCTTCCCACCGGTGACGTCCCCGCCAAAAGCACTGAATCGTGCCTCGCTCTCAGCTCTCCGCGCGACTCCAGGCGATTCCTCTTCCGGAACAGCAATGCGGGCTCTCTTTGGCGAACGGGGATCCGTATCATCCGTACGTGGTCGACGATGGTCGTGTACGGGGAACATGAACAAATGTCTCAATTCCGGTGCCACGCCTGGAGGCCCAGCATAGAAAAAGGTCCCCTCTGAAGTGGTGGTAGTCGGCATGAAGTATGCAAGCGGATCAGCCCGAATTTCCAAAAGACGCATCACTGTCGTAGACCGCGGAAGGAATCGTTGCTAAATTCGACATGAGGTCAGAAGACTTCTGATTCGAAGATCGCGGAAAGTTGGACTTACCTCGGTGGTAATTGCACTGACATCCGGATCCTTGAAATCACCCAATCCTCTACGCCCACGAGCACCAGGACCTTGCTTCAACTCGGTGACCTCATCGATTATCTGCAACTTTTTGGTCCTTTTCTTCCTCTCTGGGGCATTTTCGCGTTGTTCCGCTATTCGTGCGATCCGTGCCGCGGTCTTGGGAGTAGGAGTGGATATAGAGTCCTGATTAAGATTGGGTGGAGTTAAGGGCGGAGGGGTCGTCAACGGGGAGCCTTTATGGATTGTGGAATGGGTTAATAACAAATTAGCGTTGGTTAGCAATAAAGGGAAATTTGAACATACTGGCACGAGAATTAGCTTGACCAGGGGTTTTCTCCCGTTCGGGGTCAGCTAACGGTACATCTTCACCGAAACTAATCCCAAGGTCTTCTCCGCCAAGGTTGAAATCGCTCGGGAATCCAAATCCATCATCATGACCTCCGCCGAAATCAAGATGACTAGGCTCACGGCCTTTACTCAAGACGGACACATCACGTTCGAAATCACCAGGTCGTCCTTCAAGGCGAGTATCCAACGAGATACGAGGCGAACCAGGTCCAGCATCATGACGACCCAGTTCAACACTCATCGTTTCATCCGCGGCTGCTGCTGCTGCTGCTGCTGCTGCTGTACCTTCTCCTGCAGCGTCAGGACCAACCGCCACACCAGGTTCATCATCACCAAATGAGATCCCAGCATCGAATCCACCCCAATCTTGTGATCCAATTCCATCACCTTCAAAACCCCACCCATCATCCATAAACCCAAAGTTCATTTCAGCTGTAGAGAGTGTGATATCATTATCACGAGCGATATGTGACTGGCCAAGATTACTCAAGTCCCTATATGTTACAAAGAAGAGGTAAAATATCATAAGCAAGTTGAGATGTGAAAGGTTTGAAAAAAAAAAAGAACGGTAAATGTGCACCAATTAGCATCGGGAAGCATGAGATCGATATTGAATAGATCTGCCGAGATGGTGATCGCATTCCTCGGTACCGTCAGTTGATCCTCCGTCATATCAACCACACCAGGTCGAAAAGCCTAACACACAAACAAAAAAAAAACACCTCACATAAGAGAAACAAAAAACCAAAACGATCGTTATGACGCACCAACTTGATTTTAGCAATTGCTTCGTTGCAATCATCCAGTAGATACTTGGCTTTTCGACTATAGATCCTGACGACACCCAAGAGTAACTGACCACTCAGTCGGAGTGCCATTGGTTGACCTTCCTGATCCACGATAGCATCTAACACAAAAACGCGTCAAAAAAAGAAAAGTTAGTACACGCGGTTACGGGGCAAACCATATAACAATAAACCCAGAGAGAGAGAGAGGGAACATACCGACGGATTGTTCAATGTCTGTTTGAAGCGTTAAAGTCTTTGAGAGCTTACGCTCATAGTGAGCAGCAAGCCATACGCGTGCAAGAGGACCACGACGACTAAGAATCGCCTCGCTATAGAACAACGACATAGTCGTTTAACTATAGTGTGCCTAATATGTGTGTGTATGTGTGTGCGCGCGCGCGCGCGTTCGCTCGCGTGTATTGTTGGATGGGATGGTGGCGGTGGCGGTGGCGGGTGGGGGTATCCTCGTATTGTTTGATACGACCACGATATTTTGTCAAGGAAAGGAGGAAGGCAGGAGAATATATATATATATATCCGCTTGTAAGGTAGAACCGCCAAAAAAAAAGAACACAAAAAAAGAGAGGGCGCTTGGTCGTTGAGTTGTTCGTTCACAAGCACTGAGTGTTGTTGAAACGCCCCGGGGCAACGGATGTGTTGGAACAATCCGGAGAACAGCTAACACCGAGTTATCTCCGTTATGCCCGCCTCAATGACGTAATGAGGGGAGGTTTGGGATCTCTTTTACACCTGCAAAGGGACCTTTTTTTTTCTCTTTCTTCTCGAGCCCAAGCCGCGCCCAACAACTCATGATACAAGGGAAGAAGGCTGGTCAGAAACACCATTCATTGCCCTCTCGTCTACGGCCAGCCATGCCCCTTGATAGATGGAAAACAAAAAAACAAAGCTATTTTACATAACTTATCACTTCCTATGACGAAGAAGGGAAGAGGGGGGGTTGCGGTCCCAAATGGCACGGCTGAGCCAAAACGTCCCTAGGGTCGAATGCTTAGCCAGATCTAGGGTTTCTCCCAATCGACACGCCTTCTATGATCTACAGCTGAAATCCCTACCAAGCTATCACGGATCTGGAAGACTGGACCCAGACTAATGCCCCCTTCTGTCATCTTCACCTCATTCCGTCCCTCCTGTCGAACCCTTCTGAAATAACGAGCCTTGGCCGACTAAACTACTGGGGGGGCTAATGGGTGTTAACTGGATGAGGTTGCCTGCCTCGTCATCGTCACGGTGACGGTATCGACCTAATGGAACGATTGAAATGTCCCCCTTCCCCTTACCTCACGCGAGCAAGCATGCTCCGTGCGTGTGTGGCGTTCAAGGATTCCCCTCCCCTATACGTTTCCCATGATCAGGACATCGCTTTCGTTTGGGGATTCACCACGATGAGTATTTCCATTTTCTTATTCACTCTTTTGGATGCATGGGGGGCCCTTTTTCACTTATGATTTCCTTTTTTCCTTTTCGTTCCTTCCGTCCGTCCCCCCACCTTCATCATTCCTTTCTCTTCTCTATTGCCCTTTCCTTTTTTTTTTTTTTTTTTCAATTATGATTGACGACAAACATTGTTATTTCGGTATATCCAAAGCGCTCACAATCACACGATCACAGGAATGGAAAAAAAAAAAAACAGACACAGGGGAGAACGCAAAAGGTTCCTACAGGCATACTCGAGAAAACAAAGAAAAAAGAAGAAAACCCAGACAAGGATATCGTGGAATATAAGGTCCCCCTCCAACACGAGCCCCCCTCCCTTTCTGCCATCCCTCAAGGTTGTTGTTGATGGTGGTGGGGATGATATTGACCCCTTTCCATCGCATGACCATTGAGCGTCTTCGTAATAAGGAACGTAGGCTTGCGGAACGATTGCCTGTTCCATTTGGGAGATTGTTCTTCTACCCAACTAACGAAAAATGTCCGGTTACCCCAACATCCGATCCAAGGAAAATACGCAAACACGCGAAGACTGAAAGGTGGGAAAGAGAAGAAAAAAGTTACAGATAGATTACAACTCAACGTTCACCGTCTGATTTTGGAAAAGGAGGGGGAAAAGAAAATAGCTTTAAAAAAAAAAGTGGGTTAACGTCAACCACATACCTCCAATCAACCTCAACTTCTAAAATTCCACCAACGCCCGTAATGAAGGCGTTTAGGTCAATGGAAGAGTAAAGGTAAGCGCCATTACGATCGCGACACATGGCGCAAAGTAAACCGCTGGACCGAAGGTTTATCTCTTTGCTCGTTCCAGAAAAACCAACATCCATCCACTATAAAAGTTGTAAAAACAAAGAAGGTCGGAATTATACAAAAAAAAAATAATTATCATCAGAAATTGGGTCCGGTTTGTCGGAAGGGATTAGGGGATGGTGGAGGGAGGAAGGGGGAAGGGGGGAGGAGGAAGTGGATTGCCTGCCTACGATAAGAGTTCCATTATCATTCCCGATGAGTCTATCGAGATCAAGTGAAGACCTTTGGACCGTCCCGTCCTTGGCGACGTACTCGGACCAGAGAATGGCAGGGCTTGCCAAACCGTACTTGTCAGATTCGGCGAATAGAGTCATTTGGGCGTTTCGTTCAATTACTCTCCTTTTTCCTCGTCGGAGAACGAGAGAGAGATGTATCGGGGGGGGTATCCTATCCCTTCTTCCGCCTACAAGACGCCTCAAAATGAAACGGTGCGTTTGCGCTGTTGTTTGCGCTGGGGGACGGCGGGTTGTTGCGAGTTAGTGTGTGGTGAAAGACAAAGTGTGAGAAGGGCGAAGGATATATGAAGGTTCTGCAGGGATGATTTGTTGTCTCGTCCCCCCAACGTGTGCTTGTGCACAAGGTGGCTGGAAAAGTATAGGTAGTGCAATACTTGATTGATTGAAGTGGTTTCGGTTCTGCAAAGAAACCTACATGGTGGTATGTGTGTTTTTTTTTTTATTTATTAAAAAAAAAAAAAGAGAGGGAAATTGTTTCTGCTTTCAGTTTGTTGACCGTTGGTAGAAACAGGGGAAACGAGAAGAAGAAAGCTGAAGCGCCATCGGGTGGAGGAGGTCAGTTGAGGGAAGGGGGGGAAGCGGGGATCGACGGAATCCATAGATGGACGAATGGGTGGTTTGGGGATGGTGAAAGGAAACCGGTGAATTCGCAGAAACTGGACTCAGGCGCTCTTGTGTGGTTTTGTCGAGGGGGGGGGAGGAAATAGGCTCACGTGCTCACAGTCTACGCTTTATTCCGAAAAAGGGGGGGGGTTGTTGATTTTGTTTGTCTTTTTGGCGGGAGGGGGGGGTCTCTTGCAAAACGGTTGAGTCGCAAAGCGCAAAGGAGTTGGAAATCGAAAGCGATCTTCAGCCGGGTATTGTTGGAAAAAAGAATATTATTGCAACGGGTAATTTTTTTCCGTTTGTAAAAAAAAAAAAGTGTGTGTGTGTGTGTGTATGTGTATTTAATAAGACACTAGTGACTAACCCCCTCATCGAACACTAAAACGACAAGACGCATATGACCAAGCTGTTTCTCAACTCTTGTGTGTGTGTGTTTCTCTTCTGTTAAATTGGATCGTAGGCCCACGCGGTTCACAAATCGGATTATTTATATGTTACAACTTGTCCAACGATTCCGAGCGTGACTACCGATGCATACGTCGAGATCGACGATTTCCCCCTTAGGGATCTTGCCGTTTGGATAAATCGAGAATATATTATGAAAAATGAACGGGGAAATTCGTGTGTGCTTTTTTATAATTTGCGGCAACGATAAATTGCCCTTATGTAGCAGCGCAAAGAGGCGCCCGGTTTACGAACGTCAGTTTGGTTCCGCACGTGTTCATTCAGTGATGTTTGCACTTGCACCCCCCCCCCCATTGCCGTTCAGCGTTTTGGCCGGTTTTGAACAAGGAATGACGTCGTTTTTTTTGTTTGACGGTTAAGGGAAAGGAGCTTGAGACGGTAAGCGGTTCGAAATGTATGGCAGAAGGGGGGATATTTTGCTCAATCCCCTTTTTTGTTCTACCTATTCGTCACTATACATAACGCAATTATGCAGTTGATGCATATATGTAATGCACAAGTGCGTCACAGAAGGAAACACGGGGGGGTTCGTAAGGGGCTAATCACTGGCAAAACACGTCCCTCTTCTTATGACTTTCTCATTTTAGGTCAATACCATTCTAAATAACCACACCCCAACGTTTTTTCACCAAACAGAAAAAAACCAATTCAATGTCATTGGCATCTAGAGCTAACATCACTCATCTCTCTATGATCGATTGGTTACGAGGAAACAGGGAAATTTTTCAAAGTAAACAAGAAGAGCACAACATTCTCATCATCACCAATGTCTTTATCCTCAATCGCCAACAAACGACCAACTCGTCTGTTCTCAGGGTACCTCGATGGCCCGCTCAAAGAACAAAATGATATCCGCTATTTTATCCTAATCGTTGAGGCTGAGACGTTTCGCCTTCCCGATCCAACTAATAAGTCCCACTTCGGGACTTTCAGGATAATCCCTAGGCATGCTAGCAACATGACGTCATACACATCGCATCGTAATGGTTCATGCCACTATAGCGAAATCCTTTTTGTTTTTCTGTTTGGGTCGAACAAGTACTGCATCGAGCCCGGTTGGTTACATTATCATATGAATTCAATCGTAAAAAGTATATATTCGAGGGGGGAGCCGCCCATACATAATTAAATCTCTGGGAAGGGGGTCCCGAATAAATTTATTCTTACCTAAGCCCCTACAGTAACTTGCCCAGGCCTTACCCTATGTAAAACTTCTTTTCTTCCTCCAATTACAACAACGCCGGTTCCTTCCCACAATCGCCTCACAAGCCCCTTTGAGGCACAGGTCCCCTTTTTAGGGAGCAGGCTACTTACGTAATTCACCCATTCGCTCCGCTTATCGTAAACATGAGAGCGATCGGGGTTTTTAATTTTGTTGCAAGTGATCATGATCTGCGCGCGAGAGTGACCCTCCATCGCAATAACACGAAACTAGCCAGCCACCCGTAATCGTCCATGCGGGCAGGTGTACCACTGCCTGTCGATGAGAACTACATTGCGAATAACTGCCTTCTGTTACAAAAACATCAAGATAATAAATCAAAGAACTAGGATTTCATGATCGATTTATCGGACTTCTGTGCATTCTCACACAAGCAACATGAAAACCGGGTATGAAAAGAGGTTTGTTTGGCGAGTTCATGTCAACGAGGCGCTCGGAGTTGAGCGGAACTCTGCAAGGGCTACTGTAATAACTGGATCAACGGAGAGTCCCGGGAGGCTTGGTTGGCAGATCCGAGAACGGGTTGTCGGGAGTTGAACCGGAATCGGACAGCTAGCTAGCTTGACAATGAATGAACAGAAAGCAGGCCCCAACCACTAGGGTTGTGTCCATAGGTTTGATGATATAATACATAAGCCATCGGCAAATACGTGTTACAAATCACAACATTTGCATGACGGAGATCAGGCTCAAATCGCTCCTTCGCTATTATATCTTGCGATCCTCACCTCTTGATCTCAAACAACTATATCATCACGAAAACAGCTTTGAAATCTCCTCGTACACTTCCTCCGTCAACTTTGGGATCAGCTTGATAGCTCCCAAATTCTCCACCAGCTGCTCAGGTTTTGATGCCCCTACGATAAGTGTTGCGACCTATATATCAAAAGTCATAGAACCATTCCTTATAGAGGGAAGGAGAGGAGAACGAAAGAAAGACTTACGTTCTTAGTCTTGGCAGCCCACGCTAACGCAACTTGGGCAGTAGTAACCTGTCCATCACCCCGGGAATTGCCCACACAGTAAGTAATCAGACCCCCCAGTGAACGTAAATAATCCTCTTAAAAAAAGCATCAACGTACCTCTTCTCCAAACTCCCTCCTCCCAATCTCCAACAACTTCTTCACCTTTTCAATCGTCGCCTTCCCCGACTCACCTTTCAAGGATTCCACCTGCTTCTGAACAAAATCGAGCGAAGAGTGCTTTGCAAGTCGGCTATCAGGTGGGATTTGCCCATGGTTGTATTTCCCCGTTAGCAACGATCCAGCTAGGGGTGACCAGACGGTCGTTCCGTAGTTGTACTTCTCGAATACGGGCTGTTTGCTCATGTGGGAAAAAAAAAAGAAAGAAAAAAAATTGAGAGATGAGATGGGGTAGACTCCACCGACAAACGTGATTTGGCACGTACGAGGAGATCTTTCTCGACGTGTTCTCGAGCCAAGGCGCTGTAACGTACTTGGTCCGCACTACAACCACAAATCAACGGAAGGTGGAGTGGAGTGGGGATTAGAGGTGGAAAAAATTAACCGCCCGGGAAAGTTTAAGGTGGAACAATGAACGCACATAGGAGCATGCAGGTTATACTTCTCCGCAATCTCTACGGGACCGGCAACGATCATTAATACTCAGCATCCCTCATCCTCGTTATTTCAGAGTGGAATTTCTTTACTCACGATGAGCTTCCTCGATCTGTTCCACACTCCACATGCTCGTAGCCCAATAAAACGCTTTGCCTTGTTCGATCAGCCAGCTAAACGCTCGGACGATTTCTAACATTGGTACGTTCGGATCCGCACGATGCGCGAACACAATATCCACTGAAACGATAATGGAAGAACAGAAAGTGAATTTTAAAAAAAAAATCACCCCGATCCGTCCGTAAGCGTCTTTTGCTCGAGCTGTGAAATAATAGACATTACCATAGTCCGTTTGAAGGCGTTCAAGGGAATCGCAAAGTCCTTCGATGATATGTTTCCTCGATAAACCACGATCGTTTGGTCCATTCCGTCCAGCATTCCCAAAGAAGATCTGACACGAAAAAGTGAAACAAACAAAAAAAAAAAAAGAAAAGGATTCGGAAACAGCGCCCAATCCATTGACACACACACACACACACACAAGAGGTCATTTCAGTTTTCCATATAGGAAGGAGGGATCATCAGTTGGATCGAGTTTTTTTTGCGGGGGTTGAAAATTGTGCTTACTTACTTTGGTACTAAGAACGAGATCGGAACGACGGATGCCAAGTTCTTTGAACACTCGGCCCCTGTTCCAGAACCATATTTGAATTGCAAATGTATGGGATCAATTCAAAAGATTTAAAAAAAAAGAAAATGCGACCCCAGGAAATCAAGGGCGGGCCCATCGATCCATGGGAGTAGGCGGGATGGATGAGGAAGGGAGTTTGGAACGTACATCTCTGTTTCGCTCTTGCCTGCGGAATACACCTCGGCGGTATCGAAACTAATACATAGAAGATCGGCCAAAGAGTGCTTCGATTAGAATCCCGAGATGTTGCATGGAAGTAGGTTAACGAGAAAGCGCGGGGGGGGGGGAAGGAACTTCGCGGATGTACAATAGGCGTGTACGTGGTGGGGGGGGGGGGGGAGCGCGGTGTTCATGTTTAATGTTTATGTAAAGGGAGGAACATACTAATTGATGCCCGCCTCAAATGCTATCTTGATGATCTCCTTAACTGGATCTCCCTGTACGGTTCCTCCAAATGTGAGCCATCCGCCCAGACCGATAACAGAGACTTGAAGACCAGAATTTCCCAGACGGCGGAATATCATGTCCTGAAAGTGTGGGGGGGAAGTTACTTAGCGTAAGGGGGGGGGTTTGTATTCGCAACTGAGCAATGTTATGACAGCGAACCTTGGGATCGTACTGAAGCGCGTCTGTCATGATGATTCCAAAGTGCGTTTAGAGCTGCTTGAGAAGGATGAGACGTTCGCAGAAGGACTGAGGGAGTAACAACGTCGGTGACTCGGCTGAGTTGATGATTATTACAGCTTTTGATGAATTGCTCTATTGAATTGTGCGACACCTTGATCATACTCAGGTTTTCGCAGGATGTAAGTTCTCTTGCTCCTCAACGACTTGGATACGAACCCGGTTTCAGACTGAGAAGTCAACTTCCCAAGACGGTTTGGAACGGTAAGTGCCTCCTGGTTCAGGCAGGATCCCAGCCCCTCCACTCCTAGTTTGCGATCGCTGAATCGTCAGATTAGAGATGACTCTGCTCTCCAAAGCGCAAACCTGCCCGCTCGATGTGCAACGTATCATCATGTCTTGTCTTGCACCCAGGAATGCGGCGCGCATGGCATTGACCTGCAGGGACTGGTTGTACGCATCCCGAGAGCGACTCTATCGAACCTTAGAATTGCATTGCCCGCTGAAACGTATGGATCGCACACTCAATCGATCTGCAGAAATACGGGACTTCGTAAAGTTCCTCAGCATTTCTTGTTGCGAACGTTGCCCTCTTCCTGATTGGATGACTTTGTTACCAGCGGGTAATGTGCGACAGGTCAGATTGTATGTCCCAAACTGGCTGAATCGTTGCCCGTCGACCGCGTTACCATCCTTGCCTTTGATGAATCAAGTCCACACACTCTCTTTAAAATACAAGTTGAGGACATGGGAATTGGAAGAACTTGTGGCTTTGCCTAACTTACGGCGCTTGTGGCTAGAACAATGTGACGTCCCCGACGACTTTCCAGAGCTGCAGCTGCGTCCTTCTTCATTGTCAGACTGTCGTCTGACATTAAGTGATGATTCGGTTTTTCACTCTGGGCATATCAACTTCCTTCGCTCGTTTGCGGCCAATATCAACGTTACCGGGCTCCTGATTTATATCCCCCCTGGGAGCAAGGAAATGCTGGACGACTTGGCGACCGTTCTCAAATCCTCGTTCACAACTCTCCATTATCTTGCGATCGCATCTCCTGCCTACCATGGACCCCCCGTAATGGACGATGTCCTCCCGCACCTCCCTCGTCTGACTTATTTGATGTGTGGTGGTGGGATATACAGGGAAGGAGTGCTCCCTGACAATCTCTCCGAATTGCATCTTTACACGGACGATTGCCAAGTTATTCAGGATGTCTTATGTCAGTTGGAAGCGAAGAAAAGGCGCATGGAACGCAGCTCACCTTCCTCTTCTGGGTTATCACTCCGAAAATTTTATATATCATGCTTAGATTACAGCTGGGTGTTAGGGTTGCGTAAAAGAAGTGCAGAGCTTGGCGTGGAGCTTATCTGTTGTTATAGTTATTTCCCCCAGGACAATATGCTGTCAATCCAGCGAGATCTTGAGCTTGAGGACAATTGGTTTCCGTATTGTTGACGGCCAACAATACTGGTGGGCGAAGCGGAGTTTTCGTGGAGTGGCTCACTACGCTATTCCCCCGAAGAATCCCTTGATGCTGGGGTCAGGGGGTAAGAGGTAGGCGATACGTATCGCACTTGGAAATATTGGCTGTGTTTTGTAAGCCTTTCTGACTCACGGTAATGTGGACTGATTGTAAACTCCAATGTTCTTGATGTTGATTCAACTGTAACATGCACGCTGTATTTCTTGTACTATGCCACACAGATGAGACGTTCGCAGAAGGACTGGGGCGGTGCCTCAGCGACTGAGTACGTTAATGATTATTACAACTTTCGATGAATTGCTCTATTGAATTGTGCAACACCCCTTTTCAGGTTTTCGCAGGATGTAAGTTCTCCTGCTCATGCGAACCTGGGCTTTAGGCTGAGAAGTCGACTTCTCATGATGGTTTGGAACGGTAAGCGCCTCCTGGTTTAGGCAGGATCCCAGCCTCCACTCCTAGTTTGCGATCGCTGAATCGTCAGATTAGAAATGACTCTGCTCTCCAAAGCGCAAACCTGCCCGCTCGATGTGCAACGTATCATCATGTCTTGTCTTACACCCAGGGATGCAGCATGCATGGCATTGACCTGCAGGAACTGGTTGTACGCATCCCGAGAGCGACTCTATCGAGTAATATTGCGGGATGGATGTTATGGGACCCTGAAACGTTTGGATCGCACACTCAATGGATCTGCAGAAATACGGAACTTCGTAAAGTTCCTCAGCATTTTTGATTGCGAATATCATTGGGTTCTTCCTGATTGGATGACTTTGTTACCAGCGGGTAATGTGCGACAGGTCAAATTATTGCTCCAGAACTCGGATCTTTGCGTGCCCCCCGTGTCCCCCGTGTTGTCCTTGCCCTTGATGAATCAAGTCCACACACTCTTTTTGAAATTCGGGTTGTGGAAAGGGGGAGTAAGGGAATTTATGGCTTTGCCTAACTTACGGCGCTTGTGGCTGGAACCACGGCACGTCTCCCAAGGGCAGCAGCTGCTGCTGCTGCATCCTGTTTCATTACCAGACTGTCGTCTGACAATTAACGATCCCTGGGCATATCAACCTTCTTCGCTCGATTGCAGCCATTGTCAACGTTACCGGGCTCCTGGTTCATTTCCCCCCCTATGAGAACAAGGCAATGCTAGCCGACTTGGTGACCATCCTCAAATCCTCGTTCACAACTCTCCATTATCTTGCAATCGACTTTCACTCCTACTACGGACCCCCCATAATCGACGATGTCCTCCCGTACCTCCCTCGTCTGACTTATTTGATGTGCAGTGGTGGATTATACAGAGAAGGAGTGCTCCCTGACAATCTCTCCGAATTCCGTCTTTACACGGACGATTGTCAAGTTATTCAGGGCGTCTTATGTCAGTTAGAAGCGAAGAAAAGGCGCTTGGAACGCAGCTCACCTTCCTCTCCTGGGTTATCACTTCGTAAATTTCGTATTTCATACTTCGGACGACTCGATCACACGTGGATGTCAGGGTTGCGCAAAAGAAGTGCAGAGCTTGGCGTGGAGCTTAGCCATAGTCATGGTTATATTCCCCAGGCCATTATTTGGTCAATCCAGCGAGATCTTGAGCTTGAGGGCAATTGGTTTCCGCATGTTGACGGTTAGTGGGCCAAGCGGAGTTTTCGTGGAGTGGCTCACTACGCTATTCTCCTGAAGAATCCCTCGATGCCGGGGTCAGGGGGCAAGAGGTGGGCGCTAGTATGCTATACGTATCGCACTTGGGAATGTTTTGTAAGCCTTTCTGACTCACGGTAATGTGAACTGATTGTAAATTCCGATGTTCTTGATGTTGATTCAAACTGTAACATGCACGCTGTATTTCTTGTGCTATGTAACACAGATATTTTTTTCTCCTTTTTCCCGCTACTTCGTAGCGGTCCTGCAAAATTTTCGACCCTGATTGAATGCGTTTGATGATAAGGTCCTCTATCATTGCCAATTCTGCATAACCCACCTCCAATCACCAAGCAATATTTTTCAATTGTCCCTGAGTACTCCCATTCTCTCCTCTTTGTACTATCGTTACCCTTCGCTAGTTCCACAATGCTTTCCGGTCCACCGCCCTTGTTTACACTTGTGTTCGTCTCCATCACACGAGGTTCAAGGAGGTCCGCGCACCGATAACCAAAGCGTGTGAGAAAATCAGTCTCGTGGAAGCGTTCGAAAGTACGTCCCAATCTTGTGCCAATTCTCCCACGTCACTGAGTGCATACTGGATAGCGTAGTTCTACTACCGAAGCTGCCGTCCATCCTTACTGTTGCATCCACACTGGGATCCGGATGGCCATTTTCGACGAGCTATTCCATCTCTCATCGCTCACAGCGAATTCGAATTTCTCGTGGACGTCGGAACATTTGATACACGGCCACAACATTTTGCGCGAAGAATTGTCAAAGAAGGCCATTTGTAAGCATTTGTCCTAAGTGTTTACTCGACGGATCAATGAGCCACATGCTGAAACGTCAACACTTAAATACTGGCCGGGGAAATCATAGGCCAATCGCACACTTCGCGTACGCTGTGGACCCAGCTTCTCAATCGGAAACAAGCGATCGGCAGAAGATGAAGTCCCGTAGCGAAGAAAGGCCCAGTCTTTTCTACGGCGAATGAGGACCAGACGGACTGCACGAGTCTTAGTGAGGATTGCAAAGGGAAAGGTAAAATGCAAGATGTGACAGTGTTATGGCGAGTCCGCTGGCTTCTATATGTTGCCCTTAAGTTCTAACGGCGTTCTTGGACCTGGACCGGCCTCGACGGTCTCTGTGAGTGATGGAGACCGTCACCACAGCGTCGTTTCTTTCATCTAAAAGATTTCTCCATTTCCATGTTTGCATGGCCTCTTCTGTTTTCTGCTGGTTTGCGTAAAAGAAGGCCTCGCCTTCATTGCCTGGAAAATGTCTGGCTATCCCCGTTGATGTCTGAGACACTCATGTCATTCCATACTGTAGTAAATACTTGTCATGTGCGAGTGGTGCGAGACAGGCAGAGAAACCTGAAGCCTTGTAAGCATCGTGTCTTAGCCTCGCTACCGGGCTGGTCTTGGTCCGAGTCTGCGGCAAGGAAGATAAAGATTTCCCCATCGGACTGCCAGTCTTGGTCCGAGAAGATGGACGTCTCGCCATATCCGCTATTATGGGGTTGGTCTTGTTCTGTTAGAGCTACTTCCTCCTCAGCTGCCATCCCACAGTTTTAGGGAATTGCCGGGTCCTGCCGCCTTTCGAATGCGTCCAAGTTTTCTACCGCCCATTCAACTACTATTGGGTTAGTGAGAGCCGGTGTTTTCGTGATGCCGAGTCATTTGACACTAACTACCAGGTTACACCACAACAACTCAGTCAACACTCTTGAACGTACGGAGTTGCATTGAAGCGCTCCAGTTGGTCGCCTCTCCTTTCTCGCTCTCTGCCACGCGCCAAGCGACATTCCGATTACGTTCACTTGCTCCATATCCACGGTGTATGCTTACATTATGCTCAAGCCTCACTCTCGCTGCGAGCGACCACTTATGCAAGTGGCCTCCCGATCTTCGTCTGTCAATCGTTCTGTGGCTTTAGAGCGCACTTTGGCAGCTTGACATGACCTTGCGTCAGAAGCTAATCTCGCCCAGCGACTTGGCTCTCAGCTCGCCTTCACATTAGTGACAACTTTCACATTGTGTGTGTGTGTGTGTGTAGTTCTGGATATTTATCCTGCAGACTACAGGCTGCTCGTGAGAGCGCCAAGGGCAGGGGTCTCAAAATAAATACATGAAAATAAAGTAGATATAAGGGATGCGTTCGATCTGGGGAGACTCGTCCTATGACTGAGTAGTTCCCTAACCATTTCCTCTGGGGAGTTTCCACTACTTTCACATTGTCTTGGGATCTATTTAAATACGAGGCTAAACATCGTGACGTCATTCTGATCACCGGTCACGCGTCCGTGGTGTATACCTACATCACGTTCAAGCCCAAGCAGCCCCCCCGGTCTTCGTCTGTCAATCGTTCCGTGCCGGCAGAAAATGTGATTGCAGGAAAGCAAGGGCGAAAGGCTATCTCCCGGACTTGCAGAGCCATCAGTCGGGCAGGTGTTAAAATTATTTGTAGCTAGACCGCGTTTCCTAGAAGTGATCCCAGACACTTAGAACATCCAGTGAGGTTGTAATCAATGAGTTCCGAATGTTCCGATTGAAGAGAAGGTAAACACATGTATACGGTGTAAAATTCAAAGTGCCGATGCTGATGGACGTCGCAGGGCGGGACACTGTTCTCTCTCTGCTCAAAATCGGGTATCAACACAGAGGACACAGCCAAAGGCTCGTAGTTATGTAACAGTTGGCACTTACGCAGCGTCAGTATGGGGCGTGGGTAACTCGCCCCTATAAACTATAAGTCACCGTGAGTATTGGCGACGAATGTCACACAAATAGATGAACCGATGTCGACAGCTCTCCATTAAGAGCACGGATTGGATTGACCCAGTCAGGTTTGCAACCCTGCGGACAGGCCGTCGAAGTCCGCCCTAGAGCCAGCGAATGAAGAGGCCCGAAAGGGTGGGAAAAAGCGAGGAGAGCGAGGCGACCAATCGGAGCGCTTCGATCGTAACTCACCCTATATGTAGAAACTTTCACAGGGGAAGTGCCGAAGACTCAGGTTTTTAGTGCTTGGATACGAACTTGGGTTTTAGGCTGTCGACCACGACGGTTCGGAATGGTAAGCGTCCTTCTCAATCTTTGCTCCTGGTTTGCGATCGCTGAATTGCCATACTAGAGATGGCTCTGCTCTCCAAAGCGCAAACCTGCCCGCTCGATGTGCAACATATTATCATGTCTTGTCTTACACCTAAGGACACAGCACACATGGCATCGACCTGCAGGAACTGGTTGTACGCGTCCCGAGAGCGACTCTATCGAACCTTAACATTGCATTGCCACTGTGTGACGCTGAAACTTCTGGGTCGCACACTCAATCGATCTGCAGAAATACGGAACTTCGTAAAGTTCCTCAGCATTTCTTATTGCGAACGTTGGACTCTTCCTGATTGGATGACTTTGTTACCAGCGGGTAATGTGCGACAGGTCAGATTGTATCACCCAACCTGGCCGAATCGTTGCGCGTCGACCGTATTATCCTTGCCCTTGATGAATCAAGTCCACACACTCTCTTTGAAATCCAGGTTGTGGGGATGGGAATTGAAAGAACTTACGGCTTTGCCTAACTTACGGCGCTTGTGGCTAGAACAATGTGACGTCCTCGAAGGCTGTGCAGAGCTGCAGCTGCCGCTGCTTCCTTTTTCATTGTCAGACTGTCGTCTGACATTAATCGACGTTCCGGTCCTTCATATCAACTTCCTTCGCTCGTTTGCAGCCAATATCAACGTTACCGGGCTCCTGATTCATATCCCCCATGAGAGCAAGGCACTGCTAGGCAGCTTGGCGACCGTCCTCAAATCCTCGTTCACAACTCTCCATTATCTTGCGATTGAATCCCCTGCCTACCATGGACCCCCCATAATGGACGATGTCCTCCCGCACCTCCCTCGTCTGACTTATTTGATGTGCGGTGGTGGGCTATACAGAGAAGGAGTGCTCCCTGACAATCTCTCGGAATTGCATCTTTACACGGACGATTTCGAAGTTATTCAGGGTGTCTTATGTCAGTTAGAAGCGAAGAAAAGGTGCATGGAACGCAGCTCACCTTCCTCTCCTGGGCTATCACTTCGTAAATTTCGTATTTTATGCTTTGGACGAGTCGATCACACAGGGTTGCGCAAAAAAAGTGCAGAGCTTGGCGTGGAGCTTATCTGTTGTTATAGTTATCTCCCCCGGGCCAATATTCGATCAATCCAGCGAGATCTTGAGCGTGAGGGCAATTGGTTTCCAGTATGTTGATAGTAGTGGACCAAGCGGAGTTTTCGTGGAGTGGCTCACTACGCTATTGTTCTGAAGAATCCCTCGATGCTGGAGTCAGGAAGTAGAGGTGGGGCGCTAGTATGCCGTACGCACCACGAACCTCCGGTGTTTTGTAAGCCTTTCTGACTCGCGGTGAGGTGGACTGATTGTAAATTCTTCTCCATGTTCTTGATGTTGTGCTGCATATATATATATATATATTTGCTGTCTTTTGCTTGCACAACTTTTCCCCAATATTTCGTATTTCATCATAAAAAGTAAATGGAAGTTTATATGGGCCGCTGCTCCGTGGAAGGAACGTCCTGAATGGGACCCAATCTCATGTTAGAGTCAGCGTTGAGGAGACATTAGGATCATTGCATGTGTCCTTCATTCATGAGGGATGTTGAATCTCAAAATGGCCTAGTATTTTTCCGCGTTAGCAAGATGGTCACAGATGGACAGATAGCAACGAACGAATTGATTATGAAGTTGGAGAAGGCATAGAGTGTTGGTGATACCAAACTCGAGACTGTTGTCTTTTCCCAACTTTCAACTAGGAAAAGCACTTGCACGCATGGGCAGCTGCCCACCAACGGTATGTTGGTCACCAAGTTGATGAGTAAGAGGATTGTTGGATTGCCAAGGGCGAGTGACATGTATGCAAATCCGCAAATAATTCTCCGATCCGACACCGTGCTGGCAGCTGGCACTTGCTTGCACAACTCTCCTTTGGGATTCCATTTTTCGCAGTAAGTGATACTCAAGGTATAAACCTTCCCTGTGTATGGCCACCCTTGGCCGCTCACACCTCACTCCGCTTCTTACACTATACTTTGTATCGCGCTACTCCTAAGGCAGCTACACATTGTATTGATGCATCCATTACTTAAGCGTTCATGGAGAGAAAAAAAAACATATAGGGACCCAGAGTGCGTTAAAATACCTTGGACTCAACGAGTCGTGATACAAACCGCAAGGTTGGTAACCTCCGCGACGATCCATCCACCTATCTCTCCCCTCGGCCCAACATCAACGTTGTTAGACGGACATCAAGAGCAAGAAAGGGATCCAAACGACAGGAACAAAGCGCCGCAGATTCGATGTCTAGGGGCTTAGTGCCTTAAAGTGCCCGTGCTCCACCGACGTTGACATTAAACCATCTGTGCGTGAACTAACCCGCCCGCACCGAGTTGTGGTGCTCATGTTGCCGTTTGTCGTGAAAGAGCTTGAAGGGAAAAAATTAACCAGCGGCCGTTCCCTTATATACCCTTCAACCACGGAAGATGCCGGGGCCGCACCGGAACCAAAACAATGAGTTATGGTTGCCACATTGACATTATGCACTTGTGTTGCAGAATGTTTACCGCGTCATATTGCTCAATCGAAGAAGTGTGGGTATGCCGCAAAGTCGGTAGAAAACCACCAACGTGTGAGGATGCGCCTTAAGGTAGCTTGTATTGTGACGGAGTTGTCCGAATCATATCATATTGTGATATTGTGTGGTTACATAGAAACCACGTCCAGTACTTGGTCGGCATTACGCCACAAAGACGGAAGGTGGTGGGTGTGTATTAGAGTAGCTCACCCACGATTCCTGTTATTTTAGAGCATCCAACACGTTGCCACATGACCAGAAGAAGCCGGGGAATGCCGCCTACCACACTAACCAAAGGAAAAATCGATCATGGCAAGTCAGGATGGTGAGTACGGGAAGCTGTCACCAGTCCCAGTTTTTTCCCTACTTGCGATCGCTGACTTATCAGATCAGAGATGATTCCATTGTCCAAAGCACAAATATGCCCATTCGATGTGCAACGGATCATCATGTCTTTCCTTGCACGCCGGGCTGCAGCCTGTATGGCGTTATCTTGCAGGAATTGGCTATATGCCTCCAGAGAGCGACTCTATCGACTAACATCATGGAATTCAACGGATGAGTTGGGTACGGGGGAACTTTTGGATCGCACGCTCAATGGATCGGCAGAAATACGGGACTTGATAAGGTTCCTCTGCATATACAGTCACTCATCATTCCGGGTGGTGAGAAGAAGTCGGCCTCTTCCCCATTGGTTGACTTTGTTGCCAGCGAGTAATGTGCAACATGTCAAATTACAACTCTCGTCCACTCAATGGACATCATACGTGTTATCCCTGCCTTTCATAAGTCGCATTCACACACTCTCCCTGAAATTTAAGTACGAGATGGAAGGGAACGAGGTGGAAAGATTTGTGAATTTGCCTAATTTAAGGCGCTTATGGGTCACGTTCGAGTTCATCCCTCGGTACGGTCCGCTGGATCTACATCTGCATCCTCCCCTATCACACATAGGCCATCTGGAAGTTTCCAGTGGGGCTTTAGGCTATAGGGATATCTGCCTTCTCCAGTCCTTTGGGGCCGATGCCAACGTCGTCAGACTCTCACTTGAATACTACGTCCTGGACATCGATCAGTTATTCAACTTTGCACTTATTCTCAAATCCGAATTCAGAGCTCTCCGTCATTTTTCGATCAAGGTTTTTCAAGCCCTTCCATACCCAATAATTGATGACATTCTCCCGTGCCTCCCTCAGCTAGCTTTTCTTTCTTGTGGAGGTAATCTATACAGAGAGGGGGTGCTCCCGAATAACCTCTCTGAATTCCATCTATACACGGATGAATACGAAATCCCTGGAAACGTCTTGCGTCAGTTGGAAAGCAGCCAAGAACATGGCTCACCTTCTTCCCCTGGGCTATCGCTCCGTAAATTTGGCGTTTCGGGCCTAGCTGTGGTTGAAGAGGAAAGGGTGTGGGAGTTACGCGATAGGTGTACAGAGCTTGGTGTGGAGTTCATACACAATCGTAGTGGTCCGGATCCTATCTCAAGCTGGGATGACCTCGAGAATGATTGGTTCCCCGAGTGTTGACAGTCGAGAGTTGGCCGGAGCCCCTGTCACACTGCTATGGTACCAGCATGACCAGTACTTGTCTCCTGAAGAGTCACTAGCTCAGCGCTAGGGCCTCGGCATGGTGGACGGGTTGTTATACTATCTTGATCGCGCTTGAGCCAAGAATGTTGACTGCAACGTATAATAAGTTGCAATGTCTGCGAAGCCCATATGATACTATGCTCGTGCATATATGGTTACAAACTTTTCCGTAGTCTTCGTGTGATTTTGGGTTCCTTGTATTCTAAATCGATAACATGGGTGTTCCCATATACCTACGGCCACCTCGCATGCATGGTCGGCATGGCAGTCCGTTCGGATATATTATATTCTCATGCAGCATCGCATTACAGTGCTCAACTACTGGCTCCCAGTTATTCTCGAAGAAGTAGAGCGATGACAAATTGACCGGAGATCCCAAGTGTCGACGAACAGAAACTTCAGAGAAACTGGGGCGGGCAAGGAGAGGTCCCGATCGGTTTTCTTCCAGGGGGCAAGCAGTCTGGTGCTTGCCGAAGTGAGCCAGCGTGATGAGAGATGACTTTGTGCTCGCGGTGTTGCGGTGTCATGATCGACACGTAAACAGCTCGAAGCAATGCCGAGATCGGAGTTCCGCTCGATAGCCAAGAATAGGTGCCCGGTAGATCCGTTGTCACCGCATCCCACGGGTCACGGACGCGGAGAAACGCGTCCATCGTCACATGTAGCGTTACACGAAGGCTAACCAGAAAGAAGGGACCTTTGGAGTTCATTTTTAGAGCCCCAAGTATAAATGTGTTGTCAAGGCTATCCCTCCGTCTCTAGCTGTTATCCCGCTCATCGATCACAGAAAAAGGAGGCCAACTAAAAGTCCGAAGCGTGACATACAACAGCATGTTTCCCACGCTCCTTGCGATTGTGCGCAGGCTGTTCCGGCGAGCATAGCTGTTCTAGTTATGAGGCTGTAAGGGTGAGTTTTTCCACCCCGTGTCCATCAGAGGCTTCTAGTTTGAGTTTGAGTTTCCGTAATTGGGAGTTGAGATCATACCTCAAGACTGGGCCTTCCAGCCTCCTCACCTTGATCTGGGCACCCACTGCCATCCCATATTACCGTCATTCTATAATGACTGTTTAACTTAGTTGATGACGACAGAGCCACGAAAAGCGTGCAACCCCCAACCCTGATTCCTGTCCCACTGAATCAATTACGATGCTCTTTTCATGCAGGCGCCGCATTACCAGACGAAAGGCTAGAACCATTAGCCGTTTTCCCATTCGCGCGCAGCTGAAATCCTGTGTGACCGTCAGGGTAGCGCTGATCACTGCACCCTGAATACATAGTGGGATTCCTAACGTTTATCTGTCGGAAGACGACCTCCGCCCGCATCCTGGACTTGCCTTACGGCCTGTTTCTCACCTTGCGGTCTTCGATGCACTTCATATGGCAGTGTCACTGATCTGGACCCAGTATCTCAATCCTAACGCGGATCATGTCAGTGGGGATCTTCCCCAGTCCCAAGATCCGGCAGCGCCGCGTTGCGGCGTTGAATAAGCGGTTGTGACCGCCTTCGCTATAGCTCGTTGACTTATATACGCCAAAATGCCGCACCGCCTTGCGTTCACCTCACTACCTTCCACTGCGACAACCTTCACACCTGCACCTCGAAGAGTGTTGCACTCGTCTTTCTCTTCTTTCTTCTGATTTCCCCAGAATGTCGCGTTCTACCTACGTCCAGCGTACAATCCGTAACACTATAGTCTCCGAGAAGTCCTTCAAGGAGACACTAGACTCATTCCTTTATGGTGAGTATTCCAACTGCATGATGCACCGAATGATGGGGCGTTGTGCCAGGCTCTCACCAATGTCTCCCTTTCCTGCCTATGCATAGAACTTCGCTTCTTCCACCCCGTCCATGCCGATAAAATGATTGAACAAGCAATGGAAGCAAAGGACCCCAAAGTCTTCGACACATTGGCCGAAGAAGCTTCGGGGCGTTTTGGATACTTGTACGTTTTACATACTCTAAATGAATCATTCTTTCGTCCCTTGCGTTCTATTTTGCTTCCTGGGAAGGTCATTGACATTGTCGGAGGCTAATAAACCTTCTGTGAAAGGTCTTTCGGAGATCATAAAGTCCATCGATACCTAAACAAATTCAACCCAAACCGTCCCGTCCTCGAATCGCACGCCATCGCCCTAGGCACCTCTCCCAGAGCGTAAGTCGATGCCTTTACAAGCATTAACCTCACTTCTCCACTCACCCAACCATCCACACAGCTACTCCATGACAAAACACAATCAAGAAGCCACCATCAACTTCCCCCTCCGCATCACCGTAACCCAGCGTCCCAACGACGATCGAGCATCCGTAACCTGGGACCTCCCTTCTTCTCAAATCCCCAATCTCCACCTCAACAAAACCTTGGCAAACGCAGCTTTCTTCGTCGATGATAAATTCGAAGAATTGATCCGGTTTTGTTCTGGTACAATGGACGAGAAGAAGTACAAGAAGATTTTGTCAATGGATAAGGGCGCCAAAGTTGGAGCATGGAAGGATGCCGGGGGTCCGACTTTGAGCAAGCTGTAAGGCGAAGCACTGTCTCTGGATGACGTCTGAGTGGATATTTACATACGTTTCAACTCTAATCAATTGAATGTCGTCCATTGGGGTTTTTGCTTTTACTCGTACATCCATACGGTACACGAAAAGCGGAAGCTCAGAAAAGGGGACACATGCACAGCAACGGACGTATGGGAGTGGCGATATAGGTAAAAGGAGTGCTATCATCAACGCAAATGGCTACCTATGCGCTGGATTGTCCATCCTTCACACGTCATCTGGATCCTCTCCCGCTTGGAATAAAAAATTGGCGGCTAGTTCTTCATTCTTGTCACAAGCAAAATACGCTTGAATCGCGGCGCTTTGAGAGAAACCGAGTGCCATGAGCTGTGCATAAGAAGTAAGAGCGGGACGCAAGAAGGAGTCGGTCAGATTGGAAAAGTCCCAATATCTAACGAAGTGAACGTGAACATACTCTTTCGATGGCAGCATGTTCCTCTGGAGTGACATGAATCTGGGTTGCACCAGGGAAACCAGGGACGTGATCATCTCCCTCCCCATCATCACCATCACCGTCACCAGGAAGGGTCCCTCCAAGCAACTGGAATAAATCCTCTGGGTGAGCAGTCAACTGCGCCGCCAGCATTGGGTTGCTATTTGCCAGCTGTTGAATGAAGGGTTGTATGAACGCCGGATTCTCTTGAACTAAATTCCGAATTTCTTGGAAACTGGGTGCATTTCTCAGAGTGGTGATCTCTTCTGGAGTCAGCCGAGGAATGCGGTCGTCACCCATACCCCCGGCGTAGTTGTGGAATTGACCACGTTGCTGTGCTGCTTGCGCTGCTTCCTAGAGGGTTACATGGGGAAAGTGAATTAATGGTACGTCAATGGGGAGCTGAATGAAGGGGGCTCACGAAGAGGTTTTGTGGGCCGGGGCGCGTAGCGGGAGCTGGCCCTGGAAGAGCCGGCGTCGGAGCCTGCCGGGGAGCCGCTCCCGCAGATGCTAAAGGGTTCGCAGTAGGTGCGATAACAGAACGTGGAGGGGTGGGAGTAGCCTCAGCCAATAACTGCTCAGGGATTCCCTTCAATGAGAGCGACACACGTCAATTTCATGTAAATCAGATGCCAACCTCAACAAAAACGTCCAACCTACCGTCATAAGATACTCCACGGCACGGTCAGGATTATTGAAACTGGCCCTCAACGCCCTGACAACTTGCTCCCTCTCGAAGCCCATCTCCACAATGTTTTGTATCGTGCTTTGCAGCGCAGGACCGGAAATGAAGGAATCAGTTGAATTGAACCTTGCCTGAGGTTGTGGCGCTGGAGAGGTAGCAGGGACTGCAGGGGTCGAGGTCGCTGGAATAATCGCATCAGTCGCTGGTGGGGCCGCTGCCGTTGTTGTCGGCGGCGACGCAGCAGCGGGTGCAGGGGCCTGGGCGGCAGGAGAAGCCACTGATGGCTGAGTGGATTGTGCGACCGAGGGCTTAGGCTAATCCATCACCAAGTTTACCGACGAAAAGGCGTGTCAGACCGATCGAGAGATGGGGTGAAAAATGCCAGTGCATGCAACTGGGGACGCACTTTAGACACCATTAGTACCAAGAAGTCTTTCTCCTTAAAGTTACATGATTCAACGGTCTTCGAGTCCGGCAGTATCTTCCCTGCATGTCAATCACGCCCTATCGAGTCAGATGGGGTCAAATCAGTTAGGAACCTCACGAACCGGAGTAAATAATCTTCTGTGAGGTAACAGGATGCCCTTGAAGCTCGTTGATCTTTTGTTTCAAGTCGCCCACCGTATCAGATGGTTCTGCCTCAAGGGTGAACGTTTGCTGCTGCACGGTCTTGAAGGTGAGTTTCATCGTCGATCCTAACGGAAATCTAGATGATCGTTGGCTGTTATACCAAAGATACTATCTCCGAGTTGTTGCGCGCTATGACTGCGATAAAACACCTCAATGGACGCGTCAGTCAACAGTATGGATCCTCGATCCCAGTTGCTTCCGATGGCTTTATTACCTGAGCGTGCGTCGTGACATCAGGTCTACTCATTGGGTTCAGCACTGGTGGAACATTTTCCTATAAGCTGTAGCCTAAACCTGTGATGGGGAACCGCTGGCACCAATTTCGTGATTCCAATATATATGTCCAGGGTCAGTCCAATGTAGCGACAACAAAGCAAAGTGCAGAACAAATCGCGAATAAATCAAGAATACATAAATCCACCATAGCCTTCAAATCCGACTCGACAATTCGGTAATGCTCATGCTGTCCATGTGGTCAGCCTGCTTTCCTTTGCTTTTCTGGATAGACTTGAACGATTCCAATTGCCAGTCTGCATTCATGTCCCGCGATGCGAGCGGTACGCGGTCTATCCGCGTCATCTTGGGGGGTGGCGGCGCTGAGGCATCCTTTATGACGACATGCGAAGGAGGTGCATTGGTTGGCTTGACTGCCTTATAGAGATCCAGTTCGTGCCGCAGGCGAGCATTTTCCTCTTTCACGGCATTTCGCTCCCATTCGGCGGTAATTAGGGTCTAACGAGTTGCTCTAGTGTGAGTCCGACGTTGTGTGACATACGTGCAGAATACCTACCTGCTTGATCTCCGACATCTCTTTTCTGAGGCGATCTACGTAATAGATGCGTTGATTGACGTTTGTGTGACCTAGAATCTGTGCATTGAATTTGGAGAGGTGCTCTGCCTCTTCCTCCGCGAGGACATTGCGTGATACGAGAATGTCAACTGGGGCGACCACTCAGCTCCCATTTCACAATGCAACGATAGCCCTCGCACCTTGTTTTAGCAATGCATCATGAGCTTCCTGGAACTTGACGCCGTCATTGAGTGAAGCTTCCAAACTGAGGTCCGTGGTCATCAGTCACTTCCATCAGAGAACGATCTGAACCTGCCTTGCGACATCGTTCAACAAATTCTTCTCCGTAATCTTCGCAAGGGCAAGCATGTCATTTAAGGTTTTCATCTGGAGAGCGGTGGCTGCCCTGGCGCGGTCACCTTCGGCTATTTGTTGGGCTAAGCACTCTTCTGCCTCTCGTGTTCGTCGTTCGTGATCTTCATCGCGCAACCGCAGTTCTTCGAGACGTTCAGCTTGTGCAGAGAGCTGGTCATCTTTTGATGCATTTGAAGTCTCAAGAATATCAGCATGCGCCTCCAGAGAAGCGAGTCGAGGGAGGATGCATGTAACGGTGGCATCGACATATCTCTCGACTAGTTCCGTGGAGCCGAAGAGACCCTGGAGAGTGGAGAGGACCTCTTTCAGGACGGCCAGGCAGTGCTGCGAGATGAGCTTCTCGTTCCTCGCGTAAGAAACTTGCGCATCGAATTGGTGTCGGTTGTATTCATCCAACCCCTCCTGAACCGACGCCTGCATACTCTGGATTTCCCTCAGGTCGGTTGTACGACAATCCTGCTCGCTGAGTTCACGACATGACAGCCTTAGCTGCTGAATCTCCTCATTCCTCATGTCTAGCTCGGCACGTAAAAGGGCGTTAATCTCTTCAGCATTCCGAATCATTTGAGCGAGCTCGGTTACTTGACCAGAACGATCCGCATGCTTGCGCTCGAGTCGAACAACCTCCACCTCCTTCTGGGCATGAGAAAACCGAAGCGCACGATAAATATCCATGGAAACAGAGCGTGAAGTCAAGTCGCTGTATTTTTCTGCCGCCTGCCGCATAGCTAACCGTTGGGCGTCGATCTCTTCGTTCAGGGCTTCCAGGGTGGTTTGAGCGGCATCCCGCTCTTCCCTGGCGGCGAATACTTCCTCCTGAAGGTGAATGTTCTGCTGAGCAGCATTCTCCGCCGACGAGGCGGCTGTGTCAAGTTTTGATAAAGCATCCTCCAGCTTTTTCCTCTCAACACGTAACGATTGTTCTAAGTCGCCTCGTGCCTTCTGCTGTGCAACCGATGATTCGGTGTGCAGCTTTCTCTCCGATTCAAACGACGCTCGAAGTGACCTGAGTTCGGCTTGGAGATTGGAATGTTCTTCATGCTGTCGATCAAACTCAGCCTGGAGCTTTTCGACTTGCTCCTTGTACTTGAGATGGATTAACATCTGCGATAGGTCAAACCACGAGACCTGCTGCCCACCTGACGCTTACTTTCGATGTGGATTTCATGAAGATTGTCCAGTTTCTTCTGCAAGGTCGCATAGTTCCCTGCTCGTTCTTGGAGACGCGTTACGGCCTCTTCAGTCTTCTCGAGCTGGAGAACGTCAATACAGGAAGGCACGGATTTAGGAAGGTATGGCACTCACCGAAACCCTTAGCGTGCTTTCTCTCTGGGCTGCCAAACCTAACAAGGAGAGAAGGACATTGGCACATTGATTCGGTGGAAGTGTAAATCGCATATCTCACGTAGTTCACGTTCAGCTTGAGACGACGATGTTTGAAACGCTGCCCGCTCCTTTGCAAGTTCGCTATTCTTTGCCTCTAATCGCGATAATTTTTGATCTAGTCTTTGTATTTCGCGCGCATGCTCTTTCTCTAATCTGGACTTGAGGGCATCGAGCTATATGACCGTATGAGAACACTGGTGACCACGGGCCGAATGACGCGGTGTTACTTGTTGGTGGATCACTGCCGACGATATCGCCGGCTTAGAAATTGGTCGAGGCTCTAGGTTTCCTAGGTAAGCATTCGGACCTAGGAGAATTACTGTAAGGACTCAAGCGACGGCCTTGGAAACATCCATACCTGGCCCATCTACAGCTATTTCCTTTGAGAATCTGTCCGTCTTCTCCAAAAACGCACCCTTCTTGTGTGTGTTGGCATCAAGATCTACCGTATTGTACGCGCAAGGACCAGGCACATCATTTCGCTTTTCAGGTTGGAACCGGGGTCCTCTAGAAAACATTCGAGAATAAAGCCGGCGGAGGCTACCACGGTATGACGGGACCGTCAAGGCAGACGCGATAAACAATCACGGTTTGTTGTGGTTTGTTTACGTGTCTCCTGTGATTCGCCTTTGGAGCCTTGCTTTAACATAACGGAATTTCTCCAGACGGTGCGAGCGGAACCGAAGCCTGATATTGTTTTTTAGCATCATGCATGGGGTCCTGGACTGGAAATAAAAGGTTCTCTTACATTTCCTCACTCATTTTAATGTGGGTACTTCGTGAGATTGGTGATGGTGAGTCAGTCGTGAAGTATACGAAGGTTGCAGGATGGGATTATTTATTACATGCCTCATCCAACTTGCTATGCCGCAGGCTATCCAAAGCGATGGGTGGAGTGATTCCTACGTTTAGCTAAATGCTGGAAGGCAGAGTCAACGTCATGAACAACTATATAATGAATTTGAGATGCGATGCATCTCACCTCACTCACGCTTCCTATGACAGCTAGTGCAGCCAATATGGGGTCTGGTCGGTTTCATGGTTTCACTTCAGCAGTACCGGCTTGGACCTCCCCGAATACAGCCACACACGGAAGTTGACGGGAGCGCCTATTACGCAAGGGGAATAAGCGAGTTGCACAAAAAGTTAGAATTGGTGATGGTTGTCTGATGTTTCCAAATATGGTGTAAATTAAGCTCCCATCTCCGCCGTATGTCACCCACCGTTGCTCCGACATCATGGAATCTCCCGCTGTCCGAATAATTCCCGGGGAGTCGTCGGCCCCTGCTTTTTCCTCTCCTTGATTGTAATCGGGCGCTCGGATGAGTCACCCCATCGGTGGAATATGAAAATCTAGGCGGGAGTACTTTTCCTTCCCCTTCCCTTCCCCAACCAGCGCTTGTCCTTCCTTGTGTTCGCACCTATGGAGCATCAGCCGCAAGAGACAACGCCTCTTCGATCTCACCTGGTAGCCGAAGATACCACCGCCTGGGACGCAGTGGGGGATTTGAAACAGACTCCCCTGCCAAAGAAGCAGCTTGCGATACTGTTACTCCTTCTATTCTCGGAGCCCGTCGCTGCGTGTTGCATATTTCCATTCATTTCCCAGGAAAGCCACTCAGCAGATTACTAGCGTATTAGTCTAAATTTACGTTATTTGCAGCTTGTGGATGAGCTAGGTATAACACATGGTGATCCAAAGGCAACTGGATACTATGTTGGGTTCATAGTGAGTTGTCACCGCTGTCCCATTCACCATTGACCGACCTCTTCCTCTTCAATTTTTTTAGGAGTCGCTGTTCTTCATTGCTGAAGGTACCCACGATCTGTTATCAGTTACAAGCGAGACCACATGCTCACCTCATACTGGCAGCTCTTACCGTGCTCCAATGGGGCAAAGCCTCTGACAAATTTGGCCGTCGTCCAATTCTCCTTCTTGGCCTTCTAGGCCTCTCATTATCCATGATATCGTTCGGTCTCTCTAAGACATACGCCCAGGTCATCATAAGTCGCTCAATTGCAGGCTTCCTTAATGGAAACGCTGGTGTCGTCAAAACAATGATGGCTGAGATGTCTGACGACACAAATCGCGCTATTCTCTTCACGTTCCTCCCTGTAGCATGGATCTCTGGATTCACCATTGGTAAGTGTTTCCTCATCTATGGTGCAAGATACCATCTCCTGATGCAACCCCCGAATGGTCAGCCCCCTTCATCGGAGGGTCGCTCCAACATCCTGCCCAGCGCTTCCCCGCTTATTTTGACCATCCCTTTTGGAGGGAATACCCGTATTTCCTTCCATGTTTGGTTGCTGCATCTTTCCCCATCCTTGCTTTCTTCATAGGAATCATGTTTTTGAAAGAGGTTCGTCCAACCGAGAAAGACGTTCTTGTCTACTCCTAATTCAATCCTTCCTTGGCACTGTTTAGACTAATGAATCCGTGCGCCGCGTACCAAGAGGAGCAACGTATGGGTCGGTTCCATCGGATGATCGCTTTGAGTCGACACCACGCCATCCATCTACTCCTAGCCTTCGTGAAGCGATGACCAAACCTGTGGTCATTGCCATTGCAAATTACGCAGCTTTCGCTATAATTAATATATCATTGTTCGCTGTCTTCACGGTGTTCCTTGCCGTCCCTCTTCACGCTGGTGGTCTCAATCTCCCTCCCCAGGTTATCGGGAATATTCTCGCTTCCCTCGGTGGAGTCAGTGGCGCTACACAGTTTCTCGTGTTCCCTAGGGTACATAAACGATTCGGCGGGAAGAAAACGTTTACCTTCTCGGTCTCCCTCTCATTTCTGCAATTAGCTTGTTTTCCGATTGTACGTGAAGTTACACTAATCTATCCTAGATCCTGGATCAAGTTCGCTATCATTGGTGTGATGATGGTTATATGGTCGATATATGACATGGGACTGGTTCGTTTCCTCCTTCATTCCCATACCCTTATGCTAACCACCTCACGCTCAACACTTCTTGGGTAGGATCCATTTTCTTGTTCATAA
Source organism: Cantharellus anzutake (assembly GCF_015039405.1). Taxonomy (NCBI): domain Eukaryota; kingdom Fungi; phylum Basidiomycota; class Agaricomycetes; order Cantharellales; family Hydnaceae; genus Cantharellus; species Cantharellus anzutake. The sequence continues at coordinate 343,193 of NW_024067004.1, forward strand.
CCGCTGCTTCACCATCACCATCCCTTCTGGGACGGTAAACGGTGCAGCCCAGACGATTATCAGTTTGGCACGCGCATTTGGACCCGCTGCGGCCACAAGTTTGTTCGCTCTTTCAGTAAAACATGATTGGCTGCGAGGATACGGAGTCTTCTTGTGCCTGAGTTTGGCCCCTGTCGTGGCGATTTGTCTGTCAACTTTGCTGCCGAATGGCGTGGAGGCTAGGACAAGTAGGGATGGAAGTGCTTAGAGTCGGACTCTCAGCTGGAGATCTTGTTTGCGTTTTTGTCAACAATGTATCACGATCGCATAGATACGGAATATCTTAGTTATAAGTAGAGTGAAGCCGTGGTGCTGATGTGCGGCCAATACATCAATATGATGTTTGACTTGACATTGGTAAGAGGTTCGTCTAAGGAATCGTTGGTCATGACGTGGACGCTTCTTGAGCGATTTCAATATTGAGTTTTTGATGGTTGGAATGACTCCAAGAAGAAATACAATACGATATGCACAACCGCGATGCATTAATTATTTATTCATGCCGAGAACTGTAAATTACGTATATAAACCTCGGGGTAGCTATACAGCCCATTTATCAGACAATAAGGGGCAAGCGGGGGAATGGTACTCTAGTATACACCTTCCGAGACCGCTGCGCTTAGATCTCACTCCATTTGCCACGGATAGGAGAGGGACAGTCATCGAATGGGCAAGAAAAGGGCACACCAAAATCTGAAATCCAGAGCCTCAACCTCACCAAACATGCGGTAGAACCCTATATGGGACCTTCTTCGTATACTCCTCCCATTCAGGCCCAAATGTGCCCTCAAGCATCGTCTCTTCATTCTTGATTCGTGGGGCTATAACATTTCGATGAGCGATACGAATGGCGGTGATTCCCGAAATGGTCAAAAGTGTTGTCCCTAGCCAGCCGGTTTGAGTCAAGGTGGTTCTGAGGCCAACAATTCTTTCAGCCAGCTCGCTTGTAATCATGATGATGGTGCCGCTGCCAATAAATCCGTAGAGCCCAGTATAACTTGGATTGCGCACGTAGGCGTAAGGACCATCAGAGATCAGTTTGTGGCCTAATAGTCAATCATATCTGCGTTCTTGCACTATAGAGAAAAACTCAGACAGAATACTGACCTTCACGTATAGAGAGTGTGAATGTGAAAAATTCTCCGAGAGTGTGCATCGCCCAGAGACGAAATGCACCACTCGCAACGAAGATAGGGAAGCTCAAGAGACGAAGACTGGATGCGAGGGATGAATATTTGTGGGCAAGCGATAAACCAAGGGGTAGGTTCTCAAGCGTTCCAGGGCGTACGACTAGGAAGTACGGATGAGTTGGGCGCGGCATCAGGCAAAGACACAGCTCCGTGAAAGTGAAGAGGAGGAAGGAGTACTGTGAATGTATGGGAAACCAGCGTCAGTGTCGCGAAGGGTCGAATTCCCGGTCACTTACTTTCATCAGGAGTAACCTAATGAACCCACTGGCACCTTGGATATCATTTTGGACTCGGTCCTCCTTTGTGAAACCCTTATTTGGGTCCTTGAGGCAGAAATAAAGTAGTATGTTGCCGACAATCAAGCAAGCGCTTTCAACTAATGGGCTTTGCATGGCCAGTAGTCGTAGAGGTCAGGTAAGACGCAACGCAGCGCTACGCTTTTAACGTTCGGCTCACTTGAAACGTCTTCCTGCGCGCGAGAGATGGAGATCGCTCCACTACGATTTTCCGACTCTGATCGTCTTAGAACTTGTTTCTAGTCATTGGGAAACATCACTTATATCGCGGACCACTAGCCAGCCACCGCGATACACACGCATTCATAAAGCATTTCAATATAGGGGTGTATGTAGGTCCGTTCCCGTGACGGTCCGACTGGCACACTCCTGATGTAGGAACCGATAGGAAGCTAGGGTCACAAATGAACTTGAGAATGGTGAAGCCCATGGGCACAATGCCCCCTGAAAAACTTCCACGTAAAACAGTACAAGATTCGCCAGCATCGGAGCTAGTGAGATCTCTACGACTACGGAAATGGGCCGACCTAGATACTATCGAGTGGACAATCAGCGGCCGCAGGTGAGCATTTATCCGAAAAAGCCCCAGTCAGAAGGCTTGCCAGTGCGGCAATTTCCTAGAATTTTTCACGAATTGTTACAACTGGAGGGGTCAGGATCCCCGAATGCAATGCAGGTAAGCCAATACGTTAGAAGATACTTTGATTTCCGAATCAATTGAAGACGTTGGGACTGATGGCATCAATCTGCGCTATCGAAAAATACCGCAGCACGTTTTTATGCTATTTTGCTGCGGAAGTGACCATCAAGGAGTTGGATAATGCACCAGCTTGGATGATAAAACCCTAGATGCATGAGGTGGTGCTCGACATTACTTCATGAAAAGAGTATCCTTTGATGTAGGGCCACAGAAATAGGGAGTGGGAACGAAGTATGATGCACCCTCGGTAAGCAAGACGGCCACGGATGGATCTGGAACCGAGGCCGGGAAGCAGTCCCGAAAAAAAAACGAAAGGTTGTTCGGTTCCCGCGCCGTTCGCACGGGCGGATGAGCTGAGAGCGACAACAGCTAAAGTCATTTGTACCCGGTAGATTGTGGTATATAGGGATGGTAAAACGAGGCAATAGTGTGCCAATGTCACTTCGGCCAACTCCGTTGCAATACAGCCGGTCCGTTCAAGTGATGGGAATACGAGGCAAAATATAACGTCTATGAAATATTTTGAATGGAATAAAAGAATTAATTATTCCTAATATATGACCGGAGTGCCATAAGCCGAGGAGAACAACGTCGAGAAGGGAATGTATACCCGCTGAGAAAAGGAACTCAATGATTGGATGTTACCATATGCGTGATGTCCAGGACCACTCCTTTACCCCAAGGGATAACTGCGGCAGCCGTTTCGGAGGTAGGTGGGGGTGAGGGATGTCCGCGTTCGATGTAGCAGACATCTCAAATGTGCGCTTCAATGAAACTCATGCCAGTATCGTGAGATGAACGAGCGCCTCCACACAATGCCATATTACAGATGAGTTTACTGGCGCCTTGTAGGATAATGGGGCTTGAATGAGCAATGCTTTCAAGATGCGGGTGGGTCGGGAAAGGAGGTGTTTGAAATACTCCAACCTTGTATTTACATTATGACACCACACTGATGGTGTCTCAGATCCTTAACAAGGGTTCCCGTCTCCCGAAAGGGGAAACGCGACGGAAAAAAGGCGGAGGAAAGCACGGAGTGAAACTGGCCATGCCGACATGTGACCAGTGACTGACTGTATCAGCGAGTTCGAATATTAGAGCTCGTCATGCTGACTGCTGTGCTAATTCCAAGGTGGTTCATGGGGTGCCCCCTCGAATCATGTTATATAGTCGAGTCCGTTTCCTCATAGTAGAGGGAAATGACATTGTTCTTTTCCGCGGGTTCTGCTACGTTAGAGGCCGGGACCCTGCCTAGTGTGAGAGCACCCCAGAGGCTGCTTAGTGTGGTGTCCAGCACAGCGGAAAGAGCTGATGAAACCAGGTGTGCCACAAGCACGGAAAATCCACGGTGCCCCTAGACTGATTAATTTGCAACGAGTCAACGATCTTAGGTTATCCGGTATCAATAATCAAAATCCTGATGTGATAAGCGCTTGTTGGTGACCCAGCGCTCCAACGCGCGAGCATCGCAGTAGAAAGCAGCGCCAAGATCGAGACCTTTCTCAGACCAGATTGTAGTGACCAAGACAGCTTATAGTGATTGCACTCGATTGCCTTCACTCCCATGCTGTCGCAGTTGGAGTGCGAGCCCACCTGGCATCAAATGAAGTTGATACAAGAATATTCATTGATCAAAGTGAATTGATGTGGCCACGTCGCAAACAACAAATGCAAATATCAGTTTGACCTTATCCTCCCTCCCAGTATCGTTCTTGCCACACCTCGCGATACCTCACATGCCTGTCGAGAATGAGAACGATCGTGGAAGTCATAGCCATGAAGCTGAGGAGCTCGTCACCACAGAACTAAATACCGGAGGTGCCTGCAAAATCGACGGCGGTTATCGTACATGCGCTCTGACTTCATCCTTTTAGGTGATCGTGGTACTCGCGCCACTATGCTAGGATTCTTTGCCAATCTTGGACTTACTGGCATAAAAGGAGCAGCTGGCTGGCACGTCTTACCAACTTGCCACGTATTCGACAATGGCTAAATGTCTCCGCAGGTACCTGAACTCCGCAGTGTTGTTAGCGGATGCTGGCCATTCGTTAAGTGGTCAGTAGCAATTATCAGTATTTTTCTACTAACTCCTTTGACGATCTCTATCCCGCAGACTTAGCGGGCGACATAATCACACTCTTTTTCTACACATTTTCCCGGAGAACACCTTCCCCGAGTTATCCTTACGGCTATGGAAAGTTCGAATCTGTAGGGACAGTGAGTATAAGCATATAAGCAATAATTCCCTGCTTTGCCTGAAGACGCTGCTGCCACGGCATAGGCAGTGGTCTCCATATTCCTACTTTTGGCAGCATTCGCGATCGGTGGTCACTCTTACTCGCTTCTTGAAGAATCTATCCCATTCCTGCGTGCTCGTATCCCCTTTCCGGCGTCTTCTGATTCATCATTCAACCACCCTTTGGATTCAACAACAGATCCAAATGCGGCTTGGATTGCAGTCTTCAGTATATTAATCAAGGAATCCGTTTATCGGATCATGGCCTCTATCGCCCGAACCGAAAACAGTCCGGTATTATTGGCGAATGCACTTCATCATCGAAGCGATATGTATTCGAGTTTTGTTAGCCTTATTGCGATTATTGGCAATTGGGTATTCCCAAAATTACCATTCGATCCGATAGGCGGTAAGTGCCACCCGTGCCCTAGCATTTCTTGCACTCTGAGAAGAATGGATTATTCCAGGTTTACTTGTGACCCTTCTAATTCTTCACCAAGCTTTCGAACTGTTGGGCGGTGCATTATTCGAATTAACTGACAGAGCGCTGCCGGCTGGAGACCTCGAGCCGGTAATGAATATTATTCGCAGTGAAGTGAAGGACTTCAAATCTGCTCCGCCACATGGTCCGGAGACTCTCAAACTCTTGGATCCTGTAACTGGCCTACGGAGGGGCGCAAATCTTTTTTTGGACGTGAACATTGCAGCGTTGGAGTCTGGAGAACAGTCGCTTTGCCTCCGAGATGTAGTAGAATTTGAAGACAAGTTGAAAAGGCGGCTAAGATCCACGAAAATGGCAGTTAAGGATATCAGAATTCGATGGGAGATCTACTCGTCGTGATGTCCTGCAGATTCGGACGGATCTGGATGCGAACATGTGTGTTTTATTACAATCCTTTAGTATATAAAAGTTCGGGTGAGACCAATCTCTAATGATTAGTTGGACTAAACAAGCCAGAGGCCAATGCATCTTGCCAAACTTCTTCAACCCATACTATGCAATCCAAGATCTCCTTCGTAATTTCCCCCAATCCTTCAACTAGGGCATGATCCTCAAATCCTTTCACAATTGGTAGAGGGATGGTTTGGTCCAGTAAAGGTGCTTTATAACTATTATCTTGTGCTTTTCCGACGTGTCTGCCTGTTCTCAGACGCAGTGGTACCATAGAATGCTTCGCTCCTGATTGGGACGCAGGCTCCCGAAGGGAGACTATGTACTGATCTATCGCATCCGCCACTCTTTTCATAAACAGCTTGAAGACTGGGTCTTCTGCTCGAATGATTCGTCGAACATTGTTTCTAATGCGATCTTCCTCACTCGTTGAGAGATTTTGCGGTCCTGACGACGCCCCGTCGTTTAATTGGCGAAATCTTGCCACATGAATAACTTCATCCTCTAAGTTCACCAACTTTGTTTCCGCTTCTGCGTATCCTCCACGATCGATTTCAGTATTGAGAAGCGTCCAAACTCTGGAAACAAACGTAGTCTCTGAGGGACCCTGTGCTTTCTGTGAGTGAGCAGCATGATTTCTTTGTTGCGCTTGGGATGATGTGGAGGGAAATGCAAAAACACGAAGGCATGCACATGCCACCAGAGCCTGGAGGAGGTTCTGAATACGGAATAGTAGCGGCGATGAGAGCAGGAAAACGGGAGGCAGAATGTTGGTGGGTTGCTCAGGTGAAGGGGCTAACGCTCCCGCTTCCGGAGGCATCTCAGTGAAGGGAGGATCATGAACTGAGATGGAGATGGGAGTAGAAAGTGAAGATATAAGCCTCGCTATCCATCGTAGTGGCTCCGAAGTTGTGGTTGGAAAGCTGACCCACTCCCGAAAAGGTCTACTGACACCTAGAGAGCCACCGTAGAGTCTTAGAACGAGTTCCCGCTCTCTCCTTTGCGCCTCCGCCCTCACAAGTTGCCTCATGTCGGACTCCCCCAGCGAAGACAGCCTGAAGTGATGGAGATCAGATGTCATTTCCTCTATTATTTGGAATATTGAGCGAATAGTTGATACAAGGAGGTTGGGGAACTCCCTCTCTGACACAGGATTGTTAATTTTTCGAAGCAGTGAATCGATCTCGGGATCTCTCGCTGGCGCACAGCGTTCTCGAAGCTCATGGAGAACCACGCGTGTCACGTTTATACCTGACATCAGGGGGGACGATGACGGGGAAAGAGGCCGACTCAGAGTCATCATAATTGGGAGAGTCGATGGGAGAACGGGTAGCAGGACTGCGTGCATGTCCCTGTAGAGCTGGCTCAGACGACTGATAATGGTCCCGGAGTATTGAGAAGACAGAGAACTAATAGCCTAGGGGACCCATGACATTAGGTGACACCGCGGATCGGAGAAGGATGATCGAAGCCCCTGACCTCCTCCCAGAATGCTCGTGTGACCATGTGTGCTACTTGCTGCTCCAGGGACGTGGTATCACGCGGAGTCCCTTCACGAGGTGCATCGGAGAAAACGGATGCAATGCTCTTCCCTGGTGGCAAGACACGTTCGGGTCGAATGGCGAGGAGATGAAGTAAGTATGCGTCATTAAGGAGAGAGTCAAAATTCCCAGATTCTGGGAGCTTGAAAGGTGGCCTCCATGGTTCTACACCAGGAAGGTTATGCTCAAAGTGAAGGTGCTTTAATTTGTCTGCCATTACATTAGAGTGTGAGAGGGCGAATGAATAAGCGCCGGAAATGACGTGAGCGTTCCCATCACCTGATCGGTCTCATCACACTGACTGTGGCGCAAAGCAGAAGGGACGCCCAAGTTAACTTGGATGTCATCTAATGTAACGAACCCATCTACTGTCACATCTTCTGCAGTGTCGCCAACTGCGTCGCCTCCAGCTGGCCAATCGCCGTCACAGTACGTTTTTGCAGCCGTCGCCGTCGCCGTCGCCGCCTAGCCTGACGCGTGTCACTCTCCCAGCCCTGTGGTCGCCTTCATAATAGGTTGTCTGAGGCTAGCCAACCCTATTAAATGCATAGTTGACAACGTCTGGTTGTAGGATTCTCTATCATAATCATCGCATCTCTGCTGAATGCAGGTCTGGAGCCTCGAAGCCTTCTTCGCCATTACGATGCTCATTTCTCCCATATAGGTGGTTTGAATATAACCAAACTCGACCATGTTAGTGATTTCATTTCTTGACATGAGCTGCAGATAGAATGTCTCTGACAGGTACGGACCATGGCTCTCCCGAAAGGCTCACGGCGAAAGGATTACCTGCGACCATTATGGGTAATCGGAATGCTTTTGTACATGTGGGTGCCCGACACACCATTATAGCCTGTACATGCTCATTCTCCCTCAGCATGTCACAATTAATTGGATCCAGTCTGGTATGTAGCCTCCCAGCCCTGTTGGTCGTCATATTGATCATTGACAGGCTCTTGACTACATGAGAGCTGGTGAGTCGAACGTCAGATTTCCTACATGCATGTAAGAATTATTTATCGTCCCTGTTCATTCAGAGTATGTCGCCCCACTGGGGTCATCCTCTCTGATTTTTAATTTCCTGTTCGCGAGCGCTTTAATTGTACGTTAGCTATGTGAGCCTAACTGCACGTTTGACCAATTATCTATTTCAGGGCACACCCATCACCATCATGGACATATATGTGAGTCGGATTCCAGCCTTCCTGATCTTTCCTTGAACGTGTTTCTTTCCACAGGGGACAGCAGTTGTTATACTCGGGGTCATAGGGATTGTAGCTTTTGGATCAATCAACTCAGGTCTCAAAGAGGACTTTTCGTTAGGCCTGCTTGCTCATTTGTGGGCAAGACCAGGATGGATTGGATACTTCTTGCTCATGGGGAGTGCTATCATCGTCCAATATATCTGCAATTCACAGCTGGAAAATGTTTACCACGCTCGCGCGGAAGTATCTGTGCTACCTGCTCATCGCATGCCAACACCAAGAACTCCAGAACCTCGCGGAGTTTGGGCTAAAGCTAAGACGAAATGGGACAGCGCGATGGAAACATTGAGGAAACGTATGGAAACTTGGACTTCGGATAGAGATGACAAAGTTATTGCTTGGACTCTTGGCATTGGTTGGGCATGCAATGGCGGCGCCATGGCTGGCGCTTGCTTGGTGTTTGCCAAAGCCACGTTGGTATCTTAGCCTAGTTTGGTAAAGCGCGTCTATTGACTTGGTGGTGGGTTTAGTGTCAAATTGGTATCCGGATCTTTGAAGCACATCAACACTGGAAACCAAGTAAGCCGCAATCATCGCAATCATCGTGTTCTGTTGGTCATTCATTCTGTTATGTCTGCTAGTTCATTCACCCTGCCGCCTTCGTTACGTTCATGCTTCTTGGATGTACCGCCATCTTCCAAATCATATGTCTGAACCGGGCACTAAAGATTTATGACAGCACTCGTATGTCATCCTGATCTCACACCTGATTTTTACCTCAATCGGAGCCAATTTCAGTCGTGGTACCTATGTTCTATGCCGTGTACACCGCTTCCGGGTTCCTAAATTCACTTATATTTAACGACGAAGTCGACGCTTACAGTAATTGGGTTCGTTCGGTTCCCTTCTTTCATGTAATCTTCGTTGACTTTTTGGCTTCAGATACTCTTCGCAATTTTTGTTTCCATCGTCATACTTATCGTCGGAGTCATCCTTCTCACGAACAAAAAGCCTGAACCGAAAGCCGCAGCGCAACAATCCACAATTTTAGGTCCGGTCCCACTCAACGTTCGCCGCGGACGTCGCAGGCCTAAGAGTTCCGAGCCGCAAGTTGACTTGCAGGACGATGATGATAGGATAGAAGAAGATGATGCTCTAAGAGCAAGTGATGACGAGCAGGAGGATGCTGCTGTGTGGCGGATTGGAGAGGACGATGACGAAGTAGATGGGGATATCAGCCATGCACACGAAGTGAGAGGATCACTGGGCGAGGGACCGACGGTCCCACCCGTTGCGCATCATGAAAACGAGGCACAACGCCTCGTTGACGTAAATGTGGAAGGGAGTACCCACCAAACGACGGCCCATCCGGGTGTCCCAATGCGGGCACCGTTGCCGACGTCAAGAGGGACGAGTTCCCCTGAAGGGGACCCTTTTGCCGACTGGGAACACGCAAGCACTAGCACTCTTCTTAAAACTTCGTAAAGCACCCATTGTGCATACGGCTTGTCGCTGTGTGTTTCGTACTTTATGTAATATCGAAACGAACCAACTCGATTACCCTAAAACGAGGTCACGCAAGGGTGGTTGGACCGCAAGTAGAGCAGTGAGATTAAGGCTAACGAGTGCGTATATATTCGGGGTACATTAGGTGTTTCGGCTATGTGAAAACGAGTAGGGGAAACGAATCGGATGGCGGATGGGATTAGAAGAGTCCAAGAAAGCATTGTCGTAAGATGAATCGGCAAGAGAGAGCTGTGATGGTGACGCCGGATGATACGGTTCACCAGCCACTACTCCATCGGGTTCGTACTGCCAGCCTGTGCATCAAATGGCGTAAAGGAATACCGATCGGCCGATTTTTGAGTTCGTTCATAAATTGGAAATGAAAAAAAAAAAAACGCTTACCTGATGATCGCCACCCCGGTCCGCTCCTTCCCTGCAACCACACAACCAATCGGTCCACCACCGCCCATTGAACGGTGGATTTACGTCATCTTCATTCTCATCGTTATCGACTCGAGATTTGTCTTGAGACATTTGTTGCGTGTTTTCCGGAGGCCGAGTTACCACACCTATCGTTGGGGGAGGAAGGCCTAACGGTGCTGGAGTGGGCAAACGGTCGAATACACGACCCTCTTTACCCTTCCCCTTTGAGGTGATATTTTGTAATTCCTGTTCCTCAGTCAAAATCGGCTCAGGCGAAGAGGTACGAAGGGTGCTTTCAAAGGGGTTTTCGGACGTGGAGGACATGAAAGCTCCACTTGTGGGAGTTGGTTCAGGGTCCCGAAAAGGGTTGCAGAAGATTGAGACACAGTACGAGATAACGACTGAGATTGGGCATTCAGGGGATGTGATTGAGATCGTGGTTGGGACTGAGAGGAAGGCGTGATTGTTGCGGCGGAGGAAGCAGAAGCAATGGAATCTTGTGAACCACGTGAAGAAGTGTGAGCGTGTCTGCTTCGTCGTCTTGGTATGGGTTTGACGGGTCGCGAAACATGGATTGCTGGCGTCGTAGATGTGGTGGGTGTGTTTGGGGATTCGGCTTGAGGTATATACGCGTCTTCGTCGTTTCCGTCTGATGGGAGGGGTTGAGAACCGGGTGCGGGTTTACGCTGCTTGGAAGACCAGAAGAGCGAACCACGCCGAACTATGCTCCTTGAGTGTGATTGGCCATCACCGAGAGGTAAAGAAGTCCGTCTCCAGAAATTATGGAGGCTCGACTGTCCCGTGCTGCCTTCCTTCGTGCTTTCTCTTGTAACTCCCATCGTTTGAGATGCTACAAGAATGTCGCAAGATTAGTCCCATTATTCGGGAAATAAACGCGTCAATAAGAACAATATAAACTAAATCCCCACCTCCGAAACCTTCCGTTCCTCCTTTTGCTCATTAGCTAGCGGCGGATACGTCCCAATGTGTTCCTCAATTGCGTGTTCCCATAAAGGATCCGTTGCTGCGGGCGTGGTTGTTCCATTTTCCATGCCATTGTCAGAAATTTCTTCGTACGTCGCTTTTCCCTTTCCCTTCCACACAGATGATCTCACTGGAGACTTTGGGGGGGGGTAGGGGGCGGAGGTTCAGAAGCCGTGATAGGTTCAGTTTCCTCAAGTGATGCTGCTTCAGAGTGATATCTTCATGACTTGAGCTCATGGGAAGTGAGGTAGTTGCAATGAGAGTCCCACTGTCATACGTTTCTGCCTCTTCCGCAGCCATTTGGGGCGATGTGCTGACCGCCAACTCACCGGGCGAAGTTGGGGGAGGAGCTCTCGGAGTACTAACTTGGAATTGCTGGAAGAGAGTGTCTGGGTATATCAAAGTGAGCGGAGAACGCTGTACGAGTCGAGGTAAGCGGTCAAAGCGATTTGTTACGGAATTGAAAGAAGCTTCAATGGTCACACGGTTCAGGAAGCCAGCCATGGCTATATATATACCAGCAGCGCTTAACCGTCAAATGCAAAATAAAGTATAAATGTCCATTAAGGGTATTTATGCATATATGACTGGTACACCTCTCCGGTTATTGCAACAACATGGTAATGTGGCCAAGGGGAAATTTGAGAAACAAGTCGCGCACGTCCCTCTTACGTGTTATTACTTTTCTCCACATCATCTGATTATGTCTCACCATCCATTGACAATTAACCTTTCTCTCATCCACTATCCCTCTCCCAAGCATCTTTCACCTAGGCAGGATCCCAGCCTCTACCAGAGTTCTTTCACCCGTGTCGATCACAGTCACAAATAAATTCATCCATCCATCCATCCATAGTAAACAGAGTGTCGAACAAGTGCGAACGTACTGAATGTGAGGGGTACCAGTGTTCGCTCACACAAGGGCAGACAGGAGCGCGGACAACTTGACAACAGCCAATCGGATGAGCAGGGTCACAACACGACGATTATTTATATGCTAAGTAGATTGCGAGTCTGAGTCCGCAGTTTCCTCTCGCCGTTATCGCAATAAATACTCCAACTCGTCAGCAGCAAAATTCGGTAGAGGAATTTTCAATTGGAACTCCCGATGGGAGGCAAAAGTGAAGACCTGCACCCCGGATTAAATCCTGCCTCCTCCCAATTTCCTTTGCCTACTGCTGTTGCCGTACACATCATCATCATCATCCGGCGAATGAGAGTGAACGAGGGCTTCCTCCATGCTATCCGCGTCGTTATCACGATCCGAAAATGTGTGACGAAGTGCCGAAGTCTTGCCGTGGCCGCCGCTGCTCCCGGATCCGTAATGAATTGGGCTCTGAGATTCTGACCCCGGAAAGTCTTGATCCCTGAACGCCCCGCGTGAGCCGTTGTTACCAGACTGCAATGGTAGCGAAAGCAATGAAGCGCGTGCCTGTTCACGCATAGACAAGATATTGTTCCTGAACGCTTCCTGGAAACAAATGGAGATTCAAAAGTTGGAATCACATTAAGGGTCGACTGAAGCTAACCTGCTCTCTCCAATACTGTGCACGTTTCTCTTGTTCAGCCTCACGCGAACGGCGATGCAACACAAAGAGGGTAATAAGAATACCAGCCATCGCTGGGACACAACTCAGTATATGGCATATACCGAAACCGAAGCACTTGCCTCCAACAATTGCAACACCAACAATCACATAAACCCACGTGGCGACATGCTGGACGGTGGAAGGATCAAGGCCGCACGCACCGTTGGTGTCGCAATTCATCGTGGAACACCTGGGAAATGAAACATTCAGTAAACAAACAATGAGTGCCACGGAAATACACATACTCTTTGTCAGCTGCGCACGCGGCCCCATGGTCAAGCTGTTTCATGCAAACTCGTTTCGTGCCATCACAGTAGAGCCCATTCTCGCAATTATCGCTGAACAAACGACCTGAGTATTGTAGATAATTTCGTATTGAAGGAAGAGAAGTAAACAAACCGTGATACGACATTGATGAACTGATGAGATCCTGTTGAGTCGTAAACGATGTAGGGTACATTTTCAACAATACAAGGCTGGCCTAGCGTCACGTTTGCCCACCTTCACAATCCAATTTACATTGTTGAACTATTGTCAGAACCGCTATGCAAGACCAACGATAGATGACCTACATGCAGTAAAAGTTGAGGCAAATAGCTCCGTTCAAGTTACGGGGACCCGCCAGCTGCCTGGCATTTGACGGTGGTTGACATTGATCTAGGCGAAAGATATTGCTCGTCACGTTTCCAGGGCGCTCCCACAGCAAAGCGCATACCATCCCGATTCAGCTGACACAAGCTACCTACTGGCAGTAGATCCTGACACTGGTCCTCCTCATCGGGGCAGAATTGGCGAGACGAGCATTTGGGGGGGAGTCGGGCTCCTTGCTTATAGCCGAACGGGAAGTCAGCTCGTCGACAACCTTTGTGAGCACAGGTACTATTCGCAGCGCAGTAGAATTGTGGTGTGCATCCCGTAGAAAGCTGAAAGGTCCCATGTGCAAGTTTTTGTGCTGGTTGGGAGCAGTTACCGCCAAAGCCTGCATTATTGGCGTAAACGCTTTGCACAGCAAAGATGGATAATAGGGTAACGAGGAGTGTCCGCCTTCTAAACATGGAAAATCCACAAGAGCGGACAAGATAGTGCAGCGCTTGGTGTTGAAGACGCTGCAATAAGGAGCGGCAGCGCTGTGCAGAGCGAAGGAAACCGAATTGACGTACGGACACAAGTTAGGTTGACTACTCAGCCGGAAACAGCCGTCATAACGTTCTCAGCATGTGGTTCATTCGTGGCACCCCCACAAGGGGAATGTGTTCTATTTACAGCCAGGACAGACATGCAAGATGTCATGAATAAATTCATCACACTGTGAACAGAAGTCATGTTTGCAGTCTGGACACCTATAGCGCCTAACAGGGCTGACACCTTCCATGGCTTCCGACGTTACGGGTGGTAAAGGGAAAGCCAGAGAGCATGCTGTGCACACTAGTTCATCACCGTCGGCAACGGACGATCTAGAACAGATTCCTGATCATCACCATAACAGCACAGGTCGCAAACTCACCTTGCTTCATAAGGCTTGACAGGAAAAAGGTGATGATAACTGCGCGCAAGATGTGGGGAGCTCACGATAGTTAATCCGCAGATATCACAGTCTGTGGGTACATCGCACAATTTGGATAAACACCTCGGACAAAGGTAGCCGTGGCTTTTTAGATCGGAGTGGCACACACACAAGCTCGGTGGTGATGATTCGGGCAATCTCGTCGGGAAGCCCATAATGAGTAGGTCAGACGATGGATTAGATGTAGTAGGAGCGTTGGGACCTTTTCCAGTTGGAAGAGCATGCTGCGCTGGCGGAGGAATAGCATCAAACATGAGATCTTTGTAATGACCCTCATTCAGGACGACGCCAAATGACCCTATATGGATTAATGTTAGGAATTTCAACATACATTCTTTAAGAAAATAGACATGCCTCCCGTCTGCGAGCACATATCTCGGCATATCTTCATCTCCGCTGCTAACGCCACGACGCTGATGCGGATTCTGTCTACTACACATGACTGAACCGTGTCGTGAATATTACCTGGGTCACAAGTTGTCAAGGAACCAAATAAGACGAGGATTTCTCGTGATGAATGCGTCGGTAGATGGCTATCCAACAAACTTTTAGTGGATAATCTCTACCCAAGGGGAAGACACTCACCTCATGCTACTTCTCGCCATTTCAATTGCGTTCTGCAAGCTGGCTCGCCATCAGGCTGCAACTTAGCACGCTCCAATATAGTCTTCACGACGTCCTGGGGGTTGCCTTCAGAGCCTTTCTGATCAGTCCCGACATCGCCCAAACTGGTAACAGTTTGCGCTTGCCGGTCATGTCGCAGATTTTTTCTCCTAACCCTCCTCTCATGCCAACAATCCCAATCTGCCCCAACGGGTTCTGGTCAAACCATTCAATAATAAATCCCCGCATGTATTGCAGTGTGAGATCGAAACGCGTCGGACGCATATCTCGATCAAGCATTGAGGTCGAGAGGTCAATGATAATAATTAGATGCCGAATGATCGTTCGTCGTATTGCACCTTGCGGGGCCAGAAGTCTGGAGATGATAACGAATATGAATGGCGTGTCTCCATCGGAAACCTCGTACCTTCGCCGTCGACTTCTTACGAGCAAATCCTCTACAACACTCTGCAAGCTGCCACTCTCATCTTCCTGGACTGCATCCCATGTTCGGGTATACGTGGCTCCCAGAGTATCCCTTCGGAAGGTAATCCAGACAGTAACAGAAACGGGTTAGCATCTGTGACTTCGCTGTACGACGTTGGCGACTTACATCCTTTCCCCCTCCCAAATCGCGATTCCTCAACGCACTCTTACCCTTCCCTTTGCTCTTGGAGGCTGCAGGTATGTCGTCGCCTTCGATGTCAATTTCTTCATCATAGTCTGAGTCTGAAAAGTTCAGTCCTGATTGTTTGGGTGCCATCGAATCGAAGTTTATTAGCCATTACGTAATACGCCTTGCTCGAAAAAAGGCTACAGGTTTGTGCGGTGCCAACAAGCTAGGCTTCACTGTTAGTTCGCTGTTCGCGCTTGTATAATCGTCTCGACGCCACTATGGTTTTCGGGTCAATGGACTCTGGCATTCCTCAATATTGACCAATGGCGATTACGAATAACCAGAGGACGAATCACTAGCGTTAGAATCCCACAGTGCAATATCCTGTAGGAACTCAGATGTCATTCGCGGAACCCATTCATGCATGAAGCAATAGGGGATTAGCGGTTTCAATGCTTAGAATAACATGCAGATACAAATGCCTTTCCAATACCTTGCCAACAGCCCCACTTGCTTCATTCTCAGGTATACCCCACTACAACCCTTTCAACATTCCACTGATCCTCCCATATTTCGAAACTTCTGAATGTCCCAATGCAAGTTTCCTGTAAGATGCTCCGCACCATTTTCGCTTGGCCTTGTCCAACTTCTAGGGCGAGTATGCCCCCTGAGTCCTGCAGCAGCGGCGCATTGCAGGATGGCGTGAGGAGTTCTGAGATACGGCGGTAGAAGGCAAGGCCCTCTGGATCATCAGTTTTTGAGCGTGGGTCATTACCAAGGAGAGCTGTGGGATCCTCGAATTCTCTGACCGACGCATCTATTGTCTCATACTCGTGACGGGGAATGTAGGGAGGATTGCAGGTAATGATTGTAAATGGCGCGAATGAAGTGTGGCGTGCTGAGGTGTTTACTAGTAATTCTTCGTAAACGAAGGGGAGAAGAGGTCCAGCTTGACAGTGTGGAGCTTCAAGTTATGAACCGTGGCATTCTCTGAGCTAACTCCAGGGCTCGCGCATCAATATCTACAGCCGTGGCCGAGGCGATGCGAGATGACAGCTCCGACATCAGTAACAAGGGAATGCATCCTGTCCCACTGCAGATATCCAAGATGTGTATCGAGCCATCGCTTCCTCCAACTCTTGGGCGCGAAGTCCAGTTCTTCACTACGTTGGAAAGTTCCAAGGCCCAAAATTCAGTTTCTGGACGTGGAACGAGTGTCGGGGGGCGAACAACCAGTTCCAAAGACCCAAAAGGCTGAGAGCCTTGAGCGAAATATCAGATTTTTTTCCCATAATTTCCTCGAGAGGGGTGATGTAGTACCGAGGATATACTGTAGTGGCTCCCCCCGCAGTCTCCTTTGTATCATCTGTCCAAGCAAAACATCGGAATTGCGAAAGTGGGGTATTGAGTCCAGCACAGGAAATGTAACGGAGCTACAACGGTCTGATGACACGCGCTGAAGATGCTGCCTCATCCATCTCAACTCTTCAAAGGCATTCTGTTGGCCCACCACAGCAGCGAGGCGAGCCACAAGCCGACGCATTGTTGACTAAGGGTATTTTGCATAGCCACTACAATTTGTAGCAAATATATTCGCATGCATGGGTGAAGATGAGAAGTACGTGTACTAAAATAGCAGAAGCGACCACAAAGAGTGGCGTATAATCTGACCCCAAACAGTGAAGGCAATATACAACAAGTATTACAGACTCAAATGGAGGACCCAAGGAAATAAGGCAGTCATAGAAACTCTCTGGAATAAGTAATAATGGGTGATAAACAGCGATTCGAGCGAAGAGACAAGAATTGTCCGAGATCTTATCACTATTTTGGAGGCTGCGAGCCAGTAATCTTCGCGTGAATGGCTTGCAGCTTGGTATGCTTAACCTCACGAGGCCAGAATAGGGTTACAAAACTAATGTGAAAAACCAATGAGTGGCGATCTTACGAACGCTCGAAGATACTTACATCCACAAATGTTTGCGCCACTTCTCACCATCTTCTCCCTTGGCGTTCTTTTGTGCAACAACAGTTTCAATACGAGCCCCAATGGCCGAAAGCGAGTCCTTGAGAAGAGCAACCTTAGCTTCTCTGCTTAGCGACTCCGTCGGTGCTTTCAAGTTTTTCTGAGAAATTTTTTAGGCTCTGTCAGTGTTTTTATCAATAAATCCTAACTCACGAGTTGCTTTTTCACTGGCCGGAGCTCCTCTTTAGTCTGAGCTTCATCCATAGATGGGCTTCGAGCAGGACACTTAGTGGTTGCATTTAACCGAACAATAGTCTCACTTACCAGTCGTCTGACGAATCGGTGAATTCGGGTGTAGCGCGTCGCTTCTTCTTATGCGAAGTCCCCTCATCTGAGCGAAGACTACCTGCAGGGCTCTGTGCACGTCGTTTCGACGAGCTGCCAGTTGGCGCAGGTGAAGAGGAATATCGTCCAGTGAAGTCTCGTTTTGTTTTAAGATTCGACGTGATCAACTTGATCTTCTCCTCATGCTCCCGAAGAACACCAAGTAGATAGTCCCCTCTTCGAACGAGATGAATGGCATTGGGGATAGGCTTTCCATTTTGCGTGCTGGGGTCTTCGTTCTTCTTCCCTTCTTCAAGGAAAAACTTGCCGGCGAGCCCCAACTCAGGGTCGTCCTGAATCTTCTCCCAGTTACCAAATCCGTGCTTGTATGCACCTACGAGAAGCATCGCATCCTCGTAAGGACCCCATTTGCAGGTCCAATTGAGTGTCGGACGGATTGATTCCGTAGGCAATCTCCATGAGTGAATGTCGCTCAAGCCCTGGAGGTTATTGATCAGAATCCGGAGTTCGTGGAATCGAGAGACAACAGTCTCAGCATTGATACTGCTGACGTTGCGGAAGTTGACGAGGACCGCCTTCGACTTTGGCCCGATGACGCCTTCGTTTTGTGCTCTAGCCTTCGCATCCCGATGCTCCTTCAGAGCCCGTTCGCAAGTCTCAATGATCTCGTCGCAAGTGTCGATGATAACTTGGCGATTCTTGTCCTCGAGCTTTGCTTCCTTGGCCTTCAAAGGACGAGCGACTCAGATCAAAGGATGAAGCACGAGTGGCATTAGCACTCACAATCTCATCATAGCGGAGACGGATGTCACCCCATCGTTGCAAACTCCGAACGAGAACGCGAAGATCGCGTTCCTTAAGTTCGACGGCCCGTTGCGCAGCAGTTTTCCTGGGGGGTGCAGGTCCTTTGGCTTTCTTCGGCGCACTAGCTGCAGAAGGCTCGATGGCATCCATACCCTCATAGGCGCCAGGCTGGATCTGTGCCGCAGCCCTCTTTCGGCTCTGAGAAGTATCGAGCGCGTCCTGCTTTGCCTTCTCCTCGGCTTCTTCTTGCTCAACTTTCAAACGCTCTTCTAGAGGAATGATCTCGTCCCAATTCATGTCTGTCTTGATGTCGTTCACAACAGCCATCTGATGAAGGAAACCTCGCCACCCATCGACGCCCCCCCGGAGTTTGCAGCCCCGATAGTCTCATGTTCTTCGGCACGGTTAAGAATGTCATCGAGATCCATTTCAGCGAGGTTTTTATTCAGTTCGTTATCATCAGTTTTGAACCTGCTCGAGCATAAGCGCGAAGCGCATCTTAAACAGAGCCAGAAAGACTTACATGTTTTGCGCGCCGTATTTCAATATGGCTGACAGTTCTTCCTTGCTGAAGTCAGGTGATGGCTTCGTAGTCTTCTTCGGGTTGAAGTTATCTCCCGAGGTATCCATTTGGTTGATAACTCAGGTCGCGAGGCGTGAAAATGGGTATATCGAGACACCACTAAAACTTACTAGCATATTCCAGAACCATCTTCCGTTTCGCTCGCTCAAGGACATCCTCTTCCATCGTATCCTTGCTGACGAAGCGATACACACTAACATGCGACTTCTGCCCGATACGATGGGCACGAGCCATAGCTTGGAGGTCATTCTGAGGGTTCCAGTCGGAGTCAAAAATGATGACTGTATCAGCTGTTTCAAGGTTGATACCGAGGCCACCAGCACGGGTGGACAGCAAAAACGCGAAGTCAGGTGAGTTCGGTGCATTGAAGTGCTCGATCGACTTTCGGCGAATCTCAGACGGAACAGTCCCTATCAAGTGTCGTCAGCCCGAATAATATACGCGGACAACATGCTTGCCGTCTAGTCGTTGATGGTTAAATCCACGGAAGGTCATGTAGTCAGACATGATATCGAGTAATCGGACCATTTGGCTGAAGATGAGAACGCGATGGCCGTCTTGTTGCAATCTATGGAGGAGTTTATCGAGGAGCACCATCTTGCCGGAGGACATGACGAGGCCCTTGAGTTGCTCCTCCGGAGAATCAGTACGGACTTCGGCACCATCGAAGAGATAAGGGTGGTTCGCGGCTTTCTTCAATTCCATCGCTGTAAACAGAAAACCCAGAGTGTCTCGACACCGTTCTGGCTAACGATGAAACACATACCAATGTTAAGCAGGCTGATGTGAGCGTTTTGCCCGTTGGTCGCCTTGCTCAACGCTTGGAAATTCTGCAATGGAAGCAGTTTAGAAACCATGCCAAAAACAGGACGAACAACTTACTCTAGTCAGGATGTTCTTGTAATAATGCGTCTGCATCGCACTCATCTCAACACGCAAGATTCGTTCACTCTTCGTAGGCAACGACTTGATCACGTCTCGCTTCAAGCGCCGCAACATCATCCCTTTCAGTTTCTCATGCAAATCCTTGATCTTCGCCTCTTGATCGATATCGGAAAGGTCGAAATCGTTCGTGAGCGGGAATCTTTCCGGCATGAGGAAATGCATCAGCGCCAGTAACTCTGCACAAGCGTAAGAGAAGATATATGGTGATGATGATGGTGCCATGCCTTTCACGTTATTTTGCAGCGGCGTGCCCGTAATGAGAACCTTAAAGTAAGCTGTGAAGCTGCTAAGAGCTTCGTAGAGCTGGCTCTCGCTGTTCTTCAGCCGATGTGCCTCATCTACCATCAGCGCCTGCCACTTAATGCTCCCCAGCTCCGCTTTGTCCTTGAGGATGTACTCATACGTAGTCAGCAAAACGTTAAACTTGAGTTTCTTCGCTGCACCAAATTCGTAAGCCCGGATCACTTCGCGGGATTTTCCATTGCCGATATAGGGAATGGCGTTCATATCTGGGGCCCAAACTTTGAACTGAGCCTGCCAGGCTGGGAGGGTCGAGAGAGGAACGACGACGAGGAACGGTCCATACTGATGATGAGTGTGCATGAGATAAGAGAGGAACGATACCGATTGGACACTGAGAATGGTTAGAGTAAGAGCACGACATCGAGTTACAACGAAAGCCACTTACGTCTTGCCCAAACCCATCTCGTCGGCCAAGATCCCATTTTCCCTTCGACTCCAGCAATATGCCAGCCAGTTCAGGCCGGTGAGCTGAAAATCTTTGAGCTGGGGACCAGATTCCTCATCTTCAGGGTGGCCATCCTGGCCGTGGGCGACATCTGGAATCTCGCCATTGGGATAGTCGTACGATGACTTGCCAAGATAAATGGGCTGGTGCTTCATAACGGGGCAGTGAGGGCGTTGACCACTGGGGAAGGTCGCGGAACGATAAGGTACGAGGGCAGCGCGCTCACGAGCGTGGTATTGATCGATTTCGACTTTGGCGATCCTTCGTATGTCATCCTGGGCTGAAGATGCAGAATGAATAGAAATGCAAGCGAAATGCAAGTGAGATTACTTACTCTCCCAAGTACAGTCACAGTATGGGAGTGCTGGTATTAGAATCTAATTAATGCCCTGTGCGGGGGGACTATGGATGGAACGCACTTCTCCACTTCACAAAGTACTCCGTCCCGCTCGCTGCATTCTCTCTTGAATCAATGGCACGTTCAACAATCTTACACCCCTCGAGCCACTCCTGACGTCGTTCTTTGTCGATCTGGAAGGCTTCAAGTTCTTCGCGAGAAATGTCGGTACGAACGAGAGTGGCACGTTCGGCAGCCCAGACAGTCTTGATGTAGTTGTCGACGCGCTTCATCCCTTTATAGCGCTTGAGGAACTCGTAAGTTTCATCGGTGTTGTGCAGATGCGAAAAATTCTTCCATTTGATGTGGAAGCGCTGATGGCGGAACGAGGAGGTTAACGGTTGAACTGGGGAACAGATATATGCACTATACCATGTTCACAGAAGGAAGATCCTCAGGATCATTGACTGGTAGCAAAAGCAAAAGATTAATTTGAGGGTGGCAAGCGGACAATACCAGACAGAAACTTACTATGATCTTCGTCTCTTGAGTGTCCAAAGACACCATCTATTTCATCCTGGTCTTCGTAAATTGGCTGTCCATTGGCGTCGTATTGAGGTGCTGCGGTACCATTAGGAGTGCCGTCGTCCTCATAGTCCTCACTTCGGAAACCCCCATCTTCCGCATAGTTGGGAATCCTCTGACCCCTTGAGGAAACCCGGACATCAGAACTGTTTCCTGAGGGTGGTGGACGGCGACGCTTGCGAGGTGGGACACCGTAGTCGTCTGATGATTCACCGCCTGTCTGTGCCGCGCTTGCTGTTGCAGTGGGCGCTAACGCACGAGACCACGATAAGCATAGGATGATATGATGTTGAATTTTATCGCTATTACTTACCTTTGGGATGAGAAGGCTTTTTCTTCCTAGGTTGAGTCGAAGGTTTTTTCGAACCTGTATACTCGTCTCCACCCCCTTCTGATTCTGACGATGCTACCTCTTCATCATACTATAGGCATAGCTCAGGTTAGCATCAGAAAAGTTGGAAGGCATATTACAAACGTACATCAGGCGTTTCCCTACCCCTGCTCTGCAGTACACGTAATTTGAGACATGAGGGGTTGCATCTAGGATGGACGAAGTTGAACGCACCGATCGTCGAAGCCCATAAAGCTGAGGATTTGCGTTGCTTAAGTCGAGACGTTGAGCACGAACAGCAGCGCCATTTTGGTACGGAGTCGATGATAAGGAAGGTGGGGGCACTGTTGATACTGCGGTTGCTGGCATAAGTTCGTCTTCGGCTTGGCCATCATCGTCGTCATAGTCAGCGTCGGCATCGGCGTCGGAGTCGGCGTATCCAGCGAGGTGTTGATGAAGGGGAGGGGTGTTGTCAAGTTCCATGTCGTGTTCACCATCAGCGTCTTGGTCAACATGCATGTCACTGCCGTTACCGGCAGAGCCAACATCGGTGGCGGGATGGGAGGCGTCGACGGAGGGAGGTTGGCCAGTGTAGTGACGAGGTTGGGCGGTGAGGGAGGTGACGTTCATCGTCGTGGGTGAGTGGAGAGGGGGAGACGGACTTTAGTGGGTAGTCGTCTCGGCTGTGGACGAAAACCCCGCCGGCATTGACTCCCCTCGATTTCGGAACGCGTTTCGCCACTCTCTCATCATCAATCGCTTTTCACTTGAATAGAATTATTTTCTACAGCTGAGTAGTACATTATCTTCCCTCTACTGCCTACTGGGGCCATCGTAGATGACGCGCAAATTTGTCCGAAAAAAAAATGGACCGCGAATGGCGTTTGTCAATGGGTGCAACTTATTGACCCCCTGTATCGATGCAAGCCACGCGGAGACTCGGCGGCTGATCTTACTGATTCTTGACCCCCCTCCCCTTTGAACTAACTATTTCCTGCATGGACCGCCTATGGAACGGACCAAAGCCCTGTCAAAAGACGAGAGGAGTAACGCCGGAACAAAGCTGTGGGACGATTCATGGGCTTTCGGCATCGTCCACAGCGGCAAAAAGAATTGTTCACCGCAGCATCTTTCACTTAACACCTCAGAAAATCTCAGGAAAATTCGCGCATGCACGGGTGGTGTTGCTTGAGTTGACCATATTCGAATGAACGTGAATTGTATAGCACAGGTCGCCGGAAAAAGGACGTTGTCATCGCGTTGCACGGCGGCGATCAAATCACGTGTATGTTTCACACATCCCTTTCGAAGCGAAGTCATCGAACGAATTGATCGCAACGTGGTTCTGCGGCAACAACCCCAAAACTTGGTAGGTGCTGAACTTCCATATTGACTTCTTGTTACGGGTGTGGCTGACTTATTGAGCTTCAGCGCCAGAACACATGTTGCCTTGTTCCCGGTCTTCATAATGTCCTTCCCTCCTTACTTGATTAGAACGAACCCAAACGTTCTCAGGGGGGTGGTTTTTGAGAATGGAGATCAGGACACTGCCCTCTCAGGCAAGCCACATCACGGTCATGCATCTAGCCTTGGCTGGATGTCCGCTGAGCTCCTGCCTTTCTCGGAAGAAAATCTCCTTGCAGCTGATGATATCAAAGGGGAGAGGCGCTCATGAGATACCACGATGTGCTTTTGGACAGAAAGCTCTCGCTTTTGCCTCGTGTTGGATCAGTCGCCTCTGGGTCTGATCAAGATTCCATTTCCGATTTGGTGGATTTCTTGGACAGCCCCCTGTCGCCGCCCAATATTTTGTTGTTCCTCATGCGCATGAGGACAGGCTCATGACCATTCCATTTATTTATCTTCCTTCCAGCTGGGTAACCAGGCTTCTCCGATGCCGATCTCTTGTGTCGCAGCGGCATCTTCTCGGTCGGTGCCCCGCCACACATAATATGGCGTGGATTGGATTCTGAATACCTTTAAAAACTTCCTTGAGCGCTATTCACTTACAGTAATGTGAATCGGAATGCGCTCGGCTGCACAGGCCATGGCATTGCTTTGCATAGAAAAAGCCACCCGTATCGTGACCATCCCTTCACCTATGTTCAGAGACCAAGTCCGCAACCTGCTCTTTGGATGTAATGCAGACGCCACGAATAAGCGCCCATTCGCTGTCACTTGGCCTCTCATCTCAATTTCACAATTGGATGCATACCCCTGCCGCCGTAGGAGACGTGCAAAGTAGCCCCTTATTCCTACCGGCCTTGCGTTCTTCTATCCATCGCGCTAGCAGTGGCAGTGATGTGTTATGTGGCACAGCGTTAAGCCAGCCATTTCCGGAGTCAGGCTTTATATAAATCACTCCCGTTAAGCTTCACATTTTGCAATACTCTACGTCGAGTGACTCCAACGTTCATAGACTACTCGGATAAATTCATAGGATGATACAGTGGCACTCTTGCCTCGAACTTAGCCCATCATTACACTAAGTTCCCTCCCCGCACTCCGCAGACAGCCCATGCGTGAAGATCGTGATCATACTAGCCCCGCTTGACATCAATGTTCATCACGACATTGGGAACTTGCCATTCAACAACCTGTCGTACAACAAAACTAGGTCGAATTTTTATCATTTAGCTTAAACGCTGGTGTCATCGAAATGCTTTCCACAATAAATTCAGTGATGTTGTTCTGTCGCCATGAAAGAATGGCTGGGTAGCCTGGACTGCAGTGAACCTTATATAATTTCAACAAGCTAAGTCTCTCCGCTGTACGAAGTGCTCTAATTCCCGAGGGGCGTTCTGCCGATTCCTCACGCCGTGTCTCATGGCGGTGGCAATGCATGCAATGATATTTCTGAGACTTGGCTTTGTCATGGCACTGGAACACGGACAACAAGTACAAGTTAGAATCTTGTATAATGCGTACCTATGACAATCACGTTTTATGTTGATCGTTGCTATTAGATTTTCGCATTATTTCTTGTGACCCTGCCAAGTCATGGCATTCATAGCGCTATATAAATCTTTTTTGGCACCAACTTTCTCAGTTCACTAAACTGATATCTTATATTTTTTTTTTTATTCATGTATTGAACACTCGTACACAGCGACAAATCGCTATGATTATTTAATAATTTATTACGTACAACATGAGACAACATCGCTATCGAATTCGTTTATACAAGTAGGAATCGTAACAGAATGAATCCGCAGACGATTTCAATTCCCCAGTCAAGTAGGCTTCGGCAGCATTACAAGCATGTCTATGTGGAAGCACTTGATTTTTTTTGCGTCAGTCATCATCATCCGAACAGCTCGTCAGTTTGACGAGCGTCGCAAGCTCAAGATGGGCTTCCCTCTGTCCCTACAATTGTGTTCGTTAGTAAGGATGCTATGAAAGACACTGGAATCACGGTTAGAAAGGTATCTTGGAGTTATTGTGTGATGGAGTTCGTCAATGTTTTCTCATTGACTTTCGAAATTCCATGGGATTGATGGCTCGCAGCTCGCGAAGTATACATAGAGGGTAACGGAGGAGGGTCTTTTCGAATTTTGGATGATGCGTCCCCACGCAGCCAGCACTCGAGAACCGTCGAGTAATACCTTTTTGCAACCGGTCACGCGTCCTCAACAACAGTTGTTGGGGGGAATAGGCGGCTTTGTCGTGTGTTGATCCGCAAAGACTCCCTCTTCCTTAATTATTTCGTCTTGATTATTCCCCGCATCAAACAAAAGATTATCTCATGAAGACAACGCAAAATGCTTATCAATTACTTATCCTTGCCGCATACAATACATGGTCATCAGCAGTAAATACGCTCAAATTGACCCTTGACTACTACTCATTTCTACTCCTGCGTTTTTCTATCCGTCGTCCTATTTCTCAATGGGGACTTGAAATCATTGAATCGTGGTTGTTCCACTTGTGGTGGGATGCTATTGCTTACTGCCGGCGCTGCACATCACCTAGCTCATACCAACCATAGCAGTCGATGAATGGCATGCGAAAATCCAGCCTTACTCACACCATAGCCTCGAGATCTCCTCTAACTTGATACATGGGGATTCTACTCTGGACATAAGAATCAACTTACGACGGCCGGGCATCTCTACTCTGGCATATCAATTACAACTCACAAGTGTTGGAACCTTAACAACAGAATAGTTGATTCGTGGCGTAAGCGAGGCTAAGTATGGCCTGCTTATATCTATCACGCCCCAACAGTGATTTGACTTTTCTCTTTTGTGGCCATATCCGTGGTTGGAGCCTTGTAAGTCGGAGGTCGTTCAGACAAAACTGTTCTACGCTATGTATGGCTCACAGATCGAGGACTAGTATGTATGCCTGTTGACACCAGTATCTTTTCGTGAAATCACCGCAATACGCACGGGTTAGTCGAGTCTGTGACCTGCACTCTTGCATGCCAAGACGCGGACGTAGTTAGGGGAAATGGACGTCGACTGCCCTCCGAATCCTATACAGGGTACTTGCTACTCGTCGCATTTCGCGTGCTTGTTCTCGCTATTGACGGAAATCTCGTGCAAATTACCGGTTGCTCGACTCGTGAGATGCGGATCACCAGTATTGACTCGCCAAGTCCCCCAGCTGCTTGGCAACATCCTCTTGATGCACATGCCCATAACGTTCGCTCACTTTATCTCTCGTTCAGTGAAAGTAGTTGCCACAACTACGGCGATGGAGGTTCCGTGAGTTATCATCTGAAGATGATAGGTGGGAGTATACTCGTGTGTGTGATAGACCGCGTAGAGCATGCATATCGGGTAAAGCTGCATCGGGTGCATTCCTAGATTGGACTCGAAGGGGACTTGGGTCTTCAAATCAAAAGACCTCATACGCGCAATACGGTGGGTAAGACTGCTTTCGGTCTATCGCTTGTAGCTGCTATCGTGGTGCATCATTCCTTAGCTGGACGCTCAGTATTGGCAATTGGTAGGTATCACAGATAACCGTTTATGGCCTTCCAACAATGGTCAGGTGAATGTTCCTCACTGGGCTCCTGTTGTTGCCGTCGAGGAGATAATCGTGGTTTGGACGCAGCCAATCGGTCGGTTGCTTGATGCGGTTCGATTCGATTCGTCCGGGCCCCACCCTCCCTCGAGAGATCGGAGAATGAGCACGATGAAACGAGAGACCAATAGATTTGATCGGAACAAAGTGGATTTCGTAGCTGTTGTTTCAGGTGGGTGTGAGTGTTAGACCTTGTTGAGGAAACACTTCTCGCAGCCGTGTTCTTCAGTTCCAATCTAGTTACTGGGGCAAGGCAGACAAGTAAGTATTGTTTTTCCCTAATCCTGAGGGAAGCGAACACTCCCTATGGATAGATATGATACAGCGTGGAGTATGTCAGAGGCGGAGAGCGACTGAGCTATGAGTGGGAGGTACAACGACCGTGGGTGGAGTCAAAGTCAGAAAAGAAGAGACGTGCTCATTGTTCGGTTCAAAGAAACGGGACTCTGATGGATCGATCTAAAAGTCACAACGTCAGTGGATGTGTTATGTTGGTGGTTGGCGCTAGTGCTCTCGGCTCGGTATCACGTGTCTTGAGCAATGAATCATCAACTCGGGATCCAGAATTGACGTTGCTTCAAGTTGTGCTCGTCCTGTCGCTATTGCGCAACCAGGACGATCGAGTTTGACATCCTGCATCCCCCCTTTCTTCTCAATGGCGGATTTCAATATCTTGAGCATCAAAACTCCCCAACAGATGGACTCACGTTCACCTTCCATAAACAACCCAATGAAAGGCGCGGTACCTCACATGGCTCTTGGGCAGTGCAGCATATATTTGCCTCACTCCCACCGCTCCACCGGTCTGTCCCCTGTCGACGATGTCGCTCAAGGAGAAGGCCAACGCTCTCAGACGGGATGTCGATCGCCTTCTAGCAGCAGGGGGTGACTTCGCGATCCCAATTCTCCGAGCCATCAATGCTGCATCCGATGCATTCCCTCCCCTAAAAGGTCCCACTAGCGCCACCCTCTTCATCTTTGGCGAGATCCAAGTAAGTGATGGGTTATGAGTCAGGAACCAACGCTCATCACTCGCAACATGCAGAAGTTCAAGTCGGATAGGAAAGAATGGAAGGAATTTGGGAAATATTTGGTTGATGTTGTAGCAAAAGTACTAGCGGCCATCGAATCCTATGACACTTCAACGGAAGAGGCAAAACCTTGGCTAGAGAATGTCAAAGAGCTGAACGAGTGCGTGCTATTGATTTCGGTCGGTCGGCTATCCCATTTACGTGCCACCCCACAGCGCGCTAAACCAGATCGTCGCCGAAATCGTACCAATCCTCACAAAAATGAAGAAGCGGTACGCTGTTACCAACTACCTCTCAGAGTTGAAGGATTCGGACAGGATTGATGACTTCAAGAAAGTCCTCGATAAAGCGTTGGCATCATTTCAGGTAATTATTCCTCGCATTGCTGTTCCTCTACTATCCTGAATCGTTCGGGATCATGTAGCTGAGATTTAGCCTAACGACTGGTGCCAAACTAACAGACATAGTAAATAACCAAAGCCGTTCAGAGAGTGACTCAGTTCTGAGCGAACTGCGATATCCGATCATCGCCCATCATGACCCAGCTGAGGCGTGCCTGGAGGGCACCCGAACACGTCTTATCGACTGTATCATGAGCTGGTGTCGCAACATGGAGGACGACACGAAACGGGTGATGCTGTTGACAGCTGTGGCCGGCGCTGGCAAGACATCCGTTGCCCATTCAATCGCGGCGAAGTGCGAGAGCGAAGGGTTACTGTTGTTGACCTTTTTCTTCAAAGCCGGCGAGCAGTCACGGCCAGATCACCTATTCAGTGGCATGGCTCGATCTCTAGCAAAGCGCGATCCCTCATACTGTGCCTCCATCACATCCATTCTTAGGGATGATCCAACCCTCGCGACTGCATCTTTCTCGGTACAATTCGAGAGGCTCGTGGCTGGACCTCTCCGTTGGAGGGCTTTCGGCGATCCCGTGGTGGTAATTGTTGATGCTTTGGACGAGTGTGAGCCGGGAGACTTCGAACGCCTTGCCGATATATTTCGAAAAGAAGCACCAAAATTACCATCCAACATCAAGTTCTTTGTCACGTCAAGACCAACTTACCTCGTGAATTGTCTCCTCTCACCCAATTTTCCCATCGACCGGTCCGGCATAGATATCCTGGATAATGCCAATAAACAAGACTGCTCTGTTTACGTCCGCATGCAGCTGCATCGTCTAAAGGGTGATCGTTCTGGTTGCGAAGACGGATTCGAGGAAGAAGATTCATTGGTTGAAGACATATCGGAAAAAGCTGGTGGCTTGTTCATCTGGATCAGCACTGTCTTCCGTTATGTGAGGTTGGCCAAGAACCGAGGAAAACGTTGGATAGGCTGCTCAACACAGGTACCTCTCGATCAACAGATTCTCCTGAAGGAGTGATGGGTATGCTGTATATGACCATCTTGGATAAATGTGGCTGGGGAGAGGAGGATTTCGTGCATGACTATCCCATCGTTATGGGGGCGATCCTGATTGCCGAACAACCGCTGTCTATTGCGGCATGGGATGCAATTTTGTCACCGTTCTTAAACTCTTCCGTCCGCGACACGTTGGTTGAACTTGCTTCCCTCTTATTAGGGGTCCCCAATTCCGACACACCGATCCGCATCATTCATCAGTCGTTCCGCGAGTTTCTCACAAGCCAAATCGGTCCTGAATCACTTGATCATCGTTACATGGTGGATATGAGAAGGGTGAATGCCACAATGGCCCTGCGCTGTACCGAGATCTTGAATAAGGATCTTTGCTGTGTGGAGGGTTTGGGGCTGATCGAATATTTGGGCCAAAAGGATGAACTCCCGCGCATCCCTCAAGAGATGCTGTCGGAACAACTCCGTTACTCATGTCGGTACACCGTGTGCCACCTCAATAAAGTTCAGGAGCCACTAGAGGTGCTCAGTGGATCGGTTCTCACATTTCAGAACAGCATATAACATGCTGGGTGGAGGTCTGCGTGAGAACAGAAGGGTACATCAGTGTATCATCATTTCCTGAGTGGGCTAAGGTATGGAATATCAGTGAGGCTTATGAGGGATTCTTATTCAGTCTTGTTCACTTTCAGTTGAGTGTTGATCGGAATTCAAAGAAAGACATTCATGAGTTGATCCAAGTACTTGACGAAGTGAGACAGAATCTGGCATTCTTTTCAAGATTTCAGGAGGCACATGAGTTGGCAAAAGATTCCGTAACCCTCTGCCGTTGCCTCGTGTCAGCGGACTCAGAGTCCTACACCCCAGATTTGGCTGAATTACTCAACAATCTTATGATATCATTGGATGATCTGGGACGTCATTCCGAGGCACTCCCGGTGATGGAAGAAAGTGTCAAGCTGTGGCGTGAGCTTGTTGCTATTGATCCACATCATACACCCGATTTGGCTCGATCGCTCCACAATCTTTATGTATCATTGGGAAATCTGGGACGTCATTCCGAGGCACTCCCAGTGATTGAAGAAAGTGTCAAGCTGCGGCGCGCGCTCGTTGCTGTTGATCCAACATACACCCCAAATTTGGCTCGATCGCTCAACAGTCTTAATATATCATTGGATGATCTGGGACGTTATTCCGAGGCACTCCCAGTGATTGAAGAAAGTGTCAAGCTCTGGCGCGAGCTTGTTGTTGTTCATCCCACATCATACACCCCAGATTTGGCTCGATCGCTCCGCAGTCTTTACATATCACTGGAAATCTGGGACGTTATTCCGAGGCACTCCCAGTGATTGAAGAAAGTGTCAAGCTCTGGCGCGAGCTTGTTGTTGTTCATCCCACATCATACACCCCAGATTTGGCTCGATCGCTCCGCAGTCTTTACATATCACTGGAAATCTGGGACGTTATTCCGAGGCACTCCCAGTGATTGAAGAAAGTGTCAAGCTCTGGCGCGAGCTTGTTGCTGTTCATCCCACATCATACACCCCAGATTTGGCTCGATCGCTCCGCAGTCTTTACATATCACTGGGAAATCTGGGACGTTATTCCGAGCACTCCCAGTGATTGAAGAAAGTGTCAAGCTCTGGCGCGAGCTTGTTGCTGTTCATCCCACATCATACACCCCAGATTTGGCTCGATCGCTCAACAGTCTTAATATATCATTGGATGATCTGGGACGTTATTCCGAGGCACTCCCAGTGATTGAAGAAAGTGTCAAGCTCTGGCGCGAGCTTGTTGTTGTTCATCCCACATCATACACCCCAGACTTGGCTCGATCGCTCAACAGTCTTAATATATCATTGAAAATCTGGGACGTCATTCCGAGGCCTCCCAGTGATGAAGAAAGTGTCAAGCTCTGGCGTGAGCTTGTTGCTGTTCATCCCACGTCATACACCCAGATTTGGCTCTATCGCTCAACAGTCTCAAGATATCTTTGGACAATCTGGGCATCATTCCGATGCACTCCCAGTGATCGAAGAGAGTGTCAAGCTCCGGCACGAGCTCGTTGCTATTCATCCCACGTCATACAACCCAGATTTGGCTCAATCACTCCACAATCTTGCTCTCTCATTCGATTACCTTGATTGTCCCGCTAAAGCAGTGCCCTTCATCGAAGAATCCATTTCTCTTTGGCGTTCTCTACACATTACTCATCCGACCTCATATGCCGCTGATTTAGCCTGGGCATTGCGGGATCTATCCAAGATACTTTCACGCGCGGGGCGCTATGCAGAAGCATTCGATATGGTGAAGAGGCGAGATTATGCTCTCATCAGCTTCGTTCTGAATACCCTGACATCTATGCAAATTATCTTCGGAGTTATATGCCGTATGGCTGTTCCGTTGGAACGTCTTGGAAGGGGTCATGAGTTAGCGGATATACGCACACTCATGCAGAATTTATGAACATGCCTCTACGCAACGGAGTCTAGCTGCGCGTCTGCGCCACAGCTAACACGAATCATTTTCCTCATTCTTTCACTGGCCATATATTCAAGCACGAACCCATAGCCAACCTCACCTCTCTTCGCGATGTTCTCTGATCATTCGGAACAGTTCGTAGCGTCTCTGCCCCTCCCAGGACTGCAGCATTAGTTGAACAAGATTGTCATATACATTCCAGAGCGATGAGATTCCAAACTTCGAAATGCTGGCGCGCTGAGGAAATTAGACAGGCGCTTGGAAAGGAATGCCCTCGAATAGGATATTTGGATGAAATCGTCGGAACTGTGCTGCTGGGGTGTTGGCTAGTTCCGAGTTGCTGACTGCTCTAGCATACAGTAATATTGCGGCCGCACCCAATTGTCCCTGGTAGCACAAATTATACGAAAAAACACACAGACAAAAATGGTATCCCCCGCCTGTTAGGCCAACCCATGAAGCTTAGTCTATCCTCTCGTTATAAATGTACGATGAGAGCTGAGCATCGTGCGAATGATGGTCATGCCTGCGTTGCTTCCCCAACCGTTGGGCAGGTGAGGTATTTGGCGAATTGTAACGTTCTCAATGGCATCTGATTGGGCGAGTGGAGGCAGTGTGTCCCCGTACTCATTGCGGACTCGGAGGATGCAGGAAGGGCCATGACAGCCAACTTGTGCATTAGAAATTGAAGTGTTGCCCAATGGATCGAAGAGCATGCCACACACCTGAATTACGTAATCGATATCGAAATGGAACCGACAATCCTATGGCCAGAACCACCACGGGCGAGAACAATAGACGACCTAGTTGGAGGGTGAAAATGGAAATACCGGTATCAGCTAGGAAAACCTGGGCGAAGGAACACAAAGACGGTTTGGAAAAAATGGAAACTTGATAAAACCCACACTTACTATACACTGACGGATCACTCGCGTATGACCAGGGCGTTCGAAAAATAGGATACGGGTTCGCAGCCTACCACTGCGCGAATGTCATTCTCGAAGGGAAAGGGGGAGCAGGGCCAAGGGTAGAGGTGTATGATGCGGAAATGGAAGGTCTGGCGCAGGGATCAGAACACCTCAAAGTCTGGCTCGACGAGCACTTCTCGAAAGAGGACATACCTACCCTCTCAACCTTCTCAGACAACGCCGGGCCCTTCAACGCATGCTGGAAACCTCCCCGGCCTAGATATCCAACAACCACTACGATCCCGCGAAACCGTTCTGGACCTGCTAGATAGACGCCCACACTGCCGCATAGAAATCAAATGGGTCCCAGGTCAAAAGGGAACAAACGCGCTGACATCCTGGCCAAAGAGGCTCCAACCCCCTTCCGAATACTCCTTCAACGCCTCAGCGGCATTTACGCGCACCTTAAACAAATGCCGCTACGAGATCGAATGGATTTCCTACTGAAACACGGACCCTAAACAACGGGTACCATCAGAATACTATATATGCAACTGCTTAGAACCACACCTTCGCCCCACCAAACGCTTCACATCACTATCCCGCAGATCTTTCAGCTGCCCTGTACAAATCCGCACTGGCCATGCCTCTATCGGACAATACTACAAACGGTTCCTCCTAGAAGAGGACCCCAGTTGCATCTGCGGAGAACTCATAGAAACGAGACAACACATACTTCTGGAATGCCTTGTGTACAGCTTCTACCGGGATCAGACAGCGAAAATAATCTGATCCTTGCCGACCTCCTGGGAGAGGGGAAAGGCATTGAGCGGGTAGCAGGTTTTCTGTCAGCGAGCGGTGCATATGAGAAGAGGAGTGACCGAGTAGATGGGGGAAACCCCGAGACATGACATTCGCTTTTAACGATTTTCGACATTGCCAACCCAAGATCGGACAACCCATACGCGACGACTTGAGAGTGGAGCAGTGTTTGGGGCATTTCTTGGGCAGAACAGGCAAACATACCCAAATCGGACTTATCTCTTTATTTTTCACTTTATTTTCATGTATTTACCCGACCCGTGCCTGCGAGCAGCCATGGTTTGCAGGATAAATATCCAGAATAAACAACGACAACTACATAATGGCTGGCGTCCAGATCTCTGAAGGCATGTCGCCACCATCAATGGTACGTGTTCCAAGCTTTCGAGGTGGAAGCCAGGCTAGAGTCCTAGCGTTATTTCACTTATCTAGTAGATGTCTCTCCAATGTATTGAAGAAATTGATGAAGATTTCGATTCTGGTCATCCTCCGCTGATCCGTAATGCGCTGACATCTGGTGGAGAGCTGTCGAGTATCATTTTTTCTCAAAGAAGCGGAGAGATTGAAGACCAGCATCCTGTGAGCGACTATTTGGTGCCCGATTATCCGCCACCGGCATTGATGTGACGGTATCGTTGTTTCCTCGCCCTGCTCAGGAAAGTTTTTTTGGGACAGCATCCGGCTTGAATGTTCTTGAGCCAATCGAGGATAATGAAAGTATCCACCTCACCACAGGCACTCTAGCACGTACCTTTTCTCCCCATTCCAATGCTAACTTTTCCACACTCTCCGTCTTTTCCACCTTTTCGAATGGATCGGTTCTATCGATTCGGAGCTCTGGGGGATCATATTCCCTTAAGGATCTTTGTGATAATGTTATCGATAAACATCTATGGCTTCAAATGACGAGAATCATCAGCACTTCCTGCTTCTCTCAGTACATAAACTTTGTCAGACATCGCTTCCTTGTCCTCCAGTTGCGCCGCCCGGGGAAAAGGGATATGTGGCTACGTATCGATCGAAGAGCTGGAATAAGTCTTCTCTCACTCGTGCAAAAACTCGGTAAAACTCGCGCCCATGATGTGGTGAGAGGTTGCATGCCCCCGATCCGCTGCCGAATGTACCGCTGATGCATTTGTAGGCTCAGCTTTCGGCGTCTGAAGAAGCTCTCATAGGAAAGGCGAGCCGAGAGAACATTCAAAATTTCAAAAAACAACCCTTTCTCGGTGATTTTGGCGTCTATCTTCGCATTGTCAGTGAAGAACTGCTGGAGTATAAAGTCTGGCCGGTATGACCCCGTGGCGATAAGACCCATGAAGGGAGCTCATGACTATGATCGCTCTAGGAAAACTGCTGGATGTTTTGTTCACTTTTGCAAGAGCATCTCGGAACCTCAGGAGATGGGCATTACACGTTCGGGGGGTCGATTGCCCGCAACATAGCACCTCTTATTCGAGGGAGAATATCTGAACGAGTGGCGACCAATGTGACACCCAACACGGTACGGCATATGTGATATAGTTCAATTGGAGCGTTGTTAATCCAGCATCAGATCATGACGGCTTTACAAAGCCAAGGTTCCGTATGTGTTCTTTGTATCGCGGCGTGCTATTGTTGTTTACAGTTTGATCCCAAAACAGATCTCTAATCCTCCGTGGCAACCATTGGACTTTGTGAAGCCAAGAGGATGGCTTCCTCATTCGATTGGGACATTTCTTGCTAAGATCGCTTACCCAGCGCAGGGCCTGGATGCACGTCAACATTCGCATGACATTCTAGAGTGGATTACGGACTCTTCATTCGCCACTCACCTAGAAAAGAACGATCTTCACTCTCGTATTACCGAGTACTGTATCGAAATCCTTGACGGTTTACCGGAGGGAAATGTTCTTCAACTCCCCAACCCTTTAATACTCAACTCTAACATTCCAAACCTCGCTCTCAGGATCGAATCAAAAATCTCCCCTGATGTTCAATATGCTGCGCTATATGGCCTTCTCCATATAGCGGAAGTTGAAAACCCTTCAACAGAGTTAATCAACAAACTGGAAACCTTCATTGCTAGATCAGCAATAAAATGGCTAGAACTCTTGAGCCTGCTTGGGGCAACGAAGAATGCTCTTATTGAATTAGATAAAGTCACTACGTGGTGTGAGGTATGCGATCCACATTTGACTAGCCGATTGTCGGCAAGATATGTAATGCTAGCCCACAGAACCAATCACAACACCGGAATCTGGGGAAGATTCTACTCCAACTCTTATTGCAACATCGTCGTTTTGCATACCAATACCATAGAGTCATTTCAGCTTCTGCTGGACATATCGCCCATTCGGCTCCGTCTGATCCCCCTGACCCGCCTCCGCAAAGACAAGGTCGTGAATCATCTTCTGAACACCTCCCAACGGTGCAAGGGCACGATTCTGGATGGGAAGGTTGCCTCAACACGATCCGTGGGCACACTGGTGAAGTCAACGCAGTTTCATTCTCACCGACGGATCAAGGGTAGCTTCCGCATCCCTTGACGAGACGGTACGAATTTGGGATGCGGTGACGGGGGAAGAGCTCAAAGTCCTCCGACACACCAAGTGGGTCGACTCCGTATCATTCTCCCCTGATGGATCGAGGCTAGCCTCAGCATCTGGTGATAAGACAGTACGAATCTGGAATGCCGTGACTGGGGAAGAGCTTAAAATTCTCCGAGGGCACACCAAGTGGGTCAACTCCGTCTCATTTTCATCTGATGGATCGCGGATAGCCTCCGCATCCAGCGACAAGACAGTACGGATCTGGGATACAGTGACCGGCGAAGGACTCAAGATCCTCCGGGGCCACACCGACTGGGCTAACTCGGCCTCGTTCTCACCCGATGGATCCAGGGTAGTTTCAGCATCTCGTGACAACACGGTTAGGATCTGGAACGCAGGGACTGGGGGAGGGCTCAACGTTCTCCACGGGCACACTGGCTATGTTAACTCGGTCTCATTTGCACCTGATGGATTGAGGTTAGCCTCAGCATCCCGTGACAACACGGTACGAATCTGGGATGCTATGACGGGAGAAGAACTCAAGGTCCTCCATGGGCACGCCGATTGGGTCTACTCGGTTTCATTCTCATCCGATGGATCCAGGATAGCCAGTGCAGCCATGGACAAGGCAGTGCGAATTTGGAATGTGGTGACTGGGGAAGAACTCAAGGTTCTCCGAGGAGACAGTGACTGGGTCAATTCCGTCTCATTCTCGCCTGATGGGTCCAGGATAGCCTCAGCATCTCATGATAACACAGTGAGAATCCTCGATGCAATCATTAGGGAGGATCTTAAGGTCCCCCAAGGACACACCGATTGGGTCAAATGGGTCTCATTCTCACCCGATGGATCCAGGGTAGCCTCGGCATCCCGTGACAAGACGGCACGAATCTGGGATGCAGCGACCGGGGAAGAACTTAAGGTTCTTCGAGGACACACTCGTGGAGTTAACTGCATTTCATTCTCATCTGAAGGGTCGAGAGTAGCCTCGGCTTCCGGCGACGACACAGTGCGAATCTGGGATGTGGTGACCGGGGAAGAACTCAAAGTCCTCCGAGGGCACACTGCTGCGGTCAATTCTGTCTCGTTTTCATTTGATGGACGTAGAGCAGCTTCAGCATCCGATGACAAGACAGTACGATTGTGGAATGTGATGACCGGAGAAGAAACCAGGGTCCTCCGAGGGCACACCCACTGGATCAACTCGGTGTCGTGTTCATCTGACGGATCGAGGATAGCATCAGCATCCAGTGACAGGACTGTACGAATATGGGATGCGGTAACTTGGGCAGAACTGAAGGTGCTCGAAGGGCACACTAGCGAGGTCAAAACCGTCTCATTCTCATTTGATGGATCCAGGTTAGCCTCGGCATCAGATGACAACACGGTACGAATCTGGGATGTGGTGACTGGAGAAGTGATTTCTGTCCGCAAACACTCCAGTTCATTCGACATACACATGGATTCATTTTCCGATCCAACCGCCATTCGCTACGAATGTTCATTTGCCGAAGTCAAACACGATGAACTTAACGGCATCTACGTCTTTATCGGAGCATGCGGAGCCCCTCATTATATTGCCCCTTCTTATATAGGCGACATCATATCCACTTGGAAGGTTTCGCGTGATCGGCAAACCATCGCTATTGGCATGCATAGCGGGGGGCTCCTCATCGTCCATGCACCAAAGACATACCATTGTGTGCGACCTCCAACATTACCATTTGGGACTTTGCTTGGCTAAGTGGTGTCCTTGAGATTGTTTTGACACACTTCCATTACATCCCAACGCCCCAGCATATGGCCGTGTCTGCAGTCTTCGAGTTCAAGTCGTGTATATATATACAATGCAGAAAGCTTGACCAGGTCCGACCCTTCTGAGTCGCGCCTCAGCTAGCTTGCCGTCCTACCTCACGCAAATATGAAGTATTCAGGCAGCGCGCAATGCGCACGAATTAAAATCACGCCTCCAGATATATTCATCCAAGGCGGCAAGCTACCTAGCTGGCTATCCCTGTTCGCTCTATCAAACAGCAAAACCGAATATGACGCACAAATGTATGACACATGCATACGGAAGATAACTGGAATAAGAATATTGTCAGCCTTCATTCCCGTAGACGTGTCTGCGATTAACACAAGCGAGGATTATTGTTTTGACCCTGAATAGACGCGTGGCGTGCTGGCAGCCAAGGGGATTGCAAGCTATATTGAAACGAGTGATTGAAGTATCTGGCAGGAATCCTTCATCGAATGAACGGTATGTCGGGGAACGTACACCGAAACGCACGGTAGATACGTTGTGTTACTAGTTGTTCTGAAGAGGGAACATTGTTGGGTGGTGGACGATCGATGAGAGAGCGCCGAGCTTGGAGATACGTCGTATGCCGAAGGGAGAAACACGTCACTTCACTGCAAGGATGTGGAAGTCCGAGCCAGCTGTAAGATCCGACGACGCCCAGATATCGTCAAGAAATAACATACGGAGCTCAGGTTTGTATATATAAGTACTTGGAGTGCAAATGTCCGTGGAGTATCACTGGAGAATGATAACCATGCGTGGGCTATCAAGTCACACCCCTATACTTTGAGTCCCAAATTCACGAGAAAGTTGCTGTATGTAGTCCTCCATTCCCTGAAATGCATGGGGATGGGTGATTGGTTCGCGTAATTTGCAAGGGTGCACCATGAAAGTCATGTGATCGTCCAAAAATGATCGACCACCTAGAGGCTAGAAGCCCTATCGACAATAGCCAACGGGCTGTAAGCCATTGATACTGAGAAGGATGGCAGGACGCAAGTTGAATGTCTTCAGCTGAATGCCTCGAAAAGCACAACATTTGCATCACCCGGTTCCTAATTGATACTGCGAGTGGCGCCCCAAACCCGTGAAGCAGTCGTGGAGTTGGATTTTCCAGATTCCGCCGGAACCGGCGACGTCAGCAACTTTGAAACAGGACGACTTATAAGGGTACTCGTACTCACAATCGGGCTATACCATTGCGAACGAATTAATCGGATTTCGCCAATGCGCTTTTGGCGTCCACCGATAATACGTATTACGAGGTTGGAAGTAGATGCTATATTGGATCAAAACATTGATATTCAATATGGAACACGACCGATACATACTTGAAGACGCGTTCTTATCAAAGTGTCGTGGATGTGGCTGGTGAAAACGCATGATACTACCAGGGGGTAGCTGATGCCCAAGGCACCTTCGATCGATTGACGACATGATGCAGCCCAATGACATTGCCAGTTTATGCAATGACGAATTCTCAGCTAGCACAATACAATCACCCGCGATTCATGAGTTGTAATGGTGCCGTCAGCGAAAGGGTAGCAAATGCCCGCCACCTGCCAGACTGGGTGCGAGTCTAGCTGCCTGCTACTCTTTATCCTTAGCGTCAAAGAATTAAAAGTGCAAAATTACATGAGAGGAAGGCAGGCCGGGATGCTATAAAGCAGACACGCAGTGCATATCATCATCATGCTTTGCAGTCTGGTAGGGTGTTGTAGCTCGCTTCTCCCGAGACCATGCTATGTGCGTTTGTAGTGAGAAGCTATATTGCTTGAAAGCCTCGTGCTTGTGTAAGAAGAGTTATTAACGGAGTACATATAACTCGCTAGCTCCCACAAAGAAGATTAGATTATCCACTGCTACAGAGAGTTTCCAATTATAGTGCCGCCACAAAGTGCCGCACCAATCAACATGTAGGGTTATGAGTATCGCAGGGTTAGTTTCGACAGTTCTTAGCTGTCGAAAGGAACGTGTATTCTGGTGGAGGCGAACTGTTTCACTTTAGCCCGGGCAGGAATAATATTCTACTCACAACAAGCCCAGCTCTTAACGGGGTCGGGGAGATAGCGTGCCAAGATGATGGTTCGTGGAAAATGCAGATTTGCCACCGGCAAACAGCATTACACTGATGCCAAAGCCCACGAAGAGATCCCGCACGCTACCTTTGGTCGCATTATCCAACTAAGCTCAGGACCCAACCACATCGGAGAGTGAGGGTCCAGAACTCAAAACCAGGAAACGATATTTTGGAAGAGTGCCTCTCACTAAGTACAGACACATCCTGACACGCGGGAACCGCGGGACTTGACCAAATTCAACGATTCCCGGATAGGAGAGACCAAAGGTATCCTGAGACTAGCGGAATTCATCAAGAAGTTTTGAAAGACGGAGGGACACGAGGGCCGAGAAACTGGGGATGAGAGAAAATGGCAGAGGAAACAGAGGCGGACAAGGGAGGAGGGTGATGACGATCCCTCACGACTCTATCAACAGTCTGGCTAACCCTCAGAAAGTCTACGGGGATCGCCAAGATAACAGAATGAGAGAGCAGATGGTTTGTGTCAGGTTCATACATGGCGGTCGAGTTATGATCCCTCATTTGTGCCGCGGAAACGGGCCTAGATTAGCTACCTCGAGACAGAGCGATGAGGCGTTCGAGTGGTGTATGCGAGAGAAAAGGCATTGCGAGGTGCTTCCACACATGATATACATGTCGCGCGCTATGAAGCCAAGTGCGAATTTACTCCGCACCGCCATTCTCACGCCCACGGTATTGGGAATACGCATATCCCGGTTGCCACGGCAAGCTAACATTCTCCAGGGTGTTGCTGTATGCCTCCACTATACAACGTCGATGCGAGGTGACCCCGGAACGCCACTCGAGCAATTCAGACGGCAAAAAAGGTTGCCTTTGGAATCAACCGCGGTCGCGCCATATGATAACCGACGATCTATATGATACGCTCATATTGATGTACAACCTATAAGCGACTGTTGATAAGATTTATGAGTGCCGAAATTAAACTTTCATGTCAGAAGGGACATCTGTGCCGGGTTGAGGTGCACATAATTCAGGAACCAAGGGCACTAATAACAAAATTTGGGAGGAATTGAGGGAATTCACGGGCGAGAGCTCGACCTTGCGAAGTGTGGGTTCGGGATACCTAGCAGGTGCTGAGGGGCGTGCAGTACCCACCGTAACGGTGCAACCCGGACGATGTAGGCGTGACACAAGCCAATGAGAGTGGATTCCCACGGGGCGGGTCTCTGTAGCTCACACACCTGAGTTCCCCTCCGTTTCTCGCCTTCCCCTATGGCAATCGATCGCTTGGCAGCCATAAGGGTGCGTCTTCTTTGAGATATCGTGCTCCGTCACTCACTGCGATGTGACAGGCCGGAGGTGGGGGTGGTTTTCAGTGAGCTCCTAGTTGCCTCAGCGCGAGCAGTAACGTTATGCATGAGGGACAATTTTAGTGATTCTTCCCGTGAAACTCCAGCAGTAGGACCAAGTCCAGAAAGTTTCACATTGGCTGCACTGGATGGCAGGGCACCAGACGACGATTTCTCTGCGGTGGGTTGCAGCAGCTGTGCAGGCTCCTTCTCAGACCGGCACCCTCTCACACCTCACACTATTCATGTTTCAAATAGATATCGGCCATCGAGGACCAGCTGGCCGGCTACAAGGCGGCTGTAAAGCACATCTCAGAACTTCATACACATTCCCTTGGGCTCACAGATGACGTTGCCCTTCAACAAGACACGGCGCAGCTCAACCAAGCTCAAACGGGATCCTTCGAAATAAGTAGCGACATAAGGCGCCGTATTCAAGCTCTACACAATAAAGCCGAGAAGAGCAAACCGCGGAATGTTGCCCTCGCTCAGCATGTAAGCTTCACTCGCCGTGGTCCTTGCGGCCTGTCAATTCCATCATCAAACATTTTGTAAATGGACTTGGGACCGGCTTGTTACAGGTGGCACGGCTTCAGGAGAAGTTCAGAGAGTCAATTCAGGAGTACCGAAGCATGGAGCAAGGGTACCAGGCCCGTTACAGAGAGCGTGTTGAGCGGCAATTCAGAATTGGTAATCGGACACTAATGTCTTTCTGCTTCCTCTATCTGACTTGAGTTTTGCGCGTTTAGTCAAACCAGATGCCACCCCTGAAGAAATTCGTACCGTCATGGACGATCCCGAAGCAGGCGCTCAGATATTCTCTAATGCAGTTAGTCCTTTTAAGAACGTTGCGTGGCTGTCGCCAATGCGAAATTTCCATTGTTAGGTCGCCACGTCAAACCGTTACGGAGAGTCTCGGGCTGCTTACAGGGAAGCCCAAGACCGGCACGCAGATATCCGTCGTATCGAGCGTACCGTGGAGGAGCTTGGGCATCTGTTCAATGAGGTCAAATGCATTCTCTTTCATGGCTCCCTTCTGCATCATTGACCGAACGATGCGCATTAGATGGCTGTTCTTGTTGCGCAAGATGACGACAAGATCAATGCCGTTCAGCAAACTGCTGCAAGAGTCGCGGATGACCTCGAAAAGGGGTAAGCAGTGATCGAAATCTCCATGGCAGAATGATGATGCGAATGTCTGCTAGAGAGGCGGCGGCGCAAACGGCCGCCGAACACGCAGCAGCGGCGCGAAAAAAGCGCATCTGGTGCTTCGTTATTTGGCTCATCATCCTTGCAGTGGTTGCTATTGCCGTGGCGGTGCCCCTCTCACAAACGCTCCACTGAAGACGTAGCATTTCAGTCGACCATTTCTTCACACATACTCGGGTCTTCTCCATCTCTTCGTTTATTTTCTGTTGCAAGAGTGTATGTGGATTCGTAGATATTCTTTTCTATGGGAAGCTTGCTTGTGCATAACCGGCGTACACACGGTACGCTTCAATGTAAACCGCAGTCATAGTTCGAACTGCGGAGTTAGTTTAATGCAATTAATGTACACACTCGGGGCCGCTACGCCTCGGCTTTCAAGGCTTCTTCCTTCTTGAAGAACTTTGATAGTTTATTCATGCCACTTGTATCCACCTTCTTGAGTGCTTCGACGCCTCTGGATCCTTTGGCTTTTTTGACCTCCTTGGGATTGGCTTTAGTGTTCGGAGCTGAAGCCTTCTTTTTGTTGTTGATTGTTTGCTCTAATGAAGGCGATTCTTCAGCTGCAAGCTTGGCCACATATTTATCGAGCTCCTGCAGGCTGCGGAGAGTAGTTCAGGCTAGGTTCTTAGTTCTGAAATCGAGAGACATACTCATAGCTGTCCCTTAATATTTGGCTGAGGTCGGGAGACAGGTATTGGGAGACTGCATCACAGGCGACTTTTAACCTTGCCACTGGAGGGTTGGTGTCAATAATCAAGCCCAACTTTTGGTAAGAAAGAATGAATTAACATGCCGCAACAGATTCTAATTGCTGTCCATTAGCACGACCATTCTCCTGTTCCTTGTATAACCCTAGGCGAGCAAGCGGCCTAGAGAACGATGGGAAGGCACCAAATGTTCTTGGGTCTACCAGTTTTCCTACTTTTGCTTGGAGCAAATCTAATAATTTACGTTCGGAATACTTGTACATCACAACGTCTTCTGCAATTTCTGTAGAAGACCAAGTAAATTTATCTCCTTGGGATGGAAGTGGATAAGAATAAACTCACGTTTTGTTTCGCAGGCACGATTGAAGGCTGTTCGGATGCATGGGAGGGAGGAAAGGGAAGTGATATCTGCAGCTATTGATTGTGTGTTTTGTTTGGAGTTCTCATTGGATTGACTGGGGGAGGATTGGACGAGAGAGTCAGGAGGGTATAATCGATTTGCCGCTTCTTCGAGTATATCGTCCAGTGTTCGGAATCGGTGTTCCAAACCAGCATCTAACTATGCATGAGATATCAAAAACTCGGCCGATTCAGTGGTGCTGCAGTCTCACATACAATGGGGAATGCAGCCCGTAGGAATGGGATTAGCAAGAATGCTGGATCTATCGGTGTGAATAATAGAAGTTCCCCATCTGTGGACCATGTAGATCATAATCTTAGTGATGTATATGAGCCTAAAGACTTACTAGACTCAACGTGGTTGTCAATGAACCATGACCGTTGTACGTCAGGAGAGACACATTGGACCTCGAGTATCCGAGATTGTGACCCTTCTAAATTCTCATTATCAGGCGATTCGGTAGGCAAGAAGAGTGACGGGATCCCTTCTCACAAAATAAGCTCGCGTCTGAGGGTTAATGCCAAGCATGCGCACCAGTTCTCGGATGTGGCAGATGAAGAAAGCGATACGATGCCCTCAGGGATCCTGTCCCTTCTGACACGACTAGCGCCAAAGCATACGAGATAAGAATGATGCTGTAACGCGTGCTT
The DNA here is from genome assembly GCF_015039405.1 of Cantharellus anzutake. Taxonomy (NCBI): domain Eukaryota; kingdom Fungi; phylum Basidiomycota; class Agaricomycetes; order Cantharellales; family Hydnaceae; genus Cantharellus; species Cantharellus anzutake. Next base: position 387,553 of record NW_024067004.1, read on the forward strand.
TCTAAGCTATAGTGATGTTAACTCACCATTCGGTACAATTGCTACTCGAGTGCTCATACCGACCTTGCCTTGCTTACCGTCGGGACGTGAGGCGTGTCAAGAGGTTTGATTCCGGATTTCGCGCGTCTCATGCCAGAATGAGTGAGGCTCAGGCTCAACTTTGGACAGTGGTTTGTGGATTTGGCATAGTCACTGGGTTCCAGACCCCAGTTCATAAGAATCCGCTACCATACACTTTGTTTCTCTCCATGAAGCTCCAAGTGGTCACGTCGCGTGTTCCCATCAACAAGTCTTCGCGGCCTTGCCGAAGAGCGTGTCTGCGTTCGATCTGCATAATGATACTGCAAAGTCTCCTTCAGTGTTCGAGGTCTCTTACTCTATCTCAGCCGTGATTAATAAAACGGAAGGTGATTTGTTGGGATACGTTCGAGGAAGCGAGCTGAAGTTCTGGGATGTTGTGACTCGCTCCTGTGCCAAAATCGTAGAAATTCAATCTCTTCCTCCTTTCATGGTCTGCACAGACTTTCTTTTTTAATTTTAATTTTTGCTTCTGATGATACAGAGCCCCGATGGTGAATTCACTGCAGCCTCCCTGAACAAGGCAGAAACCTTGCTCGTATTACCAAGCCTACTCTGCATTTTCATAGAACGAGCCCACTTACTCTTGCTCACGTCAACATCTTTGTCGATATTAAATTGTACAAAACCTTCGGAACCGTTACGCACTCTTCGTCTTCCTTCTGGAGACCCTGTGTCGATCTTATCTGGCGTTGGCGACAGTACAGTAGTTGTTGGGTGCAGATTTCATACCTCCATATCGTAAATCCTGATCGTAGAAATTCGTCCGTCTTCCCTCTTGGTGAGGCAGATATTGAACGACAGTGCCCATTAAGAGTAAAGTATTTAAAATCCGTTGGGACTCAGATCAACACGATGGCTCTGGCTGATTCACCTGCTACCATTCTTATTGGGACTTCGGCGGTAGGGAGCTCCTTTGTCCTGGGCAATGCGGCAATGATTATTTTCTCTTACAGGTTTCCGACTCAATCTCTTATTGCGTGGGTGTGTATGCGTATGCTCCCATTTCCGCCCTCATGACAGACTGACACGTTTATATAGAGAGTACACAGTCATTTTGTAACTCAGCCAAAAGCTCAGGAAACCCGCGCGACTTCGACCAAGAAAATCGGCAGTTCCGCCGAAACTTCAAGTTTCAGGTATCACCAGGGCAGTTGCGGAGGTGGAGGATCAAAGAGAAACTTCAAGCTCTGTGGTATATCAACATAATTGGGATGGTTCATCCCACGTAAGTATGCAATCCTTTTGGTGCTGGCGGTGCTGGCGACGCTCATTTGAGTATCAATGCGAGGGACTCAGGACTGGAAGTCCAACGCGATAGCAAGACACGCTCTGTTCCCAACGCTTCTCTGCCTGGGGTTCATTCTGCTTTCATAGGGATTACTTGGGCCTTCAAATCCTCATGTGTCTCAACGAGATAGCTCTAATGTCAATGAAGTCCGAACACTGAACATCGGGAAGTTAGATCTCCTCTGGCCGGGGCCTGCATCATCGAGATAGGTCAAGTCACAGGAAAGTGGGACGGGTCCTGAATAATGAACACCAGCTTTTCAAGGGGAGCACTGAACATTCTGTAGCCAGCGATAGGCTGCCGCCAGATATCGTGGGCCTAGTTGGGGTTACTGGAACTGCCCTGCCATATCCATGTCATGACGGTCCGGCCACGGACTTAAAGGGTCGGCGCAGGGAGCCCGTGGAGGATTGGGGTCGAAGGCTGAACACTTGGGTTTGGCTACAATGACAGCCGCCCAACCTGGGTGCAGCAATCATCGCGACACTTACTTTTGCACTGCTTCCCTGGGGGAGTACCTATCCCCTCTGTTAAACCCATCAAGTACGAACGCATTGGAAAGTTCGTCGGCGGAAAACCGGTCTGTTCGCCATCGCCGTTGACTCATCCACGCACTCTTCTCGGCTGGGCTGAGCCATCGCCCCATATCCGCCTCCAAACTGCTCCCGAGCAATAAACTCAGACAGGCGATGTGCATTCGCCTGGAACATCCGGTAGATCACACATTAGTCGTCTCATTACTTATAGAGCCAATTCGGCCAGTGACCTCAAACTGCTCGTTCTACGCCATCGCTTTCTGGCTCGTGTTCTGAATGGCCTCCGAATCGCCTTGTGTTCCTATTCAAACTATAGATAACGGAAAAGGAAAAGAGAGCCACGCTCGGGGAGAAAATGAACCAAACAGCTCTCGTTCACGACCTCGCCGTTCAAATTCTGCGGCTTATGGCGGTAACCTGAATGTCAAAAGGGAATCTCCAACAACTGATGAGAGATGGGATGTATGATCTTCGTGTGGAACCGAGGCAGGAGCTGATCGGACTACATGTGGATCTCGCGAAGGCTGGAAGGGCATGGAGAGTAGGTCACCTTTCCTAGATATTGCTACATTTTTGCTGATCTCTGCTCGGGCCTTGTTGTAAACTTGGCATGGAGTGAGCTACATGAGGCCCTAAAGGAACACTTGATGGACTACAGGAAACTCCGATCGCACTGAAGGGCTGAGAATGCGAAAACGAAGATGTATTAGGGGACTGTTATAATTATGATGAATTCAACTCTTTAAATGTATCTCTCGAATGGCATCCGTACAAAAAATCAAGCGTTGGGAGTGTGAATGTGGTTCTCACGCCGAACACTGCCACTGAGATCACTGGATTCGAATTTCCCTCCAACTATTACAGTTTTTGGTTTTGTTTCCGTCGCCTTCTCAAGACAGGTAAGACTCTGGAGAAGCGCTTAATCTTTGGGCTCATCTTTGTTCTCCCTTTGATCGGAATTGTTAGCTATGGGTAGGCGTTCTTGCGTCAATTGTTGCGTCTCAGATATCCCTGACATCGCGAACTGTCTCCAGGTTCCAAGCCTAGAGGGTTGAATGCCGCCCGGAAACTACGTGTTACTCGCAGGAAAAACCGATGGGTTAGCAACCTTTCCGTTAGCAATCGTGCATTACTGTCAGGATGTTAACTGTTATCTTGGACATTCCTTTCAATTGCAAATGACAGGCAGACAAACAGTACAAAAAGCGCGCCCTTGGTAACATTTACAAGACCTCACCAACTGGTGGTTCGTCACATGCTAAGGGCATTGTACTGGAAAAGGTCGGAGTTGAGGCCAAGCAGCCCAACTCGCCATCCGAAAATGTGTCCGTGTGCAGCTGATCAAGAATGGGAAGAAGGTTACTGCTTTCGTGCCAGTACGTCCCAATGAAGCTCAATTGCAACCTCGTAACATTTGAACTTCTAATTCTGCTTGTTGTTCGTTCCTTTTAGAACGATGGCTGCTTGAACTTTGTGGATGAAAACGACGAAGTTTTGATTTCCGGCTTCGGTCGAAGTGGCAAAGCTAAGGGTGATATCCCTGGTGTGCGCTTCAAGGTCGTCAAGGTTTCAGGCGTGGGTCTCTTAGCACTATGGAAGGAGAAGAAGGTTTGTTTCTTGTCTGTTTGACTTAATCATTTTTTTCATGCCTGGGAAACATAATACTAAATGAAACCTGTTCTTTCCTTTCCTCGTCCGTGCTTGGACTTCAATAGGAGAAGCCACGCTCATAGGCTGCTGTGTTTTGGGATTTCTTCGCTGTGGACTCATCATCATCCATACCTCACTCATGTCTGCTACCTATGCTGATATGCTGTAATCACAAATCCATGCCTTGATCAAACTGATATTTATTCGTATGTTCGTCCCAAGATGTTTTCAGTCCTAGTGCATGTCTGGGCTGGTCAACGATATTCGGTGAGCTGAGTAAATTGAATTGATCCATCATGAACACCAGATGCACTCAAATCGATCACTAAAGCGGAGGACTCTTAAACATGACGTGTAATTCTGTTATGGTCTTCGCATGCTCGCACTACGACAGCGGCATGAATCTTGCTATGTCAGCGGTCACATCGCCCTTTGGGCCGTACCTGAAGGTTCACTAAATTGGATGTTGTATTACCTGGCTAAGGGGCACTCATGGTGCTCGTGCCATGGTGAGGTCTGGCTGTCAGTGCCATGGCATATTGTTGGCAGCATGTGTGTAATCTGGGCATCTGGCTCCGAAATTCCGAAGATGGCAGTACTTCCAGTGGCCAGTCGCTCGGGACTTGATAGGCCCGCTTCTACTAATTGTGTCTTCTTCGTCTAGAACAAACCCCCCATCATGCACGCCGGAAAGTTTCATCAATCCATTGCCGACCGTGCCTCATCTCCTTCCACTGCTGTCCTCACTGTGCGTCGACGTCGCCTGTCTATTAGTGCCGCTGACGATCGTGAGGTGCTCTCAGACCGATCACACACCCGCAACTTGCTGTTGAGCCTTCAGACGACAACCAACCTTCATGGATGCCTGACTTCCTAACTTCGACCTGCATCCCTCTCGCTTCATGCCATTCTAGGGTGCTGTAGAGCGCTCCCAAATGCTAGAGCGCCTGAGAGCATTTTTCGGGTTTTCCTGACGTTGTTTTCGCAACAATATTGTCATCAATGTCTAATCGCCGTAGCTCACTTTGCCTCATGAAACTATACAAAAATTGCGAAAACCTCGGTTCTACATCCATCGCTCTAACAGCGTCTCAATGTCTCGTTATCCAAAAAGAACTGAACAATACCAACCCTAATGCACCAATCTATCCGCCTCTCTGGCTTGGCTCGCCGGGCTTGTCTCCGCCTTCACCGCTCAACCCTCTCTGCTCTCGTGGCCTTGGCACTCCGTTCTGTTATCGGTCCCGCAATCCATGCGATCCAATATCTAAATCCTTGCTATTCTTTTTTAATACACATAATCCCATTCGTGGCGCGCAGCGGGCCTCAGTGGTTTCTATGTCCGTTCGCATTGGGATCTCTTCGTGAAATCATCATGGAGAAAATCGATGAGTCTGGCTAGAGACAATGAGAAGGGGCTCTTGACGAAGGGACTGCGCTGAGGCATCCCTTCCTCCTCGCATTTCGTTCTTTCATATTGCTCAGAAGTCCTTCGCATTCACTGTGTTGATGCTAGCTTTGCGGTATCTCTTCAACCCTCGGCTGATCAATCTTGTCTGCTTAATTTCCAGCCGTTCCGTTGTTTCTTCAGATCAGAAAACGATCCACCTTCTCTTGCAGATAGTTCGCCTATGATTAATAATCATTGGAGCAAGCGTGATGAACAAACGATGAAGAATCGCCAACAGCCCCGAGTCAATCAAGTCTATCCATTGTTGGATATGGTTCTGTAGTCGGATGAGATCCAGCAGTTGTGAACCATAAACCTCCTCCGCTCCGAAGTGGCCTCATTTCTGTTTTAAATAGCTTAGAACGTCGTCATCGAGCGACCAAGACCCAATGGTATCGTTGGAAGCCTGACTTCCTTGGGCATCCTTCTGAGCATCCGTAGATGGAGGAACGTTTCGGCAATTGGTGCCGCCGCTGACTTGGCCTTTGGTTGGGGTTTTGAGATTGTGAAGTATGGGGGACCGAGCAGAGAAACTCCCGGTTTGAACGGCCCTTTCGGATTCAAGTAAAGAGATGCATGGCTTGACTTTGATGGGATCCTCGACTGCAATTTCCCGGACTCGGAGTCGAGGGGGTGATAACTTTGTGATTGGTAGAGAATGATGAATACTTTGTGTTGCAAAGTGATCACGGTCCCTCCTTGGTTGGACAGGGTTTGGTAGAGCAGTGGGGAGTTCCACATCGGAGGGCCTGAGAATTTCATTTGTTAAGGAAGACTGAGCCTTGAGTCCGACAGGGGTAAATGGTTCTTGACCAGAGTAAGTGGAGGCCAGGAAACGTTGATCATCTGGAAATGTGTCAGCGGGTCCGAAGTCAAACGGCAAGGACTATGGGGGCGGTAAAATTAGTATCCTCTTGGGGGAAGTTGGGGCTATGATTTCTAGTATGTTCACTCTCATTCGGGATTGTCTGCTGAGAGCTGGCGATCCTTCCTCTCATTCCTCGTTCTATCCCTACCATAAGCGATGGGAGTGGCGAGTACCTATATGAGTTCGCAGCAAAATTGACAAGTTTTTCATTATACACATCCTTGTGGTCCGAAGATTTTCGAGGGGTTGGCAAAAGGGATGGAGAAATACGGTTCTCCGCGCCAGTGTTCGCCGCAGATTCTTTCACGAATCTCTTCTCAAGTTTGGCGAATGCGGTTGTGGAGTGCGTGGAGAAGCGCCAGAAAACCGAGACCAAATTGGGGACGTGGGCATGGCGTGACCGAGGAATTCGGTGGGGCGCTGGCATACGGACGGTTTGGCGTCTTAGAAGTCCGACGCAATAAAAATTATTGAATTGAACGGACTTGCCTGGGAACCCATTGATACATTATTGACATTGAAGCGAGCTCCTAGTGACAGGAACGAAGGTTATCAGCATGGAAGGGAATGGAGGCGCCGATAGAGGGGGTGATAAACGATTGAGTTGTGCGGACAGCTTCAGAGACTGGATCAGATGGAAAGTGAGTGTATCTTCGCTGATTGGCGGTCCAGCGCATCGGACGACTCATGGGAATTTCTTTAGATTTTTGGAATACAGGAATTGCCACTGGAAGTGGCTGAGCAAATGCAGGAAACGAGGGAAGTCGTCTTGCTAAAGGATGCATCAGGGTAACTGTAGAGCTGATGACAGGACTAGGTGGGAGGGAGTATGAGGAGACACAAATTGGGGAGCATGGTTTAAGGAGCGCCCAAGAACAGGACTGCTGTAACGAGCATCAGAAGCAACACCGGAAGGATTTGTTGCGCCGTGGCTGCGACTACTTCGCGCTCTTGACGTGGAGGTGAAGGGACGGAAGGACCTGACTCAGGGGCTCCATGATTTGCGATACGATCCGCGGATTGCAACCAATAATTATGTGGATCAATTCGCCCTTCACTCTGTAGTGGAACGGAAGGCGCATGGTACATATTACTGAATGGTCGATCCATTGAACCAGAACGGCCTTCGAGATAAAAAAAGGGAACTGAAGGGACTGGAGAATATCTCCTGCAACCAAAGCTTTGGTTCGAGTCGGGCGGAGAAGGAGGCGCAATTTTTCTGAGAGGGTGATTGTCTGAAAGTGTGCGACACGTAGCTGCTAGCCATCTAGGGAGCCGCGCAGGTGACAACGACCCCTAAGCCAATCGTTAAATGGAAATCTTTTTGTTGGGAGCTGTCTCACGTCACTCAAAGGTCCATTGGGATGTGACACTCGAGCAGACTCAGGTCTTGTGGATATTTTAGGATCAAAAGAAAAATCTTCCCCACGAAACTCTCGGATATTCGCCGGACTAACTCGATTCCCATGAGATAATAGAGCAGAACGCGCTCGATCCCTTGAGCCATGTCGCACTGGTTGACCCGCGTGCATCGGACGCATCCTTCTAGGGAAACTCTTACTCCGATGCTTAGCCTTCCGAATACCATCCATATCACCTATGTGTTCAGAAAGCCCCAGGCGTGTCCCATAGGCAGCGGCGTAAGGCATCTTGAAGAGGAGGTGAGGCGTCACAGCCACACACGTCTTGACATGTGACTAAAGTTCTCACCTGAACGAGGTGTCGATGGTTCCTAAACTTCGAGCGGACCATACGCTCTACCACCTAAGCCCGAAAGGGTTTTGGAAGCGCCTCAGTTGGTAATCTATACCAGACCTATGTATTCATGTTAATATCTTCTTAAGGGGATGTGTCGGTCGTGAACCCTGAAATCAGCTATGGTGTGCCTTTACCAACCGTCAACCGTTATCCACAGCCAGCCTCTCGTCCTGAGATCCAAGCGACTCCAGCTACGAAAGGTGCGTCTACTGTGTGTCTCTCTCTGTAGTGAACTTGCTTATCTTCGTTTCAGCTTCTGATATCGCTCAGAACCCAGTTAGTCGGAACCCCAAAATCATGGCAGCATTATCTAACGGCGCCCATCTGTTTATTTCCATGCCTGCAGTACTGGAAGCGCGATGCTCGTCGAAATTACCCCCAGCTCTCTGTTGTCACTCAGGGCGAACTTGCCCGACTTGTACTTGGAAGTTCACAGCAGCCTGTGTATGTCTCATTCCCCTCAAGATCCATCGCTGGCTAATATTTTGAATCCATTATCTGTGCACCTTCGTCCCTCTCAATTGCAGATTGGCTTCACCAGGGAGCAAATCCGATGTGCGTCTGGCTTCAAAGTCGTCCGCTGATCTGACTGCCGCCATTGCCACTATCTCGACTGGAAAAACTTACTCCGCCAACAACCTTCCCCCCACCCCGCCAGCGCGTATGCGCTGGTTGGCCCAGATGGCTGAAGATGCACCTCATAACCCTAACGCCTACTGGCCCATGAAACTATACGGTGGACTTCCTGGCACTGCCGAAGCAGAAGCAGGAACAGTGCCTCCCAGCTAGAGTAATTTCATTATAATGCTCTCAGATCATCTTTGTCTTGATGCCAAAGAGTAATAGGGAAATCTTTTTGGCCTCTTGTTCATACCGAGCACTTTGGTGATAAATATGACTGGGATTCAGCAATAGACATGAGGGAACCATTCAATCGTGCATTTCATCTGCAGTAAAACAGGAGAACATCTCGATATATCGGGAAGAACGGGCATCAGGCATTCGTGCTTGCAGGCGGTCCTTGAGGATGAGGATGGTGGATGAACTTGCCGCTACCAGGGTTGTAGATGTCCTAAATAACAATAACGGACCGTCAACTCGTGGTCGAGACAGGTGACGGGTTCCACACCTTGATAATCCCTTTGCCCATTGCGATGAGCGCTTCACGACTCTCGTACAGTGGTAAAAACACGACCACGGCGATGGCACTAAAGACCCAGATAATACCAATAGTCACCCACGCAGAGTACCCGCGAACACCAAAAATCACGGATGAGAAGAACAGCGGAAGAGGGACGATAATAATAGATATAGCAGTCTAATGGCAACCATACAATCAACATCATATTGTGAAGAATCTGCAAGGGACGTCTGCTCACTAGGATAATTGAGCATGTCGCTGCAAAATTGAATGCCTTTTTCAGCTCAACCAGGTCCAACCCCTCTGGCATTAAGTTCACATCAGGGCTACGACCCTGGCCGATGCTTTCCCCATGTGAGGGTTTTTCTTCATCATCTTTCCCATGCTTTTCCCCTGTTTGGAATGGAAGTAGCTGGGATATCGCCCTCCCAGGTCTCTAATGCGCCCGCGTTAATAGCCCGGGTGACGTTGAAGTCGAAGTCCTCCGGCCACTATTCTCGTTGTATCGTTGAGCCCCTGATGAACTACTGGGCATGAAACATTACTGACTATGACTGATGCCGCAACTGCAATGATGCCTCCAATCGCAATCGCAACGAGGTTCCCCGTCAACATCTCGTAGTCGCCACCCGTAGTCTGTTGCAGCTGTGTGGGCATGAGGTGCACAAAAGGGGATATCCTGACGCACCGTAACATTAATTTTTCCATCATTGAGTTTGCTAGTCGCGATAAGCCAAGCCATAATACCAAAAACGAGACCAAGACAAGATCCTATGATGCATCCCATTTTATTTGCTTTCTTCCAAGTGATGCAGAGTGCAATAGGAACGACAGCAGATCCGAGAAGAGTACCCATCTATCGAACGACCGCATTAACCGGATTTCACAAGTGGTTGGTCAGTGGAAAAAAAAAAAACACGTACAAATGTCTTCAAGGCAACCCTCGGTGTCAGTGAACTGAATATGCAATTGACCAAAGTGCAGACTCACATAAAGCCAACCGAGATTTACTCCAATTTCTTTGAATATCACACCAGACAGGCCTATGAATAGACCAAACGCAAAAATCTGGAGTGTTTCCAGGCTTTCCATCATTTCAAATATCTCATAGAGACTGCACTTACACCAATCCGAGATACCATCAGGATTTGGGCTTCCGTAGCTTGGGGATTAAAGTACCTCTGTCAACAAACTTTCAGGAAACTGTACGTACGTGGCAACGGCATGGAAGTAAACGAACCTTGTATACGTCGTAAGTCAAGATCGAACTGACAGCAATGAGTTCCGCACTCGTTGCGCTGGTCACGGCTAAAAAAAGAAGAACAAGCATGATGGCAGCTCCACTCTTTCCAAGAAGTGCAGCAGCCGCTGACGGCGCAGGAAGCCCAGCGCCAACATCCGCAGGCGACAACACCTTCATGGCAGGGTCCCCTTAAGCGCCACGGCGGCGAGGCCTAAAGTAGTGGCGAAGGTCTGGAAACCAATCTGTGTCAATAACGGAAGGGATGAAGTGTCAGATTACTGACAAACGGGATAGAGAACCAAGCGAGACCGCCAAGCAAGAAGGCTCTGACAGTTGTCGTGCCCTTAGAAGCGATCGCACGCTGATAGTATGCCTGGTCGTTGCTAGGGGATTGGAAATTAAGGCGGAGTCAGTGTCTGAAGAAACGGGAGTAACCTACAACACGGTTGCTTCAAATCGTTCACCAAGGCGGGTAGAATTGAGTTTATGTCCGTCCTCGGGGCTGAGTGTTGCTCTTACCAAAATTACCAATGATCTAGAGCCTCCGTTAGTGGAATAATTGGTCCGGGAATAGGGAACTTCATACATACATTGATGACGCCGAAGATGAGTCCGTTCTTTGAGCGCATAGTCAAATAGCTTCCGTGTGCATTTCCGGAAACCTGGAGACGAATGAAATTTAAACGGTCCCTTCACTAAGCATTGGTAGAATGACACACAGGGGCGGACACGGCGGCCTTATTTTTAAAAACCATGGGTGAGCACGCTATTAAATCTCCAATACGCGCAAGAAAACCTACAGCAGTCAATAGTTCATGCATCTTCCTGAAGCTACCGATCTTTTCGCTCGTAGCGTAGACAGTAAAGACGAAAGTAAGAATGATGGCGAATAGAACAGTTGTGTGAGTGCTATATTGATCCTAGTCAGCGTCGTTTGTTCAAATGTCAACGAGGGAGCTAGGGCTTACTAGTCACAGAGAAGCGTGGCACGCATACCTCCTACCACCACGTAGATAGTTACGCCAATAGGAATCAAGAAGCACGCGGCAATAGTGTCCATTCCTAATAAATTGCTCATGAATATCATTCTTTGGTGCTGTATGTCAGGACGACGAAGCAAACTCGCCAGTCAAGCTTGTAACAGTCGCGCTCCCGCCTAGGCATAACATAGCACTGACGATCACGTTCGTGGCGAGACCAAAGAACATGAAAACTTGGTGTGCGACTGCTCCCCATCGTGCATTAACGACCTCAAGCCAGGTGTGTGCGCGAGGAGCGTTGGATTTGAGCTTGGCAGAGAGCATAGCGAACAGGAGGACTTGGATCGTTGCTCCTGAACCGTACCAATACGGTCCTAGACGTGGTGATCGTGTGAATAGGGACCCAGGACAGGGCGGATCACTGACCAGAGATACCATACTTGTACGCCACTGCACTAGACTGAAGTAGAGTTGCAGCCTATTTGGAGAGTCAGTTCAGTCGGTAGTAAAAACACCTTTTGTATTACACACCCATGTCCAGGCGGAGACGATACCGCTAGCAATGAGACCTGATTTGACAGATCGAGATGCAGAGCTGAACTCTTCGGTGTTCGATGGGGAGAATGGAGTGTAGCGCGCTTGGATCCACGTAAGCATAATCATGAATCCAGAGAAGAAAAACCGATTCCTGTTCAATGCAAAATTCATGCACATTATGGAGATCCACGCATCTCGACACCTACCGAGGACCTAACCACAGAGATTTGAGACGATAAGCAAAGCCTCCGTGTTCTCTTAGTGTGCTGCACTTACAACGCCGTATCCGGCACCTGAAGATTTGGTACTGAGTTCACAACGGCAAATGAGGACAAAAGCTGATCTACCTTGGGGCAAGACAGTTCCTGTCATTGTTGGAGTCTTCTCAAACTATGCAGTGTGGGACACTGACGGCGAAGAGGGCTCTTCAGCGAGTCCGGGATGTATCCTTGTTCTTTATGTAGGATCATTGAATGCGCCGCCGAGTTACGATAAGAAAGGCTTGAAATTAGTATCGTGCATTCGTGTCATGTATCGATGCATGTAACGCCCTGGTTGGCCAAACAGGCAAGATGCAATCAGGGGAGTGGCCTTATCAACGTTATCATGACTTACCCTCCATGTCTAGTTCATTCGCATAAATGATAGTAAGCGCAATCGACATTATTGATATGAAATGTTGGAGATGCACACGGCACGAAACCACCGAGTCGCTCGCCCGATAGTCGCAAGTCGGCTGAAATCGAGAACCGTCCAAACCCAGCATTTCAATATACATCTGAATTCTTAGTTACGTTAGCTTGTGCGCGAACGGGCCTCGCCAAGCAGGTACACCATGTGGATTACCCCAAAGGAAGCAGAAAGGCACTGAGCATACCCATGGAGAAGTAGATACATGATATTAAAGAATGCGCATGAAATGAAATCGAGGCACACGACATCCCATCTAGTATCCAACAACCTTTCGCCCAGAAGCGTTGTGTAAATAGTCGGAGAATTCCTCGTAAGGACTTTTGGAGAGAGGGATTTCGCGCCAGAGATCGGGGGAAAGGAAGCTGTACGTTCTGGAAATCTTTGACGGACAGATATATCTCTGACTGAATAAGATAAGGAATGAAGGAAAACTGGCTTACTGCAACATAAGTAGCTTTTAAGAAATTGCCCATGGTCGAAGTCGAACCCTTTGACTGGGTATATACATCTTGAACACCCGCCAGTTGCAAGAGGCGCTTGCATGCAGGGGCAGCGACGATACCAGTGCCGCGGGGAGCAGGAATCAATCGGCACACGACGGAGCCACCTTGCCGCTAACTTTGCTCGGTACGGTGTGAGGCTCTTGGAGGGCAGCGCCCCAGTAACCACGGCGGACAGGTATGATGCTTAATTTGGCAGCGATGATAGCACCACGAATGGCGGTTGCAACTTCCTTGGCACACTTGACACCGAGACCGACATGCCCATCAGAGTCACCGATGATAACAAAAGCCTTGAAACGCGTGCGCTGACCGGCACGCGTCTGCTTTTGAACAGGCATAATCTTCATTACTTCATCCTTGAGGTTGGGGAGGAAAAAGTCGATAATTTGAGGCTCCTTGATACTGAGGGAGAAGAGGTAGATTTCCTCTAACGCTCTAATCTTCCCGTCCTTCACAAGACGTCCGAGTTTAGTGACGGGAACCCTGGATTGGCATTGAAGGATACACATTTTCGCCCAAGGAACGCCAGATGGTGATTATGAGCTCACCATTCCTTCTCTTCCTCCTTACGTGGTCCACGACGGGCACCACGACGCCCACGCCCACGATCACCACGATCACCGCGTCCACGATCACCGCGCCCGCGCCCAAATCCTCCACGAGTCCCTCTTGGTGCCTCAGACATCTGTAAATTACATCCAAATCGCACATCAGCAATCCAGCCCGGAACAGCGAAATTTCGCCACAATAACGGCCCCAGACGAAGCAGAAGGCTCCTCTGCAGCGTGGAGGCCCCAGGAGAGGGTCACTCAACTAGTAAAGTTCGATGAAAGGGATGGAAGACTCGAGACCCAGAGAAATTTACTTCCGCGCCAGCGTTGAGGTGGCTGTGCCAATGAATCTAAGCGCTGAGATTGATGACCTGCATACATATGCGGATTAGGATACACTTATGACTCAATTTATTCTAACATAAGTGTAATCATTAGCCTTAAGGGCGGTTATGGTGCTGAAGCCATCAGCTACGGGGCTATGCTTTGCCTCAAACAGTCCTTGAACGAATGACATAATGGCGAACCCGAACAATTCATCACCTCTTGACCCAAGCATACTAAAGCGAAGAAAGTGTGAGGTGCATCTTAAAAGCGACGAGACGGTAGGGACACAACACACCCGTTTGCGAGCCTTCGCCAAGCCAGTCTTCTTCCGTTCCACCATGCGTGGATCTCGTCTCAATAACTCGGCTAGTAAAAATCAGCCCCTTTTCAGCAATAGCATTTACGAAGTAGCCCTGCGATGACGAACCCTGTTGCAACAACCCCTTCCCTTGTGGGAAGAGTGCGTTGAGACCCTTCGCGATCCCATGAGCTACGGCGCCGGCTTGGCCAGTCGTCCCACCTCCTCGCACGATAGCAAAAACATTGTATTTCCCAATGGTGCCAGTGACTTTGAACGGCAACACTACCTTCTCCCTGTCTGCTGAATTAGCAAAGTAACGGCTTAATGGGGTGTTGTTTATGAGGACTTCAGAAACGAAAGGCACAAATTTTGGGTAAGCTGTGTCGAAAGAAGGATTGAAATCGGGGGCAGGGAGGGGTCTTGCTGGCTGCGGCTCGAATCCTGGCATATCAAGTAAGGCGGGACGCATTTTATCTGCGACACTTGATCCCCATGGGTCCGGAGGCGGCGCCAAAGTTGTGGGTCTTGACGGTCGTTTCAGCTTCGCGGGAATCAACCAAACCCGTGCATGACTTTCTTTTCGCTTCCCAATAGTATAGGTCCCGCCGAGCTGAGTCCTCACTACGGGCTTCTTCTTGGCAGAAAGGATAGCCTGCATATCTGGACGCTCGAATTGTTTTAGAACGCCTTCAATTTGATCTGCCAACACGGCTTGTCTTCCGGAGAGGGCAATGGCCAAGTAGTCGTCTAGTTCTGATAGTTGTGATATGACCTCTCTGTATTGGGACACACGCATAGGGGGCTGCATTCCAATGGCATCGGAAAGTTTGTCGATGGGCATCCAAAGCTTGCGATTGTCACCTTGTTTGGATTTAATTATGCGTCGACGAGCTGGTGATATAGGGAGAAGATATGCAGCTTCCAAAACGGCCCTGCATTCTTTTTGAACAGCCTGGAGTGCACTAATGACGTCGTTATAGGTAGAACGCGCGGTGAAGAATGAAGAAGTGGATGGCTTGTTGCCTGAGGGAAAAACAAGAGTTGTCTCCAAGTTTTGTGCGGTGGAAGGATACGACATGAATCTTGCCCTAGCCATCCCCTCTACAGGTTTAAAACTGGGCCTAGTAAGAGCCAAGCGCACCAATGGCCGCCGCAACATCATCCTGAGGACTGTGGAGGCTGGTCACGCGCCCACGGTCGTGGGAACGGAGCGCCCAGGCAGTCTCTATGACTTCGTAAGTAACATACTGACAGCCCGACAATTTATGTCCTGATAGGGTCAACCGTTCTGTTCTGACCCGACATAGCATCTGATTAGACTAGAAACAATTCAAACCGCTTATTCGCCCTGCAGATGTTACTGCTCTGAGGAGACCCGTCCCCTAAAAACCTATTTCTTTGGCTACAAGATGGCACGGGACGGGTTTTTTCTCATTGGAAGCGGGGGGATATACCTCTACGCAAATTGGAGAATGAAGTCCCTCCAGTCGGTGTGCTCTCGGATAGAACACAACGAATCTTATTCTTCAGCATATCCGTTTGCCTAATGTCCCTGAGGTGATCTATTGACCTAAGGTTTGGTGTGTCATGCCATTCGAACTAGTTGTCGGACTCAAGAACCTGGTACTCAGTATCCGCGGCCATAGGACTCAGAAAGCACGGCATCCCGTCGATCTGCGAAGTTAAGCTGGGTACCGCTCAGTCAGTACTACGGTGGGGGACTACGTAGGAATCCTGGGTGTCGTGGTTTTTCTTTTTTTCTTTTCTTTTATCTGACAGCTCCCCTAACTGCCCCCCTTTTTAGCTTTTCCTGCATGCGCGCGGGCAGTTGATAGACCTAACAGTTATAGCGTGTGTATACTGCGTGATGAACGCGCAAGGGGTATCCCTGGAGCTTAAGCTTATTAGCGATAACCAGGCAAGCAGCTATCTTAGCTTTGGGTTGCAAGGCTAAATCGTCGTTATTACGTACAGCCTTCAAGCCGCCTGTCCATATTGACGCATCCTCGCACCCCTAAAGGCAATCCGCTATTAATTTTCGGGAGCCAGAATGAATGGTATATATTGATTAGCCGCCACCTCCGCGCTCACTGCAACCGCCCCCATAAGAGAAATGGAAGGCGAGAACTGTCGTCTCAGGTTCCCAGCAGTCACATATTGTGAATTTAGATCCAGGGTGGAAGTGAAGCCCATCAACAGCGCGGACCCCACGGGATGCGGACTTTAGCTGTCCCACTTGAGACCACCCAAACACTTCCTCGTGTTCGCCCCTTGCGAAAAAATAGTGACCTGTCATTATTGCATAAAGGGTGCTCTGATCGTAAGACTGGTGGGAGCACAATAAAATCTAGATTGCTGATCAGAGATACATTTTATATAAAGTTGAACAAAGCGCCGCAAGGGAGCTAAGGTTGAACTCCGACCACTTGATCGGCGGTAGCGGACGCAGGGGCGTTGTCCACAGGCTTCATGGCTGGAAATAGAAGCACTTCTTTGATGTCTGCAGTGTGGCATTATTAACAAACACGAACACAAGCCTAAAAGTAGACGTACTGGTAGAGTCAGTCAAAAACATGACGAGCCGGTCGATACCAAGGCCCCAGCCACCAGTTGGCGGGAGACCATGCTCCAGACTACACGGGAGTTGAGCAATGTTTTTCAAGAATTTATTGCTTACTCACGCATTGACGAAGACCTCATCGATACCCTGGGCCTCATCGTCACCAGCCTCCTTCTGCCTCATTTGCTCCTCAAACCGCAAGCGCTGTTCGAAAGGATCGTTCAACTCTGTGTAGGCGTTACATATTTCTTTCTGGCAAAGGAAGGCCTCAAACCGTTCACAAAGACCGGGGCGCGAACGGTGCCACTTGGCCAAGGGGGACATGAGGTGAGGATGACCAACTAAGTTATCGAATAGGATTAGAGGGGTACAACCTGTTCGATATTGCAGATATACGTGCCTATGAAGGATGGATTTATGCACAACGGTTCAATGTATTCTCCAACAAGCTATAAGAAACTGTTAGCCGGAGTAAGACACATGGGGAGCCCATCCACACCTTGTCAATCAATCTTGCCGTGGTTCGCGGTTCGCTGCATTCGACGCCGTGCTGTGGGCGAGAATGTGAGCACATGCTTCTGGTGCTTCCTGACTCCCTCACCTTCTTGCAGAGATCTTGTAAGAAAACGTTAGCCTCAGGGGTGTCAAGTTTTTCACCAGCAGGGAACTTGACATTCAACTTCTCCTCCAAAGTCTCGATCATGTCATATCGCTTCCATGGTCGCTTGAAGTCAATCACCCATTCGCGCTTTTGCTCCGAACCCTCCTTTCCATCGCGCTTGCCATCGGGATGGAAAACAACCGTTGATCCCCCAGTCAAGTGCTCCACCATTCCGGTGACAAGACTTTCAGTGAGATCCATTAAATCATACATGTCGGCGTACGCCATATAGAACTCGCAGGAAGTGAACTCGGGATTGTGAGTTAAATCGATGCCTTCGTTGCGGAAAACTCGACCAATTTCGTACACACGGTCCAATCCACCAACAACGAGCTCCTTAAGATAGAGCTCGGGAGCTATGCGTAGGAAAAGATCAAGCTTGAGGTCGTTATGATGGGTGATGAAAGGTTTGGCAGATGCACCACCGGCAATCATGTTCATCATTGGAGTTTCTACTTCCAAGAATCCCAAGTTATCAAAGAACCTCCGAATATAATTGATGATGCGACCCCGAGTGACGAAAATGTTCCTGGTGTGATTATTAAGGATTAGATCGAGGTAGCGCTTGCGATACCGCTCCTCTTGATTCTTGAGACCGAAGTGGGTTGTCGGTAATTGATGGAGGTTAGGCGCTAGGAGCGTCATCTCGATAGGTGCTATTGATAGTTCTCCCTTCTTAGTTCTGAGAGGGGAACCCTTGACACCGACGATATCGCCTCGCCTAAAGAGGTTATGAAGCTCGATAAAGCCTTCAGGATTGGACGCGTCTCTAGTGAATCGATGATGAGCGACATCCACCCAGAAGTTACGACATCGGAAAGCCTACGCTTGAGACGCCATAATTTGAATCTTCTCTCCTTCACCATGTAGATCATAGAAGCGAAGCATCCGTGACTGCTCGCGCATATTGTGCACACGGCCGGCAACACTGACAACATCTGTGTGCCTGGTTCCTGGGGAATCAAGAGCGTGTCGCTTCCAGGAACTTTTCCACCATAATCTCTAATGAAATGAGTGATTGACTTGGTCACATCGAACTTGTGAGGATATGGGTTAGGGTCCAAAGTCTGCCGGAGCTTTAGGATCTGACGAGACCGAAGCTCAAAATATTGCTGAAAAAAGCCGATGGTCAATCCTGACATCCCATCCCCCCGCTGCTCAAAACTCACGCTAGGCGTCAATTCCTTCTCATCAGTGGCTGGGGAGTCCGTGGCTTTCTTTCCAGCTGCTGGTGGTGGAGGGGCCGCTTCCTTCTTCGCCTTCTTCTCACGTTCCTTCGTCCTGCGCTTGAGTTCACTGAATAGTCATGGCACGATCGATCACCTCAGCAGCGTGCTCCCATCGCGAAAATTGACGCACGACTTGGAAATCATCTCGCCAGTTTCAGGATCGAGATGCGACCCAGCAGCTGATTCACTCGGATGAGACATTTTCAAGTTTGATTTGTTGGCAAAAAATCGTCTAGCTGGATGAATAAGATGTATGTGAAGCGATAAAACTCGGGTCACTCGAAGCATCCACCAGGATGCAATTTTTTTCCTAGTCAAGGCCTGTCACGCGTCACGATAGGTCACAGTCAAACCGTGAGTCATCTCGAATCACGCTGGTCGTCATGTAATGCGTCTCTCTTGGGAACTCAGTGGATTCGATCTCGTGTTTGAAATCCTTCAAAGTATTTCACCCGGAAATTGTGATGTGCAGGCGGAGCTGCATACTCTATGGTCCTTGCTCCCTCAAAACGAGGGGCACCGATGTCGTTAGTCGTAATCTTAACCATAGTGATTAACTATGAACATACTGCGGTTAGTTTGCTAGTTTCATAACAGAAGAAGTGGCTCCCATGCAACCTACCCTTCGCCCCCACTTCCCGAAGTCCTGAAGAGAATTTGACACTAATTCCATCCCCTTGCATTCAGGGATGTCTAGCTCGTCATACTCATCATTGACGGTTGGCAAGAAAAAAACAAGCCGCCCGCCCGGTTTCAGCAAATAACGTGCCAAGTAAATGAGATCTACCGTAAGATCAGAAAGTTCATAAGGTTTCATCGGAGGATGGAGCCTGAGGTTGGCTTGCTGCGAAACGGTTTGTCGGCTGTGCACTTCAACCCCCGAAATTACGACTTACGTGTCAGTGGCCACGCCATCCCCCGGAACGGTAGATGAATCGCCGGGTGTGCGCGTCTCGTCCTTTCTGCCAAGTCGCTTTGCGCCAGCCCGGACTCCATCTAGGAAACATTTAGGATGCAATGCCACAAAGAACGAAAAGACAGCTATGCTCACATGGAGGATCTGTAAACATCACTTAGCTTAGTAAAGTGAATGGGAAAAGACAAACTTACCTGTCACAATCGCGTCAAAGATATTGCCGCACCGCCAAGGGTTTTTTGTCACATCAAATGTGGCCAAGTCAAACACACGGGAACTTAATCCGTACTGATCGGCGGCTCTGTATATACCAGGTACCGATTCTGGGTGCGAGCGTCAGCAGAGCCTTTGTAGTGGCGCCTGAAGACGACCCATGCCTTTTCCTCGCATCTGTCGGCCATCCAGGTCCGAACCAAGAACGTAAGCCCCAAACTGAGCTGCTGTCTTCATTCGTCCACCGGAAGTTAGCACGACAATTGCATGAAGGTCCTTGTTTCGTCTTACATAAAGCATGCTCCCAGTTCCAACAAATGGATCATAGATCATCTTCCCCGGAGTGGCCTTGAGGGTGAATGCGCACAACACTCATTTCAGCTGATGTTGATTGCAACGAGCAACGGGAAGAGATACCTGAGCTTGATTGGCCATAAGCAAACTTATTTCAGCCTCCATAGTCGTGTTCCCAAAGAATGCGCGTTTCTTGACGTCAAACTTCCTTATGAGAGGTCTACTTTCACCTTCACTGACCTAGGATGGATGAGTCGCATCATTTTTTTCTGCGTGTCAATTGTGGCGGAACGACACTACCCACGAGCCTGCCAAAGAACACCTGAAGAAACTTGGCATCATTATCATGACGGTGTCTCTGAGTGACTTTTTGTTCTTCATCTAACAACAAGTCAGCATGAGTGCAAAGAAGGCCACGGAAGGAGCTACAGTCTTCAAGGCAGACGAGGGTTAATCGAGGGTTCTTCATATCAATACAACCCTCAAATCCCATATATGAAAAGGAATCGATAGTCTCTTTTATCCGCCCCGGGGGTATTCGTTGGTTCACCGAGGTAACGTTGAATTTAAACGACACCTTCTTGTACGCTGACCAAACATCGCACTTTGTTCGATTTATCGCATGCAGCTCTTCGTAGTTGTGCCCATGTGCCCACAATTGATATATGGCTCTGAAGTAATGAAAGAACTTTAGTCCACAGTCACGGAACACCGAATGCTACTGTTTACTTGATCAAGATGCAGCGAGAGGCCAACCGATGTGCCGTTTCATCGTCATTGAGCCTAACTACCATTAAAGGACGTTTGGTGTCCCTCTCTTTCGGAAGCTCAATCTCGATATCCAGACATTCACACACAGAAAGAAGCTCAGGGAACCGGAACTCTTGGTGGGTCAGCACGAAGTGCACCAGATACTCCATGGACAGATCCAAGTTATAAAGGGGATCATTATGTGACCGACGCGGAGGTCACGCACTCCCTCATTGAGTGTCCACAAATAGTCGCGCCCCGTCAAGCGTCCAGGACGCAAAGGCCATACTCGGTTAACAAAACAGTATTTGACCACAAAGCTACGAGAACAAGTTGAAGAATATAGAACAATGTTCAATAAATATACCACTGTGGATGCTACTATGAGGGGTCAAGAATGATGGTTGCGTTAGTGTAGATGAGCCTCTGTTTAGCATGACCAGTGGCCAAATGTCCAATCCAAAGACAAGCAGTCAAGTGGGAAATTATGCGTGGAGGAACGGGGCAACGTGTCTACAGGTGACACCCCAAGTGAGGAAAATTGGGTGAATAGTGCGACCGAGAAGTAGCACCAGTATGTTGTTCACCGCACAAACCCTCGGGTTTCGCTCTGTCCGTAGTTAAGAGCCTCAGGATCATATCGCCGTCCATCGTCGCTGGTATAAGATGGATACTGCGTCGGGAAGGCTGGAAGGTCCCCGTACTTCTCCATCGGGGTCGCAGTACCACCAATGTTCCCGCCTTTATTCTGGGCGTCCATAGCTTTCAAGGCTTCCGTTGGACTGCCCACACCGGCCCGGGTCCCCCAACCAGTCTGGTATTGTTAATTAGTCCTTGATAACTAGAACTGGTTAAAACTTGTATAACTTCCGTACCTCGTGCAGAGTTAGCAAAGCGTACATCTTCATCACAGCGAAATAATAACCGAACAGAATGAAGGCGGGAACGTGGATGATATCTTGAGGTCGGTCCCAGAGGTGGGGTAAAAGCTTCGCCGTTCGGGTCATCATAAGCCATACAAGATATGAGAGTAGCACGTTCCTGGGTCAGTCAGTTAGTCAGTCAGTCAACAACTAAACGGTGATCCCAGCAACCCAAGTCAATACTCACCACCAAGGCAAGTGGAAGCCGCCCTTCTCAATAGGTTTGGTGCTCTTCCACACAACCACAGCAACAAGGCACGGTCCGACAAGCAACGTGAAAGGATTGAACAGCTTGTCCACCTGCATGACCGCCGGGATGCATCCGTTATTTCCCGCGTGGAAAGTGTTTTAGGGATGACATACCATGGTGTATGCGCAGTAAGGGTGAGACGTCCAAATATAACGTTCCATGAACAGCGAACGCAAATCAGAACGCCAAGTATTGCGAGTCCACCGTAGCACCTGTTTCAAGAACCGCCAATTGGGCTTCATGGTACTCAATAGTTCCGCTTCTTTGCAGACTTGAACATAAGTGGTCCAACCGTGACTGACCATCCAACGCGTGAGGAACTTGTCGTCACCAGAGTTAAGATGATATTTCCCGAGCCAGTAATCATGAGTGAAACGATATATGAAGTCGGGGTCTTTTAGGATGACAGTGCGGTAGGCAGCCGTTCGCCCGGACAGACACGGTACGCCTCCATCAATGTGAGTGGCCGAGGCAATCTCGATGTTGCGTATGGTAAGACGGAAAGCAGCCAAAACTTCCCACACTGTCATCTTCTTTCCAACAGGCTGTACACGTTGCGAGGTGCCAACACCGCCAACCCTCTGGTCCTCGAAGCACGCAAGCATGTACGGAAGCATCATTGGAGGCCAAATAGCGTCGTCATCCGCAAATACGATTATATCAGTCGTCGTATTCTTGATTCCATGCGACATTTGCAGACGTTTGTTCGCGAAAGGGACAGTTAAAACACGAATACGAGAAGGGTCAACGGCATTCGCAAGCTCTTGCAGGGGCCCTAGCATCTTTTCCTCAGTAATAATAAGGATCTCCTTTGGCTTTCCAACGAGCCAACTGTGAGCGGCCTCCTTAAATTCTTCGCCGGCATCGATAGTTGGCACTATGATTGTCACGTCCTCCGATGCGATGTAAGTGGGGTTTTCGGGGAGGGGGACTGGTCTGTACGCCGCAGCCGCAGAGATACGGATGATATACCATAAGTAGCGGTAGAACCTAGATCGAAAGTTTTGTGACTCAGTTCTCCGTTGTCGGAGAAAGCAGCACAAAAGCCGAGAGTCACAATAACGGCATACCCGATAACCCCAAATGGAACGACTGATGGTAGGATGAACGCGTATTAGTGCCTAGAATACACAATATAATCAACGACATTACAAAACACGCACAGATTGCAAAGCGGTCAGAGGTCAGATACAACATCTTTGGACACCGGTGACCAGGAGCAAATCGTTGTGAGCGGCCCTAATAAAAAAAGGGCCCTATGAAGACTTGGGGAGGGGAACGGGACAGAGGGAACGAAGGAACGTGGGGTGCAGCGGTTGGAAGACGGATTGTGAAGGGAGAAATTTGCTTCCGCAGCACAGCTCAACGGCATGACAATATAACAATATAATTCGGACAACTCCGTTACAGTTCAAGCTCTGCCTCGTTGACAAAAAATACACAACCAAAGAAATGATGATGAATTTACCCTCATGGTGGACGTGGCAGTGCGGCTGTCCGTCCATACACCGAAATGTACATGAGGGGATTCTCTCTATATGAAGGGAGGTTGCTGTCGGGTTCGTGTATGTAGTCCTCGAGTTTTGTAGCGTCCGGGCAAGCTCAAGATACGTGTTACCTCATCATCAACAGCGGCGACGCACCAAGCCATCTGAAAATTACCAAGGCCGAGTGTCAATTGACAATGCAAGCTATGTAAGGTACACGACTACAAAACCTATGGATATGTATTATGGCGATGAGTATCTTCATCCCCTGATGAAGAATACGTAATATGCAAAAGGGGGGGCGATCACCGTCTTCAGGACCCGACGGTAGAGTTCCACGACCAACGACCTTCAGCGAAGCCTTTCGCGGTGTCTTCCAAGACTATGTCATTACGCTTGGCGACATATACCTGAAAAAATTGACAGTGAGATCTCAGTGTAAAGGTATCTTGTTCGAATGTACACACAGTCTTATCGGTCATCTTCTGGCGCAGCACTGGAATGGTTTCCGGCTCGATCTGGCTCTCCAGGAGCTCAGACAAGTCCTCGACAGCTTTCTCCAAATCACTGTGGAACATTGTGAGGTGTTGTTATGAAGTTCAAACGACGAATGGATAGCTTACGCTTGGTTATCCTCAAACAGCTGCTTGGCATTGCCTGTCCGGTGAAAGGTTTGGATGATGTTCAGAGACCGATATGAAGTGAAGGTCACTTGCCTGATTCCAGGTAATACGCCATAGCGTATGTCCACTTGAGTGTCGTTCGGCACTTTGTAACTTCGTCCACAGCTTTCTTGGCAAACTGTACTTCAATCCAGGTGAGATTCGAAGTGATCTGCATCTCCTCCATCTTCTTCTCGGTTTTTGCGTAAAGGTCAAGGGTAAGACGGGACGATTGTTCGTGATTAGCCCAGCGATTATAATACTAAAGGGTTGAAGCGGTTGATGCCTTCCTAGAAGTCGCGCGAAGATAGAATGGAAACTTACATGCAGGTATCGCTCGAGGGATGCCCGTGAACGAGATTG
Organism: Cantharellus anzutake; assembly: GCF_015039405.1. NCBI lineage: Eukaryota > Fungi > Basidiomycota > Agaricomycetes > Cantharellales > Hydnaceae > Cantharellus > Cantharellus anzutake. Next base: position 411,768 of record NW_024067004.1, read on the forward strand.
GGCATCACGAGCATCTTGGCTCTCTTTCTCGTCGTAGCGGTTACATGAATACCAAGAATTTCCGTGTTCTGCCCAAGATCCCATACAAACCCAGCAAAACCTTAACAAACACATCAGTTGAGTTCCCTCCAATGACTTGTCAACACGTCACTCACTCATTCTTGCACTTCTTGCAGGTCATATGGCTATAACATTACGTTGTTAGATGCAAACACAGAATTAGTCATCAGACACTCACTTGCATCCACCGTTCTTCTCAATGGTACTCTGGCACTTTGTGCATTCTTTAGTATTGCTCTTGATCCAATTAGCCGTCTCGCTGTCATCCGCACATTTCTTCAGCCACATCTTAGCAATGGCACACATGCAAGGCGCATGCCCTTCTGCTTGTTGGCATCCAAAGCAAAATTTATGATTGTCTGCGCATTGCACTGTAGGAACGATCGTCTCCAAAGCACCCTTCGTACTCGCCGTTGGGCAAGAAACTGCGTAAACGCAACTAGGGTGTGGGCAGAATTTCAATTCGGGATTATTCGAGACATAATCCCGCACGAGCAACTCCATATATCTAGCACAGTCCTGGGGGCCGCTACCTTGCGAAGGAAATTGTCGTCAATCTGAATATGGCAATCGTCGTTCATGCATTGAATAGCGCATTCTCCTTCAGAGCGGATTTTTGTGTGGATGTAGGTCTCCCAGCAGGAGGAACAATATGTGTGACCACAGCTGAGCGCCAAGGTCTTCTCCGGGTTCTCGTCGCAGCAAATCGGACACACAAAGACCTCGATGACTGGAGCTTGTTGTTTTCCAGATCGCCGAGTCACCCGTCTTGTATAATCAGGAGAAGTCCCACGTTTGCTGGGTACCCTTGGAGAGAGAGGCAGTGATCCGGATCGAGACATGGAACCAACGCCCGGATCAGGAACGCCAGCATCCGACAGAACTCTGACAGGATCATCCATGTACTTCTCTATCAGTCTCTCCTTGTTCCATTGCATATGCTTCAGAAGAATGTATGCCGCGCTCAACTATATGGTCGACGTGGAGTGCGGCGATGCGTGCGGTGAATTTAATTTTAGTTGTTGTGACGTTCAGCGACCGGAGCGCAGTTGAAGTAGTACGTACAGAGACGCCGAATATTCCAGCAACGTGCTCAGCATCCTTCTTCATGTCCGATTCGAGGTTTTGGACCGAAAGACTCTGTGACTCGACTTCATGAAAAGGTCGCGCTTTCCCCTTCCCCTTAAGGCGCTGAGCTCAGCGTTGAAGACATAGTCGTCGTCCGAGATATCCCCGTCATCTGGGGAGGAGTCTGAAATGCTGGGTGAGACGAAGGCATGCACAGGGAACGCAGCCGAAGGTGGACGCACCAGAGTTGTCATCCTGAGTCCCGTCGATCATATCTTCATCGTCGGAACGGAACGAACCTTCAGAGGCGGAATCGTAGTACATTTCATCATCAGACATAGTGAAGGCGTTAGTTCCGTGAGAAGTGAAATAGGGGGTCGTGTGCTGAAGGGGAGGTAAGTTGGAAGAGGTCGTTTAGCCAGATTGCGGAGTCGGATCCGGAGAATACCGTCCACTTTTGCAATTTCTGCGCAACTGCTCGCTAGTTCACGTCCACAGCACAGACTTAATGCCAAGGCCCAGTGCACCCAAGTGGGGTCTCCCTGTTATCGTCCTTTATTGCTTGCTTTTATCAATCGACAACACGGCAACATTAACACAGCTTCAGTTTGCAGCCTTGGTGCCTCTCCTTAGCTATTCGCCCTACTATTGTACACTATGAACCACCTCCAACCACATTGATCGCCCGTCCGAAGCAGCTAGAGTGTCCCCAGCTTCTCCCCAGCTCGGAGAAAAATATTATTATATTCACACGTGGCATACTAATGAATTGGACGCATTGAATAGCTAGATCTCTCCTGGACGCCATCAGCGCTCATCCTCATACAATGCATTCTGTCATGGACCACGCTGAACACGGACACACTGCTGTAGCGAGATGCAGCATGTACATGTATGCCCTCATCCCCTTTACTGCGTTACAAGGCCTTAAGACGCTTTCTCGTCGTAGGCTTTGGAAACGAATATTGTTGATACCTGTGTCGTCTTCCGCTCATGGCATATTCGGACGCAGTTTGGGTTCTTCCTCTCCTTCGTCGTTATCGTTTTACTCGGAGTTCTATACGAACGTCTCCGAAACGATCAGCGCTTACTTGACGTCAAGATCTCCGCGGAGATCGTTCAAGAGAGGAACGAAAATACAGAAAGACAAGAACTATTGAACACTGGGCCAAAGAGGCAAGCATATACTTGGCATGTCACATATCATCTAACGGAAGCTTGATTTTGTTGGGTTGGGTTGGGGTTCAGATACGCTGTTCCTCCTTTTCGACGAATTCAACGAGCCTTGCTTTACGGCGTGTCCACCTTTCTCTCGTTCTTCCTCATGTTGATCTTCATGACTTATAACGTATGCCGTCCAAATATCTGTTTGCTTGTCTTCAACAAACAGTGAATGTTCATTAATAGGCATACCTCATCACAGCCGTCGTACTCGGTGCAACCATCGGCCATTACATTTATAGCGAAGGAATCGAAGCAGATGCTGTACTCTTCGGGTCCCCTCAAGCTCTGCCGAAACCCCCTTGCTGTTGAAGATCGAAATTCCCAGAAGGCGTGGAATTGAACGATTGTCCACAATTCATATGTGTATCATCTGTCACTGAGAAGTTCCGTTGATTGTTGGCACCTTCTTGTTGTCCCCTGCCAGTACTCTGGACCTGCTTACGAATTCTTCTCTTCTATGTATCAGTAGCGTTTTGTGATTGCATTCAACCACGCAGTTCCTGGGCTTCGGAACTTCCCGAACACGTACTCGGCACCACAAGGGAGTGAGCTGGTTCAGTGAAATCACCTCGAACTTCAATTTTCGGTCGTCATTCTGCGTGCATCTAAAAATACACTTACACACCTTAAACCTTTTTTGGCATTGAAGCTTCTCTCCAAGGTGGAGCAAACACAGGATTTCTTTTGTCACGCTCAGACGACTTGAGTCCCTTCATCCAGCAAGTACGGTATGAAACCCGGCTCGGCTCTTACACTTTCCCTTCCGGGGCACACGCTGGCTGCGGATACCCCCACATCAAGGAGAACCCGAAGCTAGGAAGCGCCACGCGGCCCCCGTTCTTTTCTTTCAGCAAACTGTTCAGTCGGTTTGCATAAGCCCCTTTGCACGTACGTATGGGCCAAACAGATGGTCCACGGTGCGGCTGTGCAGCCCTGATAGGCGGGCTGAGCTGATAGTATCGTGTAGGTGTTGTGATGCGGGAAGGCGCACAGATACTGTCGCTTGAGGATTCCTTCACTTGAACAGGAGGATGCTAACTGGCTCAGCAAGTCACCTCTAGCCTGGTCATCTCAACATGCGCGTATGATCAGTAATCAATGTTGCGTAGCAAGCTGAAATAGACTCCTTCCGGTTGAGGGCTCCCATAATGTAGTACTATATATGCTTACACACACAACTCCGTTCCCCCAAAACCCCACGCTTCTTTAGCGAACCAATCACCCATCCGATCTGTCCCATTTCAGGCAATGAAGGACTACAGCAATTTTCTCATGAATTTGAGACTCAAAGTATAGGGGTGTGACTTGATAGCCCACGCATGGCTATGATTCTCCAGTAATGCATATTCCGCGGACATTTGCACTACCCATTCACCCATCCAACTCCACTACCACGTCTCAAAATGTCAACTATCTGGGCAGGTAATAAAACCAATATTTAGCACTGTCCCTCGTTACTCCTCTAATGGAGGCTCACAGAACCAAGTATACAAACCTGAGCTCCGTATGTTATTTCTTGACGATACATGGGCGTCGTGGGATCTTACAGCTGGCTCGGGCTTCCAGATCCTCACGGTGCAAGTGGCTTTCCACTTGAGAACAACTAGTAACACAAGCTAGGTATCTACCGTGCGTTTCTCTCTTGTGTGCGTTCCTCAACATACCGTTCATTCGATGAAGGATTCCTGCTGGATACTCCAATCACTGGTCTCAATATGGCTTGCAATCCCCTCGGCTGCCAGCACGTCATGCGTCTACTGCAACTCCCCTTCAGGAATAATCCTCGCCTGTGTTAATCGCAGACACGTCTACGGAAATGAGGGCTGACAATATCCTTATTCCAGTTATCTTCCGTATGCATGTGTCATACATTTGTACGTCATATTCGGTTTTGCTGTTCGATAGATCATAGAAGACGCGCGACTGAGCGAACAGGGACAGCCAGCTAGGCACATCTTCAGCTTGCCTTCGGATGGATATATCTGGAAGCTTGATTTTAACCCGTGCGCATTGCGCGCTGCCTGAATACTCCATGTTTGCATGAGATAGGACGGCAAGCTAGTCGAGGCGCGACTCAGAAGGGGGCGTTGAGATGTAATGGAAGCGTGTCAAAACAATCTCAAGGACACCACTCAGCCAAGCAAAGTCCCAATTGGAGGTCACACACAATGGTATGTCTTTGGTGCATGGACGATGAGGAGCCCTCGCTATGCATGCCAATAGCGATGGTTTGCCGATCACACGAAATCTTCCAGGTGGATATAATATAAGAAGGGGCAATATAATGGGGGGGCTCCGCATGCTCCGATAAAAGCGTAGATGCCATTAAGTTCATCGTGTTTGATTTCGGCAAATGAGCATTCATAGGGAATGGCGGTCGGATCGGAGATTGGAAGTCCAAGTATATGTCGGATGAACTGGAGTTTTTGCGGACAGAAACCACTTCTCCAGTCACCACATCCCAAATTCGTACCGTGTTGTCACGGGATGCTGAGGCTAACCTCAAACCATCAGGTGCAAATGAGACCGAGTTAACATAGCCAGTGTGCCCGCGGAGAACGTTGAGCCCTCCCCCAGTCCCCGCGTTCCAGATCCTAACCGTGTTGTCACGAGATGCTGAAACTACCCTGGATCCATCGGGTGAGAACGAGGCCGAGTTAGCCCAGTGGAGGATCTTGAGTCCTTCGCCAGTTACTGTATCCCAGATTCGTGCTGTCTTGTCGCTGGATGCGGAGGCTATCTGCGATCCACCAGACGAAAATGAGACGGAGTTGACCCACTTGGTGTGCCCTCGGAGAATTTCAAGCCCTTCCCCAGTCACGGCATTCCAGATTCGTACTGTCTTATCACCAGATGCTGAGGCTAGCCTCGATCCATCAGGGGAGAATGATACGGAGTCGACCCACTTGGTGTGTCGGAAGACCTTGAGCTCTTTCCCCGTCACCGCATCCCATATTCGTACTGGCTCATCAAGGGATAAGCTACCCTTGATCCATCGGGTGAAAATGAAACTGCGTTGACTTCACCAGTGTGCCCACGGATAGTGTTGAGGCAATCTTCCCATCCATAATCGTGCCCTTGTACCGTTGGGAGGTGTTCAGAAGATGATTGATGACCTTGTCTTTGCGGAGGCGGATCAGGCGGATCAGGCGGATCAGACGCAGCCGAATGGGCGATATGTCCAGCAGAAGCTGGAATGACTCCATAGTATTAAACGACGATATTGCAATAAGAGTTGGAGTAGAATCTTCCCCAGATTCCGGTGTTGTGATTGGCGGTTCTGGTTCTGTGGGCTGACATTACATATCTTGCCGACAATCGGCTAGTCAAGTGGGGATCGCATACCTCACACCACGTAGTGACTTTATCCAATTCAACAAGAATATTCTTCGTTGCCCCAGCAGGCTTAAGAGTTCTAGCCATTTTGTTGCTGATCTAGCAATGAAGGTTTCCAGTTTGTTCGTTAACTCTGTTGAAGGGGTTTCAACTTCCGCTATATGGAGAAGGCCATATAGCGCGGCATATTGAACATCAGGGGAGATCTTTGATTTGATCCTGAGAGCGAGGTTTGGAATGTTAGAGTTGAGTATTAAAGGGTTGGGGAGTGGGAGAACATTTCCCTCCGGCAAACCGTCAAAGGATTTCGATACAGTACTTGTTAAAATCGCGGCATTGCAGCCCGATCCTCTGAGCACGATATCACAGTGTCATTAGATGTTATCATAGATATGCGAATGTTGACGTGCATCCAGGCCCTGCGCTGGGTAAGCGATCCTAGCAAGAAATGCCCCAATCGAGTGAGGAAGCCATCCCCTTGGCTTCATAGAGTCCAACAGAGTCCAAAGGTTGCCACGGAGGATTAGAGATCTGTTGTGGGGATCAAACCGTAAACAACAATAGTGCGCCGCGATAGAAACAACACATACGGAGCCTTGACTTTGTAAAGCCGTCATGATCTGATGCTGGATTAACAACGCTCCAGCAGTTTTCCTAGAGCGATCATAGTCATGAGCTTCCCTCAAGGGTCTTATCGCCACGGGGTCATACCGGCCAGACTGTATACTCCCGCAGTTCTTCACTGACAATGCGAAGATGGATGCCAAAATCACCGAGAAAGGGGTTTTTTTTTTTTGAAAATTTGAATGTTCTCTCGGCTCGCCTTTCCTATCAGAGCTTCTTCAGACGCCGAGAGCTGAGCCTGCAAGCGCATCAGCGGTACATTCGGCAGCGGATCGGGGGCATGCAACCTCTCACCACATCATCTTAAGGGAATATGATCCCCCAGAGCCCCGAATCAATAGAACCGATCCATTCGAAAAGGTGGAAAAGACGGAGAGTGCGGAAAAGTTGGCATTGGAATGGGGAGAAAAGGTACGTGCTAGAGTGCCTGTGGTGAGGTGGATACTTTCATTATCCTCGATTGGCTCAAGAGCATTCAAGCCGGATGCTGTCCCAAAAAAACTTTCCTAAGTAGGGCGAGGAAACAACGATACCGTCACATCAATGCCGAGGCGGATAATCGGGCACCAAATAGTCGCTCACAGGATGCTGGTCTTCAATCTCCCCCCTTCTTCGATACTCGACAGCTCTCCACTAGATGTCAGCGCATTACGGATCAGCGGAGGATGGCCAGAATCGAAATCTTCATCAATTTCTTCAATACATTGGAGAGACATCTGCTAGATAAGTGAAATAACGCTAGGACTCTAGCCTAGCTTCCAGCTCGAAAGCTTGGAACACGTACCATTGATGGTGGCGACATGCCTTCAGAGATCTAGACGCCAGCCATTATGTAGTTGTCGTTGTTTATTCTGGATATTTATCCTGCAAACCATGGGCTGCTCGTAGGCACGGGTCGGGGTGAATACATGAAAATAAAGAGAAAAATAAAGAGATAAGTCCGATTTGGGTATGTCTGTTTGTTCTGTCCAGGAAATGCCCCAAACACTGCTCCACTCTCAAGTCGTCGCGTATGGGTTGGCAATCGTTAAAAGCGAATGTCATGTCTCGGGGTTTTCCTCATCTACTCGGTCATTCCTCTTCTCATATTCACCGCTCGCTGACAGAAAACCTGCTACCCGCCCAATGCCTTTTTCCTCTCCCAGGGGGTCGGCAAGGATCAGATTATTTTCGCTGTCTGAAGCTGTACACAAGGCATTCCAGAAGTATGTGTTGTCTCGTTTCTACGAGTTCTCCGCAGATGCAACTAGGGTCCTCTTCTAGGAGGAACTGTTCGTAGTATTGTCCGATAAAGGCGTGGTCAGTGCGGATTTGTACAAGGCAGCTGAAAGATCTGCGGGACAGTGATGTGAAGCGTTTGGTGGGGCGAAGGTGTGGTTCTAAGCAGTTGCATATATAGTATTCTGATGGTATATACCTGTTGTTTAGGGTCTGTGTTTCAGTAGGAAATCCATTCGATCTTGTAGCGGCATTTGTTTAAGTTGCACATAAATGCCGCTGAGGCGTTGAACGAGTATTCGGAAGGGAGGTTGGGGCCTTCTTTGGCCAGGATGTCAGCGCGTTCGTTCCCTTTGATAACAGGGACCCATTTGATTTCCATGCGGCAGTGTGGGCGTCTATCTAGCAGGCCCAGAACGGTTTCGCGGAATCGTAGTGATTGTTGGATATCTAGGTTGCCAGTATACGTTGAAGGGCCCGGTGTTGTCTGAGAAGATTGAGAGGGTAGGTATGTCCTCTTTCGGGAAGTGCTCGTCGAGCCAGACTCTGAGGTGTTCTGATCCTTGCGCCAGGCCTTCCATTTCTGCATCATACGCCTCTACCCCTTTCCTGACATTCGCACATTGGTAGGCTGCGAACCCATATCCCCCTTTTCGAACGCCCTGGTCATACGCGAGTGATCCGTCAGTGTATAGTAAGATGTGGGTTTTATCAAGTTTCCATTTTTTTCAAACGGTCTTTGTGTTCCTTGGCCCAGGTTTTCCTAACTGATACCCTGGTATTTCCATTTTCACCCTTCCAACTAGGTCGTCTATTGTTGTTGGTTCTGGCCATAGGATTGTCGGATCCATTTCGATATCGATTATGTAATTCAGGTGTGGCATGCTCTTCGATCCATTGGGCAACACTTCAATTTCTAAATGCACAAGCCCTTTGGCTGTCACGGCCCTTCCTGCATTCCTCCGAGTCCGCAATGAGTACGGGGACACACTGCCTCCACCTGCCCAATCAGATGCCATCGAGAACGTTACAATTTGGGGACCAAATACCTCACCTGCTCGACGGTTGGGGAAGCAAGACCATCATTTGCACGATAGCTCAGCTCTCATCGTACATTTATAACGAGAGGATAGACTAAGCTCCATGGGGTTGGCCTAACAGGCGGGGGATACCATTTTTGTCTGTGTGTTTTTTTTTCGTATAATTTGTGCTACCAAGGACAATTGGGCCAAGACTGGTTCATTGCTACTTTTGAAATCAGTTGCGGCCGCAATATTACTGTGTGCTAGAGCAGTCAGCAGCTCGGAACTAGCCAACACCCCAGCAGCACAGTTCCGACGATTCCATCCAAATATCCTATTCGAGGGCATTCCTTTCCAAGCACCTATCCAATTTCCTCAGCGGGGCATCCTTTCGAAGTTTGGAATCTCATCGCTCTGGAATGTATATGACGATCTTGTTCAACTAATGCTGCAGTCCTGGGAGGGACAGAGACGCTACGAACCGTTCCGAATGGTCAGAGAACATCGCGAAGAGAGAGTGAGGTTGGCTACGGGTTTGTGCTTGAATATATGGCCAGTAGAAGAATGAGGAAAATGATTCGGGTTAGCTGTGGCGCAGACGCGCAGCTAGACTCCGTTGCGTAGAGGGCATGTTCATAAATTCTGCATGAGTGTGCGTATATCCGCTAACTCATGACCCCTTCCAAGACGTTCCAACGGAACAACCATGCCGGCATATAACCGCCAAAGGTAATTTGCATAGATGTCAGGATATTCAGAATGAAGCTGATGAGAGCGTAATCTCGCCTCTTCACCCATATCGAATGCTTCTGCATAGCGCCCCACGCGTGAAAGTATCTTGGATAGATCCCGCAATGCCCAGGCTAAATTAGCGACATATGAGGTCGGATGAGTAATGTGCAGATGACGCCAAAGAGAAATGGATTCTTCGATGAAGGCCACTGCTTCAGCGGGACAATCAAGGTAATCGAAGGAGAGAGCAAGATTGTGGAGTGATTGAGCCAAATCTGGGTTGTATGATGTGGGATGAACAGCAACGAGCTTGCGCCAGAGCTTGACACTCTCTTCGATCACTGGGAGTGCATCGGAATAATGTCCCAGATTGTCCAAAGATATCTTGAGACCGTTGAGCGATAGAGCCAAATCTGGGGTGTATGACGTGGGATGAACAGCAACAAGCTCACGCCAGAGCTTGACACTTTCTTTGATCACTGGGAGCGCCTCGGAATGACGTCCCAGATTGTTCAATGACATGCAAAGATTGCAGAGCGATCGAGCCAAATCTGGAGTGTATGACGTGGGATGAACAGCAACGAGCTCGCGCCAGAGCTTGACACTTTCTTCGATCACCAGGAGCGCCTCGGAATAACGTCCCAGATTATCCAAAGATATCTTAAGACTGTTGAGCGATTGAGCGTGATCAGGAGTGTATGACGTGGGATGAACAGCAACGAGCTCGCGCCAGAGCTTGACACTTTCTTCAATCACTGGGAGCGCCTCGGAATAACGTCCCAGATTATCCAATGATATCCTAAGATTGTTGAGCGATCGAGCCAAATCAGGAGTGTATGATGTGGGATGAACAGCAACGAGCTCGCGCCAGAGCTTGACACTTTCTTCGATCACTGGGAGCGCATCGGAATAATGTCCCAAATTATCCAATGATATCTTGAGACTGTTGAGCGATTGAGCCAAATCTGGGGTGTATGACGTGGGGTGAGCAGCAACGAGCGCACGCCGCAGGTTGACACTTTCTTCAATCACTAGGAGCGCCTCGGAATGATGTCCCAGAGCATCCAATGATATTTTAAGACTGTTGAGTGATTCAGCCAAATCTGGGGTGTATGATGTCGGATCAATAGCAACGAGCGCGCGCCGAAGCCTGACACTTTCTTCAATCACTTGGAGTGCCTCAGAATGACGTCCCAGATTTGCCAATGGTATCTTGAGATTGTGGAGTGCTCGGGCCAAATTTGGGGTATATAATACCAGATCAATAGCAACAAGCTCACGCCAGAGCTTGACACTTTCTTCCATCACCGGGAGTGCCTCGGAATGACGTCCCAGATCATCCAATGACATCATAAGACCGTTGAGCAATTCAGCCAAATCTGGGGTGTAGGACTCTGAGTCTGCGGACACGAGCCAACGGCAGAGGGTTACGGAATCCTTCGCCGACTCATGTGCCTCCTGAAATCTTGAAAAGAATGCCAGATTCCGTCTCACATCGTCAAGTACTTGGATCAACTTGTGAATGTCTTTCTTTGAATTCCGGTCAATACTCAACTGAAAGTGAACAAGACTGAGTAAGAATCCATTATAAGCCTCACTGCTATTTCATACCTTAGCCCACTCAGGAAATGATGATACACTGATGTACCCTTCTGTTCTCACACAGACCTCCACCCAGCGCGTTATATGCTGATTCAGAAATGCGAGAACCGATCCGTTGAGAACCTCTAGTGGCTCCTGAACTTTATTGAGGTGGCACACGGTGTACCGACACGAGTAACGGAGTTGTTCCGACAGCATCTCTTGAGGGATGCGCGGAAGTTCATCCTTTTGGCCCAAATATTCGATCAGCCCCAAACCCTCCACACAGCAAAGATCCTTATTCAAGATCTCGGTACAGCGTAGGGCCATGGTGGCATTCACCCTTCTCGTATCCACCATGTAACGATGATCAAGTGACTCAGGACCGATTTGGCTTGTGAGAAACTCGCGGAACGACTGATGAATGATGCGGATCGGTGTGTCGGAATTGGGGACCCCTAATAAGAGGGAAGCAAGTTCAACCAACGTGTCGCGGATGGAAGAGTTTAAGAACGGTGACAAAATTGCATCCCATGCCGCAATAGACAGCGGTTGTTCGGCAATCAGGATCGCCCCCATGACGATGGGATAGTCATGCACGAAATCCTCCTCTCCCCAGCCACATTTATCTAGGATGGTCGTATACAGCGTACCCATCACTCCTTCAGGAGAATCTGTTGATCGAGAGGTACCTGTGTTGAGCAGCCTATCCAGCGATTTCCTCGGGTTCTTCGCCAACCTCACATAACGGAAGACAGTGCTGATCCAGATGAACAAGCCACCGGCTTTTTCCGATATGTCTTGAACCAATGAATCTTCCTCGAATTCGTCTTCGCAACCAGAACAATCATCCTTTAGACGATGCAGCTGCGTGCGGACGTAAACAGAGCAGTCTTGTTTATTGGCATTATCCAAGATATCTATGCCAAACCGGTCGATGGGAAAATTGGGTGAGAGAAGACGATTCACGAGGTAAGTTGGTCTTGATGTGACAAAGAACTTGATGTTGGATGGCAATTTTGGTGTTCTTTTCGAAGTATATCGGCAAGGCGTTCAAAGTCTCGCGGCTCACACTCATCCAAAGCATCAACGATCACCACCACGGGATCGCCGAAAGCCCTCCGACGGAGAGGTCCAGCCACGAGCCTCTCGAATTGTACCGGGAAAGATGCAGTTGCGAGGGTTGGATCGTCCCTAAGAATGGATATGATGGAGGCACAGTATGACGGGTTGCGCTTTGCTAGAGATCGAGCCATGCCACTGAATAGGTGATCCGGCCGTGACTGCTCGCCGGCTTTGAAGAAAAAGGTCAACAACAGTGACCCTTCGCTCTCGCATTTCGCCGCGATTGAATGGGAAACCGATGTCTTGCCAGCACCAGCCACGGCTGTCAATAGCATCACCCGCTTCGTGTCGTCCTCCATATTACGACACCAGCTCATGACACAGTCGATAAGACGTGTTCGGGTACCCTCCAGGCACGCCTCAGCTGGGTCATGATGGGCGATGGTCGGATATCGCAGTTCACTCAAAACTGAGTCGCTCTCTGAACGGCTTTGGTTATTTACTACGTCTGTTAGTTTGGCGCCAACCGTTAGGCTAAATCTCAGCTACATGATCCCGAACGAGTCAGGATAGTAGAGGAACAGCAATGCGAGGAATAATTACCTGAAATGATGCCAACGCTTTGTCGAGAACTTTCTTGAAGTCATCAATCCTGCCCGGATCCTTCGACTGTGAGAAGTAGTTGGTAAGAGCGTGCCGCTTCTTCATTTTTGCGAGGATTGGTACGATGTCGTTGGCGATCTGTTTTAGCGCGCTGTGGAGTGGCGCGTAAATGTGATAGCCGGCCGGCCAAAAATCCATCGTACGCACTCGTCCAGCTTCTTGGCGTTCTCCAGCCAAGGTTTTGCCTCTTCCGTTAAAGTGTCATAGGATTCGATGGCCGCTAGCACGTCCGCTACAACATCAACCACATATTTCCCAAATTCCTTCCATTCTTTCTTATCTGACTTGAACTTCTGCGTGTTACGAGTGATGAGCGTTGGTTCCTGATTCATCATAACCCACTACTTACTTGGATCTCGCTAAAGATGAAGAGGGCGGCGCTAGTGGGACCTTTGAGGGGAGGGAATGCATCGGATGCAGCATTGATGGCTCTGAGAATTGGGATCGCGAAGTCACCTCCTGCTTCTAGAAGGCGATCGACATCCCGTCTGAGAGCGTTGGCCTTCTCCTTGAGCGACATCGTTGACAGGGGACAGGCCAGTGTAGAGCGATAACAATGCGATGGCAGTGAGGCAAATATGTGCTGCACTGCCCAAGAGCCATGTGAGGTACCGCGCCTTTCAATGGGTCACTTATGGAAGGTGAACGCGAGTCCATCTGTTGGGGAGTTTCGATGCTCAAGATATTGAAATCCGCCATTGAGAAGAAAGAGGGGATGCAGGTCGATCGTCCTGGTTGCGCAATAACGACAGGACGAGCACAACGTCAATTCTGGATCCCACAATATCACCGTGACACTGAGTTGATGATTATTCTTCGAGACACGTGATACCGAGAGAGCACTTTACGCCAACCGCCAACATAACACATCCACTGACGTTGTGGCTTTTAGATCGATCCCATTAGAGTCCCTTTTCTTTGAACTCCCCCGGACGAACAATGAGCACATATTTTCTCTAACTCCACCCACGGTCGTTGTATCTCCCACTCAGTCATAGCTTCACTCTCCGCCTCTGACATACTCCACGCTATATCATATCTATCCCTAGATTGGACGAAGGACATGGCTGCGAGAAGTGTTCCTCAACAAGGCGTCTCAAGGTCTTGCGCTAATAAATGACTCAATTCGCCGACACACCACCTGGCCTCAGGAAGGAGACAACAGCTGTGGAACCATTTTGTTCCGATCAAATCTACTTGGTCTCTCGTTTCATCGTGCTCATTCTCCGATCTCTCGAGGGAGGGTGGGGCCCGGACGTACCGCATATTCGCCTGACCATTGTTGGAGGGCCGTAAACGGTTATCTGTGATACCTACCAATTGCCAATACTGAGCGTCCAGCTAAGGAATGATGCACCACGATAGCAGCTACAAGCGATAGATCGAAAGCAGTCTCACTCACCGTATTGCGCGTATGGGGTCTTTGATTTGGATCCTCAAGTCCCCTTCGAGTCCAATCTAGGAATGCACCCGATGCAACTTTACTCAATATGCATGCTCTACGCTCTCCATCACGGCCACACACGAGTATACTCCCACCTATCATCTTCAGACAATAGCCCACGGAACCTCCATCGCCGTAGTTGAGGTAAATACTTTCACTGAACGAGAGAGATGAACCGTGTGAGCGAGACGTTATGGGCATGTGCATCAGAGCGAAGAAGGATGTTGCCAAGCAGCTGGGGGACCGGGCGAGTCAATACTGGTGATCCGCATCTCACAATCGGTAATTTGCACGAGATTTCCGTCAATGGCGACGAGAACAAGCACGCGAAATGCGACAAGTAGTAAGTACCCTGTGCAGGATTTCGGAGGGCAGTCCACGTTCATTTCTCCCTAACTACGTCCGCATCTTAGCATGCAAGACGTGCCAGGTCACAACTCGGCCTATTTACGCCGTTCGTGTCGCGGTGATTTCACGAAAAGATACCGGTGTGAACAGTCATAGAAACCAATTAGGGCCGACTGCGACCGCGCCATAAATGAGATTATTAGAACCAGGAAACAGCTGAATCGTTACGGTCGGATACTTGTAAGTCGTTTACATGGTCAGGCATATTCCAATAGAGGCTGGTAAACTGCCTAGGCCGGTCAGGCACCAGTGCTGCTGCTACGCTGTTATGCTGGGTGTCGATCGTTCAGGGAAGATCAATATTGCTTACTTACTAGCTCAAAGTACTTCCAACTTGATACATACAGTACTAGCGTTAATAAGTTACATGTCAGTATTAACCGGTTCCTGCACCTACTATAGTTATTATATACTAGGAGACACTCCTGACAAGAATGAGTCGAATATGGAACCTGGAAAAAAATAAGCTACTGGGTTGATGGGGGAGAATCGAAGCTGAGAGCTATGCTGGGGCCGGTGTCAGATGAACTCCATTACATAATTTCATTCACTGCAGTGTCCCCAGCAGTTGCCCTGATTTGGAAACTTATGTATACCCAAACGCAGACTTAGCCAGCGTATACCTCGCTTAACTGCACTACTTCGAAAATTAGAAATTCATCCCGCACAAGGAAACTCGCTCGTCAATAATTGGAGCCAGCGCAGCGCAACCGTCTCATAGGGAGCTTCACGTACGAACAGCTATATATGGGTATATAATAACAACCAGGCCAGGCACAAGCTCCCCCACCCGCTTGTCTCAAATTACTCTTATGTAAAGGGGAAAACGGCGGAACGAGGACGAGCGCCGGGAAGTTGTGCCGTGCATATTATGCATGGCATGGGCCACATGAACAAACGTACGCGTGCGGCAACCGTACGTTGCGTGATCAAAATCATGAGATGAGAGCGGAATCAGTCCTCCGAAAGATGACCAAGCGTCCCACCATTCTGGATATACATCGATCGCCAAACTGGTCCGTCGATCTAACGATCTAATCGCTAAGCACTCATTGCTGTGCTAAATACTTAAACACGTGTGGTCGGCTACCTGTACCCATCTTCCACAATGCACTCACAATTACAGCGCAACAACTTGAATCTTACGAGTTAGCAAATATTCTATATATTCTGGCAGCACAGTTTCTTGCAGTATAAAATGTCTTTCGCGACCATTTTTTTTTTGGCTTTACATATGTGATTACAGCGTTTCTTTTCTCTTTCCCCAGTACAACATGATGATGATGCCTGTTGAAGCCCGCCAACTAAAATACGAGTCCCCAGATCGAACGAGGAGTGGGAACCCAACGAGTCAGTTACCCCGATTGATCGATCGATATACGGTTGTACATAATAATAAATTTGTTTTTTTGTCTTGCTCAATCATCAGCCATCGCATCGTCCTTCGACAATCCAGCTTTCTTATGGGCTTCTTCGGATGTATAGTCGACTTGTTGACGATTACGACGTGTTCGAGAACCGACAATGTTACCCGGGTCAATCTATTGATAGACGTTCGAGTGTGAGATGGAACGCTCGTGCAAGAGAAAAAAAAAAGTGATCAAAGTCGATAAATAAAACATACCTTCTCTGCATCCTCATCCTCTTCGTCATCTTCCTCCTCATCATCATCATCATCGTCGTCCTCATCGTCCTCATCGTCCTCATCGTCGTCTTCCTCTTCCAGTTCATCATCCATCAATTCATCCTCACCATCACCGCCAGTAGCAGCTCCCTTTCCTTTTCCTTTGCCCTTGTTGAGCGGAGATTGGGGAGTCTTTCGAGTCCCAGCTCTCGTTGGACTACTACTGCACAGTTGAGTCGTGCGGTTATAATTGTTTCATGAGGTTATATAACCGTGTATTGTGGGTATGATTACGGGAAAAAAGGGTGGCGGTGAGTTATTTTGACCGTTTGTATGCATATATTGTTGTGCATTTGATGATCGGGGGGAGAACATTGATTGAGGCCGTCCGTGTGTATGTGTGTGTGTAGTATATGTCGCGGTGGGAGAGTGGGATAAGCCAGGGGTGAGTTTAGATAAGGTCGACAGAGAGGTTAGCGGGAATAAAAAAACCAGGGTTAGGGGGGTCGAGATGTTTCAATGTCACGAATGGAATGACATTTGTCATTGGGAGGGGAGGGATAGCGGGGGGTGCGGTGCCAGGCGGGAAACCAAGTCAAATTTTTCGTTGGATGGACGAACGGGCCGCCAAAAAGATCGCATGACATATGTAATAGATTAAGTAGACAGAGAGGACCAAGATTTAGGATATTGGGATTGGCCGATAACGGAGCGGACCGCCGAAGCCACGAGAGCAAGGGTTGGTGTTAGGGCGGTGAAGAACACGGGCGACGAGCCCGGTGAATTCAAAAAAAAGAGAGAGATTGATTCATGGATGCATGTTGAGATGAGACAGAGCGATCAGGGTCGGACGGGGAACCGCGTTTTTTTTTTGTTGCAATTTTCGGGTTGTTTCATGAGTCAAAATGGGAGACGGGGTTGGCAGTCAGACATTATTGATATTGTGATATACCCCCCCAAAAAACGACGTACGTGTTGGCCGTGTTGGCGGTAGTGGAGGACGTTCCTTTCACTTCGTCAGACATCTATCTTTCTTTGTTCGTTGACCGCGGCTTTGCAAGATGAGGCGATGTGTTCAGAGTCAAGCAGTAGGAAGAATAAGACGCCACAGAGGTCGAAGAACCGCAAGACAAGGGCCTAGGTTTTTGTCAAATAGTCGCTAGATCTCAAGCACTTGGGTTTGGTACAAAGATCGAAGAACTGAAAAGCGTTGGCTGGAGATTGATTATGTAACGGACATGATAACAAAGGCTGGTCGGCTTTTTCCACGAGAAGTTGGACTTTCCATGTTTAGGAACTGGCAATGCAAATATTACGTAATCATGACGTGAAATCATATTTGTGGAGGTATCGGACTGTCGAGCTTGTGAAAGGGCTTCTTTTCGAGTTTGAAGATGAAGGGCACTAAACAGGGGTAAAGGAAACGTTGTTGACTTCAAATGTCACAGAGATTGATTCCAGAACCACAGGACATTTGGAAGTACATATGTACACATACAGGAACCGACCAAGAGTTGATTGGGGGAGGCGACGGGGGGAGTCCATGGAGGGACACATATTGTTACAAGCAAACGAGAATACAAATCATTGAGAACACAAAACCCATTCCATTATTGTTAGAACTTTCCAAGCCATCGTTTTTGACCAGCCGATCGATCTGTATGAGTGGATGTATAAGTAGGCGTGTTAACTTGAGCGTAGATATGGAAGTGAGTTGCGAGAAGGATGTGGGGAGGGATAGAAGAGAGGACTATCGATTGACGAGATCGAACGCAACGTATGCATACGCGCATGCACAGTGCACCGAACCAGCCTCTTCTTCCTTCCGTTCAAAACACTACCCCGAACAGAACGAGGCGGAATACAGGAGAAGAGATCGAATTGGGAAAAGAACAAAGCCAAATCCTCACCCTATTAAGTTATATTTCCGTGTCCCCCCGTCGCTCGCACTGGTTTAGCAATAGCATGGCCTACAATAACAAGGGCAACAACGACATCCGCCACACCTGCAAGGGCAGCAACGACAAGGGCAACAGCGGCACCTTCGACCAGCCGTTCGCTCTTCTGCTCCTTTATCCACTGAAGACATTCCATCACCTTCTTCGCGTGAGGTGGAGGCGGGAGGAGGATCGGCGTTTCCGGAGTCGCAGCAGCATGATGATGGTGATGACGCTGGTGCGTCTTTGGATGGCCTGGGTGTAGGCGGGTGCGAAGACAGGGATGGGTGAGGTTAGGGTCGTTCTGCGAGAGGGGACTATAACGTACGCGGTAGAACCAGCGCCAGAGCAACAGGATCCTTCATCTTTTGCATCGTTTCCCATATTGTTTTTTTATCTCGTCTTTGTGGGTACTAGTCAGAGAGATGCGAGGGAGTTCGACCTGCTGGTGAGATGAGACGAAGGAGAGACGATAGGCCAGACTTTTATACGTCGAGAGACTTAATAAGTTGAAATTCGTCTGTAGTTCAGAGTCTACCCCAGAAACGGCCAGCCAACTCCGGTCACATTGCTTCAGGGTGAGTGATTGTATACCGCTGTCGAATTGCATGGCGCCCCCCGATGGGCAGTGAAGAAAATCAGCCGTGAGCGTAATTGATTGGGCGCATGGAATTGCGCTCACCTTCGGACCCGAGGATGCGCAACTGTCATACAGCCGAGCTTTGTCATCTAAACGGGCGCAACTCTCCCATACAGGCGTCCGCGTGTGTGCTGTGCATGATACATAGCTAGTTCCAGACATGTCTCCCCCCCCAACGAAGGATAACTGACGAAATCCGAAGAAAGTTCGGTGGGTGGGATGATCGTTTTGCCACAACTGCGCCCCACTTGGCATATTCAATTGAGCCAAGAGATGCGCGCGCATCCTGTCACTCTGTGACAAACCTTGTCACCAAAACGGCATAAACTGTGTAAATGTCCCCCAGAGTCAAAAGGGTTTGTCCCCAGGGCTCGAACCCAAGCTCAAAAGTTCACTAGATCACACGGTGTCCAGATCTGGGGCTGTATAACCAGGAAGTAGTACTGTGTATTGCCAAACGTGGCTATAACACTTGGTTCTTGAGCGGGCATCACATATATCCACGCTGAGCGGTCTGGGAGAGGCTAGACTGCAGAGATGCATTTGGTATAGTTGTTGGAAGTCCTGCCATGCAGCCTGGGGGAACCCGGAGTCAATTAAATGCTGCTTGAGCGGCGATGCATTCGAAAGCGGTCAACGAAACAATTAGAGCAAGGGGGAACCAGTACTTGTGCCAGGTTGAATTGAATTGTTGACTCGTGAATCCACGTGGCGGTGGGTTCATTGCAGGAATGGGGAATGGGGAGCAGGGGCGCGGTGCCGGTCTTGAGCGTTCATTTGTTTTTACGTTTGACGTATCAGATTTTAATTTTTAGCTTCTTTCTTTGGCTGCAGAGATCATGATGGATTCTCGGTAATACTAAGGATGGCTAGGTCATGGATTTGTACGTACGGCCAGTCTGTGTATATACATATACAATATATATACGTGCGATCCTCAACTGGAAGAACGTAACGGGTGAAGGGTGAGCATGAAGAGGGAAGTTCAGCAATCTGATTCGACGTGGTTGATCTGGTTGACGGTGTAAGTATCCTTCCTCCCACACAAGTAACGAAGACCTGATTGATCCCGACCAGCCAATGATGATCAGTGACGTTGAAGCGCTGCAATTTGGATCACGCAACTAAAATGGGAAACAGCATCTTATTCAATTCAATTCAATACAGTATCGAAAACAAAAATGGTCAATTCTTTTGAGTACGAATAAATTTGGCCAACTTTCGCACGAACGGGGTCATACCTCATTCATTTTGAATAGGATAGATTCAAACATGTATTATCCATTCATTCCCGAATTGATTTGCCCAAATCCTCGGTTGAGACAATAGAAATTCATATTTGGTAATATTAAATCGTGCTGCTCCCCTTCGGACCTTCCCTTCCTCGCACGCTTGTTATTCTATACTCATTCAAACCATGTGGATTGGAAACATCGTTAGTTGCACAAAGGAATATAATATCCCCCCCCTGGTCGTGCGTTCCCTTCTCTCTCATCCTCACCCCTCCCTCTCTTTTCTCACCGTCACCGTCTTGTTCGACTGCACCCACACTCTCCTTTCACTCCTATAAACTCGTATCCTACCTCACTATTTTGCTAGTTCCAACCGGCCCTCAGCTCTAACTCTCTAGCTCTGCACTCCTTGTTCTTCTTTTCTGTCTTCAATCTTCGCTTGCACACACACACAGTCTACATCAGCACGCAATAACATACAACCAGTACTAATTGCACCACCATGCCTGTACCAGTCCCTGCTTCACCGACGCTTCACTGCATCTTAATTTCCAACAGTCATACTCTCTTGGACGCATCTCTCTTTCCCTCTCACATCCCAACCAATAGGGCCTTTGCGCCATGTGAACCGAAAGAGACCGATTCCTTTCCTCTTCCCCTGTATACCCTTCGTACGAATCCAGCCGGAAAGCAAACGTTCATATCAGGAGCGGATCGAGGTCCTTTTGCTGCTGTTAACTGGTCTTCTGCCTCTGCTTCCCACTCTCAATCTCCGTGTGAGAACGCAAATGGGAATAGCTTGTCATTCTTCAAATCTGCAATGACGAGTGATACTGGCGTTAGTACAGATCCTTTAGTCGTCATTGATGGACTTCAAGTGAGGTCCACTGAGTTACTCGTTGGCAGTCACGGTCTTCACGGGTTGTGAGTTCCCTTTCATTGCCCTATTTTTTTGTGTCTGTTTCATATTTCGTGTTATTTCCTGTGGTCGCGAGATGCCTTGAGTTCCCGTTGGGGAGTACCCTTTGTTCGCGGTTCCCCCGGACGAACAATTTGTTTATGTTTTGGTGTTTAAACTCACCATCCCCTTGATCTTTGATCACCATTTGATTTTGGATTGTTCGCTTCGTTCATTGCCTTTTGGCATCGTTCTTGAGCATCGCTGACGCTCTTGGCACGTGCGTTGGGGCGAGAGCTCGATCCTGAGACAAATGCACCTTCACCCTTCGCTCCGTGCATTGGAACGCGCCTTTCTCTTTTGGTTTCTGGTTCAGGCTGACTCATTGAACCCTAATGCATGAAACTGACTGTTTTTTTTTCTTGTTCATGCGTCTGGCTTCCGCTTCCTCTTTTACTTAATCTGCACCCTGACCCCTGCCCATACTTTCCCTATCTCTCCAACCTTCCCTTCTCTGAACCCTTAACGGCTGCGGGTTCGGGCTTGCGATCCGCACCGCATCCTTTGGGTCCCTCCCCGCCTCCCGTTTCCCCTTTGGTGCTTCGAAAACAAAACGCAACGACAAATGGCACACCAACTGCAGTTCGAAAAAGTTTCGCGTTCCTGGGTACAAAGATCCATTTAAATGGAAGAAAGCTTCAGCTGGCATTTGGCAGGTATGTTGTTTCATTGAATTTTCAATCCCTCTCGATTTCGGCCCACTTTCCGGTTTCTAAATCCTCCCTGAGGGGGTGGGCACGTCAGGGGTCCTATTCCAGTCTTGCTTTTTTTCTTTACATTGCATCATATCGGAAGTTTTTTGCGTTTGGGGTCCGACGTTGAGATCATGATCATTTCATCGCAAGAGGTGCTTTTTCCTCTACTTTTCCTCTCCTTGAACCCTTGACTGCGGTGCTCGTTGCACTTTAACCTTTTTGGGTCTTCGTTTTCGTCACTCCTCCCATTCTTTTTTGCGCTCCTGTTCGGTGCGTTGTGGCGGCTTATTCAGTCGTGAAGCTGACCCTTCCCTCTTGCTTTTTCCGTTATGCATATAGTGTTATGCACCTGATCGTTCGTTAATCACGACCCTCGAGATAAATAAGAAGATCCGACTCATCATGTACGCTCCCCCTTCTCCATCTTCCGCTCCCGCCTCTTCATCATCAACAACGTCAACATCAACATCGGGAGGTTATAGTACCTGGAATCCACCACCTTTTCCTTCGATTGCGTATCGGACCTTGTTGGATACGATTGTTCTTACTGGATTGCTCATGACGGTTGGGACGGAAGATATCGTTGGATTCTGTTCCTCAACTCCTAGTCCTAGTGTTCTGCCGGAATCTGGCGCACGTCGGACTTTGGGTTCCTCTGCTGCCGGTTCTACCCGTTCACCCCGAGCTCATTCCTCTTCGGCTCCTGAGCCTTCTTGTGCTGTCACTACATCCGGCAGTGGGTCTGGATCTAGATCGATGAAGGCGCCCTGGGCGCATTGGGTCGTACCTGGTAATGGTGACGGAATGAGTGGAAGTACTAGGAATTTGATTGGAAGGAGGAGCAGGAGTTCGAGAGGGGATAATAGTGCAACGTCTAGTCAGACATCAACGGAGACGAGCAAGTCGAGTATGTCTAAGATGTCCAAGGTATCTTCATTTACGGGTGTCTCTGTGAGGAGTATGAAGTCTGCGCCGTCTTTGAGGGGTGCTGCCTTGTCACAGACCGAGGATGCTGTCGAGAAGGGAAGGAGAGGAAGAAAGAAGATGGAAAGAGGAAGCATTCTGCTGGGATCCTGAAATCGATGCTGCCGATGATCTCCGCTTTCGCTTTGGGTCCTGGTGGTGGCCCATTCGGTTCTTCGATCACCACGACACCATCTTCATCTGTGCCAGATTTTGAAGAGGAAAAGCATCCGATTCTGGATCTCGGGCTAGTACGAGGAGGCATGCGTTTGATTACCAGAGATGTGGTTCGGTTGGTGTTAGTGGAGGTCAAGCACGGATGAGGACGTTGTCGGCGTCGATGCTGGTTTCAAGCCCCAAACCTGTATCTACGGGATGGAGTTCACACTTGATGGAACCAATCCCGGCCTCTCCAGTTGGAACTAGATTCGATTCGCTGCACACTGCTCGGCCTACAATGACGTCTTCATCCCGTTCATCCGGGGAGATGACAGACGCCTCGTTGGAGAGTATGAAGTTTGCGGAGAATCCCAATTTACATCATTTACGCCCTCTACCTCCCCAGACTCGCTCCTTTTTATTTCCATCGATGTCTTCAAGTGCTTCTCAATTTTCATCAACGTCCGGGTTCACTACACCTGTTCGAACTAGTTCGTACGCAATGGCCCCTCCTACAACACCCGATCGTCCAAGTTCCAAACATTCATTCCTACGACTCAACTCATCACCAGCGTCAGTTCGGTCACCTTCAAGATCTGCGATGCTAGCCCCACCCGTATCACTACCAAGGACCCCGACTCCTCCGCGGTCGACAGGGCCTTGTGGTTTGCCTCCTACTCCTACGACTCCTCTGTCGATGGCGTCTTCATCGATGGATCCAAGCGAGGAAGGATATTATGGGCCGTCTTCTCCTTTGCCGATTCTTTCGGAGGCGAAATCATGTAGTAAGGGGTCCACAATGGAAAGCGGCGGTGAGAGTGTCAGTGGGGGTGGAACTGGGAAGCTTTCTTGGAGAAAGAGAAAGATTTCAAGAAGTGCGATAAAAGGGTTGGGCTCGGCGGTGAAGTCTCCTGGGACGTCGTCTTCCCTTGGTGGGACAGTGAAGGAGACAACTGTGGTGAACGGTGTGAGTGGGGGTACGAGTGGGAGAGAAGTTGAGGAGGTTGTCGGGCAGGAGGGATGCTTGATGGGGTTGTTGGGTGCTGCGTGACGGAACTTTGGCATTGGCGCTCGCTGAGTGGACCGCTCTCCCTCCTCCGATTTTGCATTCCCCTTTTAGGCTTGCACGCATGCGGCTACTCTTGTCCTCCTATGCTTATATTCTCCTCCATATTACTTCATTCGATCTTGTTCCTCTTTGCCATTCACAGTAACGCTGGAATACCCTTTGGATCTTACAGTCTGTCAATATCAGCGCAAAACTGACCGCGCTGTATCCTCTTCTTTCTCTCACTCCCCCTATCTTTTACACACTCCTTTCCCAATTCTTTCTTGACCTCCTGATGTCTTGCGCAAACCGATACCGCCCTTCGATACCCCCCCCCCCCTGGCCCACCGCCACTTTCTTGCTTTCCCCGCTGACTGTAATATACACACATATCTCCGTGACGCGCTCCGCCTACGTTTGTATTCCTATAAAACGTAATGGAAGCTTCAAAAGGTGCAAGTTAAGCACTTAAGAAGGAGAAGGTCGAAATCTGATTCTGATTTGCGCATCATATGCATGCTTCTTACCGAGGGAAGCAAGGAAGGAAGTCATGTGGGTGCAGGTACTTGCAGCGTTGAAAGCTTGTTGTGTCTATTGGGGTTCTATTGTTGGCGAATTGGGAGGGATGTTGTGCGTGTGTGTGTGTGTCTCCTCACTCGCTCATGCACAATGTCCCGGTACCATCACAATTGGTTGTTCTTGCTGGTACTTGACATTGTACTAGCGCAATTATTAGCTGTCGTTTATCGGGATAACCCTTGGGTGTATGGTTGTTCCTGAACATACACCCTTTTGTGGGAGTTGATCCCCCTTCCTTCCTGACTACCAACTTGAAATGAACCCCGTGGCATTTCCCCCCTGCCACATTATCCTCACAACCTACAATCAGTTTCTTGATACTGCCTATCACACGGCTGCTCTTGCCCTTGGGCATGATCAGTGTTGCTAGGGGGGATGGGGAGATCTACTGCCATGGAGACGCGTACTATACTAGCAGAAGAACTCCCTTCATTTTTCCCCCGCGAGGCCCAACCAACAGTACTCTCTCCTCTTCTTCTTGTGCCATTTGGTCGCCTGGTTTTTGCGGGCTTGTTCTCCTTTTCCTTCCTTCCCCCCCCCCTTTTTTTTTAAAAAAAAAAAATTTCCCCGACTAATCATGGGCTGTGCGCCATGTCTGCTGATCGAGGCATTGGTCCAATCTTACATTTTTATTCTTCTGTTACTTGTACCAGCTGACAGCTGGTTTCTTTATTAATCCCCCACACCCCCCCAAGTACTGCAACTCGTCTCCGTTCGCGCTTGTCCCTCTTTCTTTTTCGGTGGCATTGTGGACGGTTGGCGGTGCTTTAATAATTTGCCCCGTAATATGATCGCTAACTTTTGGTCTCCATTTACATACATACGCAACATATATACCAGAATCAAATCGAAGAAAAATAGACCTTGCATGGCCATCTTTGATGACTGACGTTATCGTTCGACTGATCTGAGAGAGATTGTATTCATAAAGTAATTCGCCACTCGAGTCACAATGCATATGTACACACACAACAACGTACACTTTTCCCATGGCCACTCCTCAGCCATTGGTGCCTCAACGTTACATAGTATAGTGCAGCACCCACTAATGACGCTAAATGAGGATAAGGAAATCATCATTCAGTACAGCAGTTGCCTTGCAGGCATGTTATATGCGTCGGTAACAAATTATCGATCCGTTCCTGAAAATACTGCTGCCCAACGCATATCATATAGTAGGCTTGCATGCAGAGCATACCCAAAACCACTCATGAGTCCCAGAAACGAATATGATAAGTATATGGATATTTTAATATGTTACGTAGGGGGGTTGGACGAGTGGAAATATTTCCGGGACATTGGAACTTTGAGTGATGGGTATCGATATCTCAACCACCGGCCACGCGCCATCGTAGAACTCCGAAATTCGCTCAGGATGGGCCCCCGCGTCGATATGACGTATGAGTTCAGCTGATCGAGCTGATAAGCCCATGTAACCCCGCCGAATATCCTGAATCTGATGGTTCGGGCGTGCAAATCATCCTTGGCGAATCCAATGCTCAATTGATTGACCGCCGGTCGGTCGGTCACTGCAGTTTTCTAGGAGGGGGACCGGATATAGAGTGCTCAGGCTGTTGTTGCTCTCGCCGGCGTCGCGTCAACTTGGGAAGTCGGCGTACAATCATCTCCTGACAAAATGCAATGTACGTATTGCGCACGAGGAGGTGGGTTGTGGTGGGTGGTGGTTATTGCGCCTCGCTTTACTTAAAGAAGTTATGCAAAAAAAAGCATACATATCGAAAAATGCGTTTTCCGGCGCGTTGTACGAGTAAGTATATTATGCATGTGTAAATATGTTCACCTGCAGTTGCATCCCACGTCATCGCGACGTCTCAAGAAGGCTAAATTATTCCTTGGCGAATCATGATGCCACGAGGATGAAAGGCACATGCCGCGCACACACCACACATACTTGAGGGACGCAAATCGATCTTGCCTAACGTCATTGATATATCTTGGTGTCATCTTCCCCCGCACGCAGCCGATCAAGTCATTGTCATTTTCTTCTCGACGGGGCTCTAATTTGGGGGGACTGATCCCTTGTGATCCCTGCTGCTCAGAAAGGTGCGGCGCCACCCTGCCGTGTGCTATGTAACGTTGCTCTTGCTCTGTCCCGAGTTGTAACTGCCAGTCGACAAAGCTTTCTTTACTATAGGTCCAACTCGATTGATTGATGACTTAGGGGTTTTCAGCTGCAAATAAAAGGGAGAATCCGCAAATGCGATGGCATGTTCGACCGCGCAACTCTAGCGGATGATCAGCTACGCTCTACTTCTTGGTGGATCATATCATTGCTTATTGAGCTCTAAGTTCCCAGTTAATTCCTTTCGTGACTGAGAGAAATAAAAAATGAACAATATTGTTGCAAATATGACCGCACCCGCCGGTCCATGAATCGAATGATGTGATGCAATCAACGCTTGGGGATGCCACAAGTACCTTACTTGGGTCACTTTGAGAACAAGAACGCGAATTCGTTGAGTCTACCCACAAGCCCAGAATGGAATGTCAATTCTGTACGTCCCTTTACAGTAAGTATACGATAGATCCAGCAGATCATGGCGCCCCCAACACTCCCGGCCTCGGCCACTGGGATTCTATGGCAAGCAAGCAAGCACAATATGAGGCACCGGTACGGCATATGCCGGCGGCCTTTTGCGGATGGCAACCCCTGAACCTTGGAAAGTGCCCGCAATCTGTCTGGTGTCGGCCGACTTTTTTTTTTTGCGTCTTTTTCCATCCAACCGTAACCCTCTCTCTCTTTACTTGTCAGCCATCACTTTGGTCGCTTCATTAACCCTAACAACCCTACATCCCGGTCATGGGTCATAGACGGAAGGTGGAACGAGAAGCGGTTTTTTTTTCAAATCTCCTTGGGGCTATACTTACCTGCACTTCCTCGCTCCTCGAAATTCGCACCATGCATAGCGGTTCTACCGATCTGCATGCATAAGGATTCCAGTCACGGAAAAAAAAACGTTAATCCTTTGTAGGATTCGCCAACCCACCGCCCACTCCGCGCGGGCAGTACCGTAGCAACCTCCTTTTTTCAGTCATTCGATACGTACGTACGTACGGTGCCGTTGCTAGTTCATTATTTCTCCTGTGGAACTCGACATCCACACAAGCCATGAGCAAAATTCACCGCCTCGTTTTCCCCCCCTTTTTTTCCCTCAGATTACAAAAAAAAAAGAACATCCGGAAATGGCGGCGAAACGTGGTGGTGATCATCATCATCAATTCGTTATCAATTTGCAACTCCAACTCCACTCCTCTCTTTCGCTTGCTGGCGGGGGGTGGGTAAATCCAGGGCCCCCCTTTCCAGTTTTGTTGTTAGGTCACGCATGTACAATGCCAGCGACAACAACAACTCTGTTTACGGAACCTTGGCTAGCGCTTATTACTATCCTCGGGTGCTCTTTAGGGACTTTCGAATCCCCCCCCTTCCTCCAACGCCACGGATTTACATCGAAGAAGCCAGTTTAATGAATGGGTTGCAAAACACACGTTCATTCATTTCGTTTCGTTTACGGCAAAAACTGGCAAATCACCGCCGCCCCCACGCTCAGTGCCGTTTTTTTTTCGATTTCACAACAGCAGTCTGTTGCTATTGAACAGCTTTCCAGATTAAGGGGGGGGGGGAAACTCCCGATAGTTCTCTCAGCTTGCTATTGCCAGTTTGCTAAATGCAATTCCAACTTGGTTGGTGCCTGGTAGTTGTAGATAGGTTCCTAATATGGGTACCTTACCTTATCTGCGACTGAAACGGTGGCCTCTCTGATCTTCTTATCGTAACGTTGGTTTTGCGTTTCCTTTGAATCTATCCTTTCAGTATGGATACAGCTATATAATTCTTCCCACCCCTTCTTCTTCTTCTACTTCGCGTCATTGTTACACGCCGCAAGTTCTTCTTCTGCCAAGAGGGGGGTCTCACGAAGCGAACGTACTTTGGATTAGGAGTTTCCCGACAACAGACTACATAGCTTATTCGCTTCGGTGAGATTGTGTGTAATGCTGCTACTACTTGTACGTGTTGGTAAGTGCATTTTGTATCAGAATATTCTCGTTCTGGTTTACCTTGTGCCCTATTCTATTTGACCTGGACACCTGGAAATCAATCAATGAATATGCAATATGCAATACCTGTGGACCCATTCATTTCCCCATTGGTTAGCGAGCCCTACTTTTTCTTTTCTTTTCTTTATCGCCGTGCGCGTGTGGTGCATAAGGTAGTTTGGCACCGTCTGCTCCGGGAGTTTTGCCCTCCCCAAAAGGTTCGATGGTAGTATATGATACATGACATGCGTGTGTGTGCGGCCCAACGCGATCGATCATCAACTATATAACTTGGCTATGCACGCTCTTTTTTTGCCACGCAAGTATGTACTCATAGTCGCATGGTTCATGTTGTGCATGAGGCGTCATGTCAAGAAATTCAAGCTTACTTTGCGAAAATCTTCCGCGTCGATCGATCGATTAACTAATGCTCATGCCATTACTTTAAAAAAAATACACAGTAGCTAACTAGCTAGACACATGTATCTCAAGTATGCAATGTGGCTGGATGATTCGATCCAGTGTATAGGAATATATATATATATAACCCAAACATGCACATGTACATTTCAACATGCCGTTGCCGTGCGTGCGTGTGTGCAACTATAACTCAACGGCTGGTGCTGGGCGACTGTGATTAGTGATTAGTATGATTATAAATATTGTACAAATGTAATCCCCCTTGTGAATGAATTCGTCGTTACACTTACGCTATTCTTGTTACATAGCACGTTCCGTCCGCGGGCGGATCATCGATCTAATTAGCGTGCAAATGTTCGAAGATGAAGATGAAATGGGATCGAAGCTAGGAGAGAGGAGAGGAAGTTGGGGGAAACTTCCAGCACTAGCAGGGCAGATAAGATGGGATCTGAAATCTGAAGTCGACAGCTAGTACTAGTCACTGCCGCCATGCTCTTTGCAGGTGGTCAATCAATTCAGTGGGGGTACTACGATCCAATCAGTTTCGCAAACTACATGATGATCGTCAGTTTTGACGGTCCGATTTATCGATGCAATATGTAATTGCGTTTACATAGAAAAGGGAATGGGGAAAAAACATGATTCAGAGGCTGCTGGGGCTTCCTCTCGCCTGTTAGTTAGGATGCCGTACTCAGTGAGAGGAGTATGTAAGTACAAAGGAAGGCGAGTATATATATTGGAGAAAGGTACGTTTGAATGGAAAAACGCGCCTTTGAGTTTGATCGCGGCATACATATGTTATGTATGTATGTTACGGCTATGTAGTTGGAACAACGGAACGGCAGCCGCCGGCGCCGGCGCCGTACGGATATGATGGTTGATGTAGCTTCTCCCTCCCCCCCACCCACCCTTCTCACGAATGCGGAATTAATACCGCTAAAATAGCGCGCGCGCAAAACAACTATGTATGTAGCTAGCTCGGTTTATAGTATGCCAGTGGAGTGGGATAATTTGACGATAATATAATGGGGTTGGTGCATGCATGGTAAGCATGATATGAGTGGACGCGGTTCCCTCGATCGCGATCGGTGAGGGGGTTCTTTCAAGTACAACTTGATCGAAAGCTAGCGGAACTGATTCCGTATACATCCCAAAGAAGATCGGGGAAGAAGAGTCAAACAAGAACAAGTTTTTTTTTCTGCAGTTCATGGAGGAATAAGCAATCCCCGGACGCGCGCTCGCAGTAAAAGAGTGAGTATACACACACGCACGGGCCCCATATATAATGTGTTGAGTCAGTACTGCTATGTATATATCCGGCTGGGTCAAACCATCATTTGTTGGTACAGTACTACTATACTGTACTAAGTTGTGATTCGTGAGATCCTCTAATATAATTGGGGGGAAGGGGGAGGTGGTGATCGCCTGCAGCGGCCTGCGGCCTGTGGTCAGTACTGGCCAATCTAGGATATGTATGCATAGCCCAATTAATAACATATCTACATAAATTATTTTGTTCATGACCAAATAGTTCAGCTTTAGAGTTTTGCCATGCAAATTTGGCGATCGTGATCGTTATCGTGATCATCTTCATCGGTCACTCAGTTACTCAACGTGACGGCGCATTGCTGATTCAGATTCGCCCTCCATCCATCATGTATCATATCCGCTTAACCTTAACCGTACCATTCGCAGCATGGGCATTTTTTTTTTTTGGGCGTTGTTGTTCAATCCGTCACTCATTCGGCATCTTGCGTGTTATTTTTTTTTGTTGTTGTTGGCTCGATCATCTGTCATATGCAACCATGCGTAAATTGTATGGAACACGCGCGCGTCAAGTATGTATGTACATACTGTAACTTGATGCGGCTTTTCGCTTTGTTGTGTGGACATGTGTGTGATTGCCTGTAATATATATATTTGCACATGTATTGTGTGGAGCTTTCCATATATATAGAGTAACAAGGTTGACCCGTCGACGTTATGTAAAAAAAAAGCATCCTTCTTCCCCCCTCTCTCTCTCTCTTGATCTGTCGAGCATTCCTTCGTCGCCTCGTCGATAAGTTGCCGTGTGTCACCCACACTACTCCCTCCAGCTTGTCCCCATCATAAGCTGGGGAGCACTAAGAGTAAGGTTGGAAAACGGTTTGCAATAATTTTTTTTGGAAGTCCGGGTATGTATTACGAATTCAACCCCCCCCCCCCCAAAACCCCTGCTTTTTTTTGCGATTCTTGCGCGAAAGAAGTTGTGTTACTTTAATTGACCGTCCTGTTGTTGTTCAATGTCTTCCTCGCTCCCCTGTTGGGTTGGCATATCATCTTCCTAATCAACAACAACCCCTCCCCCCGATGATGCGATGATGTGATGATGTTATAACGATGCTTGATGGTGGTCGGGAATTGCCCTTTCCGACTCCAAATGTGAAACTTGCGACTCGCACACGCACACGCACGCACACACACACACACACACACAGATCGAGTTACACACATAACGACCTTTGTACAATATCTCAACTACTGGCACCATTATTGTGTAGTTGTACTCTTCTTCTCAAGGCCGTACTTGACTTTTGGATTCATAAAAAAAAAACCGCATCACTTTATCGATCCGTACCGGTTACCGTATTGGACTTTTTAGGCGTTTTCCTTGCTCAATTTGAATTCCCTTGTTCCCTTTTTTTTTTCCATTCCCTCTTCCATCCCTTCTTCGTCACTTGCCCCATATCCCCATCTTTCCATCCTTGTCCACATTTCCTCCCCTCCCCCTTCCTTCCCCCTTCCCCTTCCCCAATCCTCATCTCATCCTCGCGCTAACCATCTTTCGTCCCTTCCGCCACAAAGCTGTTCGTTGTCTCTTGTGGCTTTTCTATAAAAATCAATATCTTTCCGTTGCAACACGACCCCACAGCTGCATGATCACATCAGCTGTCGTCCACCTGACCTCTGCCCGCCATCCCTTTATATTACGCTTTTGCTTCTTTCCCTACCCCCCCTTCCCCAACGCCAACTCCACCTCGTTATTCACTGTCCTCTGAAACCTTGCTCCTGAGGATTACTCGCTCATCGGCTTCTCTGTTGCTTTCGTCCCCTCCTCCCCTCCCCGGAATAGTCTCTTTCCTCGGACCTGTCCCGTGGAAGCCTTCCCGAATCCTGCCTCTGCATCCCTTTTTGCTGTTTAAGTGTTTGTTTTTGGTGACGCGTGATCGAAGGCGTGTTGGTGGTGGTGTCCTTGATTAGGGACTGGTTTGTGCAAGCCGGTGGCTTTTTAGCGCCTGTTCAAAGAAACTGCCAGAAGAAAAAAAACAAACAAACAAACAAACGAACGAATCTTTCACGCACGGAAAGCGGGAGGGGAGGAGGCGGGGGGTTGAATTCTTTTTCTGTGCGTTGCCGGTGATTAGGCGAGGCGCTTGAGAGTAACCTTTTTGGTGTCTCTTGCTTCTGTTTCGCCCGTTCTTCGCTTTTCTTATCATTCCTTGGTTCTTTTCTTCTTCTCCCTCCGCTACCTTAGTGTGTGTGTGCGCGCGTGTGTTTGTGTGGTTGTTGCGCTTCCGCCCGTTCGCTCCCGTTCGTTTCATTAAAGGTCTCGCGGACTTTCTCTGAAACAAAATACGGCATCTCTTCATCTACATCATCATCCTCTCGGGTAAGTTCGATCCCACTTGCTAGTTTTGGATTACCTAGTCTGTCCTTTTTCCCTTTTTCGCCCTTGCTCCGTTTTTTCACTTTCACTCTACTTACGTCGATTTGTCGTTGTTGCAACCCCAGGATTCAGCAGAGACTGAGTTTCCCTTGTTCCTTATACTCGCCCACCCCCTCCTCCTCTCTCTCCTTTAGTGATCCTACACCCGCGTTTATACCTTACCAACATTCCATCCCAACCGCACGTCAAGGAACGGATGTACGGGAAGGAAGAACAGAACGTAATGCTTGTGCCTACGTTCGGTTCTTCCTCCGCCGGCAGACGTCTTGCATCCATGCATGAGATCATCCGCCACATCGTCCTCCTCTTGTTCCGGGATATCACGTCGCCATTTATCGCTCATGATGCTCCGTACACTCCGTTCGCCGATCCTACTCCTCTATTGACTGCATTGCTCTCCGTCTCTCGGGCCTTTCGCGAGATAGCACTCAAGGAAAGACGGCTTTGGGGTCTCATTCATGCTGAATGGGCAAACTCTCAACGTCAGCTTTGGCTCAAACGGAACGTATCAGGATTCTCCGAGCCTACTGCGGCCATCTTCCCTCTAGACATCCGAGGTTGCATCACACCCACTTTCGAACCTTCTCGACATGGTCATATTCTCGATTTTTGGAATCTTCATGAAGCGATACCGCGATGGAGATCGTTCCATATTCAGAATGCGTCGAGGACACCCTTTTGGGGGTTGATCACGAACGCGTTGAGCATCCAACTTCCAAAGTTGCAATCTCTTTCACTCGAGACGAGTCCTGTGGAAGCGACGTATAGGTTCGATACGATCGCGTACGAATCGAACCAATACCCTGAATTGAGGTCGTTACGGTTACGAGGCGCGACGATCATCAATTTCAAGGGGATATGTTCGTGCAAGAAATTGAAACGGATCGAACTCAATACGATCAGGTTCGAGAGCGCGAACGACCTCGTTTCGTTGTTTTCGCCTTCGAGAAGGATCGTCACCATTGTGGATTGTCTGACGTTGGGACCTCTCACGGCTCATTATGAACCTGTGAGACATCCATCTCCTGATCAGGCTGCTTCGATGGACGCTACGAGTGGTGCTGGTGCTGGTGGTGCTGGTGGTGGTAGGGGCAGAGGTGTGTCCCTATTGTCGAGGAGGGATGAATCATCTTCATCGTCGTCCGAGCATACGGATGATCTACCAGAGTCGTTAGCTTCGGATGCTTCTTCTTCGTCATCGTCATCGGCGTCTTCCGAGGCGTCTTCATCGTCGTCTTCATCAACAACATCATCATCATCATCACCTTCTGATGATTATCCCACTTCTGACTTGCGCACGCTAGTTCTTGGGAGGAACGTTACGCTTGAGGTTCAGCATTTGTCGCTGCATTATACTCATCTTCCGCATCTACGCACTCTCTATTTCACTCAGTCTTCGGTATGTTGGGATTCCAATGTTCATCCCTTTGTTGATCCGTTAGTGTCCTTAATAAACACCGTGAGTGGTTTTTCTTTTTCTTTTTTTTTTTTTTTTTCCGGAATTCGAAATCTATTCTCCTCTTTCCTTCCACGGTACTGATTGGTCTTCCCTTCTTTTTTTTTTTTTTGGCGTTTTTGGTTTAACCCCTCGGTCGTCGCTCGCGCTGTTTACAATTTTGCGAAATTTCAATCAACAGATTCGATCTTCCCCACGACTTCATACACTCGGCTTCGAGGGTCAGATACCTTTCTTATCGAATGTGCTCAAAAGAAGCATCTTGCAATTGGAAGATCATCCTCCGCCGATAAAGTCTTTATACCTCATCATCGTTCAATCCCCGGAAGACACTGTTACTACTGAATCACCACAACCCTTACCATTATCATCATTTCTACCCTTCGCTCCCACTCAATCGCTCCTACCTCCCCCGCCTCCCTCACATTCACCCCCACCTGCATCTTCCCCAATACCCCCCTTATCTCAACAACTACCACCGCTAAGCCTGACCCCACAGCAACAACAACAGGAAGAGGATGCGTTGATCGCCACCGTCGACTCCGTTGTCGAGAAGGTGCAGCGGACGATCAAGTATTTGTACGTTCGAAGCGATCCACCTGTTTCGAACGTGGAAGTGGACTTGATCGATCATTTGTTGAGGCGGGATGGGGATGGGAGTGGAAGTGGCAGGTTTGAGATGAACAGGAGTGCTGATGTGGTTAGTCCGGAGGAACGGGAAAGGGAACGGGAAGAGTTGGAGCAGGAACAGGAGCTGGAGGATTTGGATGAGGAGCGGGAGGAGGAGGGTGAGGGCGATGTAGCGGGGACGATGACGACGACGTCAGTGGCAGCGGCGGCAGCGGCGGCAGCAGCAGCAGCAGCTCCTGTGACACGGAGATTGGAGATCAGGACGGCGAGGTTCACGGTATGAGTTTTTTTAGGGTCGTTTTGTTGATTGTTGTTGGCGGCTGTCGATCATCTATCTTGCGTGGGTTAAAAAAAAAAAACCTGTCGTCGTTTGTCGTGATGTCCTCCCTCTTTTTCGATCTCTCTCTCCTCTCCCCCTCTCCTTTCATCATTTCTTGTTATCCTTTCTCCCCCCCCGTTGTTTCATTCACCCCATGCATAGTCCATTACCTGTGAAGGGGGGGGAGATGAATTATTGGTCTATCGATCATATACCGCCTTGCATGGACTGCATGGTTCTACTACCTCCCTTGGTCACATTTTTTCACCTTATTTTATCGTATTGTGCTTTATAGCCATCAGTCAGCCGTGACTTTTGTCTTTCTCTGCCCCCACTTTTTTTTTTGTTTTGTTTTTGTTTTTGTGTGTGTGTATGTGAATTTCTTTTTTTTTTCCATCCTTTTCTTCATGAATTTCGAATTTTCTTTACTCGGTGTAAACATATCTCTTCCCCTTTCTGTAGTATAATTATTTTGGTACATTATTGCTGAAAGTTTAGCCAAAAAAAAAAAAAAAAAAAAAAAAAAGTTGGCGCGCGTGTGTTGCGGGGCACTTACATACATTACACAATTCCCGATGGGGTTGATTGTGTTTGCAAGTTAACGTCACTTGCGCTTGATAACAATACTGCCGTTTTCAGTTGATCTGTCGCGTGACGGATTTCTTGCTTCCGTATAAATCCTGGCGCTTGAACAGCACCAAACTTCATCCCCAATTTACTTCACAACAACAACACCTTTTGCCAAACGGATTGTTGGAATGTATTCGTAGAATTGAGATCTAGAGACGTATTTCTCCGATTGTACATAGCATCAATATTTAAATTATAGGTAGCCCAACTTCATCCCCACTTTTCACCCTAACGGCTCGATAGAATTGGCTGAAAATTTGGCAGCACGGTGTTTGGGACAAAATCTAGGAGCGTTTTTTTGGACGGAGCATTTTGATGGATTTTTGAGGCACTTGTCCACCCCATTATCCAAATTCTCAAAAATCCATCAAAATGCTCCGTCCAAAAAAACGCTCCTAGATTTTGTCCCAAACACCGTGCTGCCAAATTTTCAGCCAATTCTATCGAGCCGTTAGGGTGAAAAGTGGGGATGAAGTTGGGCTACCTATAATTTAAATATTGATGCTATGTACAATCGGAGAAATACGTCTCTAGATCTCAATTCTACGAATACATTCCAACAATCCGTTTGGCAAAAGGTGTTGTTGTTGTGAAGTAAATTGGGGATGAAGTTTGGTGCTGTTCAAGCGCCAGGATTTATACGGAAGCAAGAAATCCGTCACGCGACAGATCAACTGAAAACGGCAGTATTACATATGATGTATTCATCGATTGGCCAAACTTCATATGACCTCACGACCGGGGGATGTTAAAGTCAATACCGCTTAACCAGAAAAAAAACATGAGGTTCCCCAACTCATTTTCTATATATGTATACTTACAGTATGGGGGGAGGGGGAGGGCTTTGATCGCTACGTATGTAATTGCGCAAGTACATACCGGATGTGTGAGGAGAAACTAGGGGGGTGCTTTTATTTTTATTTATTTTTTTTTTTGGCGGGGGGTTGGCGAATCGTTTTGATCATGGCCCCCGACGACCTTCAATTAAGTAAGAGCACAATAAATTCGGCCAACTCCGCTAATGATAATTATATATTGTCTCTCTGCCCACTAGTCAATACCAGCATTTTTTTTTTCTGGCGCTCAGCGCTTACCCGGTTCTCCTTGGATCTGTTGGCGGTGGTGGTTAAGAACCTGTTACTTTTCTCCAACGATGAGTACCCTTCCTCCGGCGCCGTCTTTTGCTGGGAAATGGGACAACTTGAATCCGCCGTTGACACCTTGGATGTAATGTCGTCAACATTTTTTTTCCAATTTTTTCTTTCTTTCTAAGACTGATCACTCTTTTGATCGTTGGTAGTGCAGATGTGGTTAGATCGTTGGGGTTTGAGCAGATGACTCCCGTTCAAGCTAGTACGATCCCGTTATTCTCGAAACACAAGGATGTCGTCGTCGAAGTAGGTATTCGTCCTTCTTTTCTGATCCCTTCATCCCCCATGTATTGACGGGTGGAGATATCATCTATCTTTCTTTGCTTTAGGCCGTCACTGGCTCTGGGAAGACGCTCGCTTTCGTCATTCCGGTAATGGAGAAGCTTGTTCGAAGAGCGAAGAAGCTTAGACGGAACGAACTTGGTGCACTCATCGTATCTCCAACAAGGTATTTCCCCTCAGTTCTTCCATCGTTTTGGAGACATGACTTATATAACATGGGTTTTTTTTTCTTCCTGGAAATAGGGAACTAGCGACTCAAATACATTCAGTATTTGATCTCTTCTACAAAGCACAACCTTCCCTCAACGTACCACCTGATGAAACTAAAGGAGAATTGGACGAAAGTGAGGATGAGTCTAAGAATGAAAGAGAAGAAGATGATGATGCAGAAGAAGGAGAGGCTTCGAAACGGGAACGATCTTCGTCTCGCTCACCTACCCCACCACCACCACCACCTAAACCTGAATATCCACCACCTCTGCTCGTCGTTGCTGGAACGAATTCCAACCCCTTCAAAGATATGAAACGGTTTTTTGAAACGGAAGCAGACATCATCATTGGTACACCTGGTCGTATCGAGGAATTGTTGTTGAAAAATGGTTTGAACAGTATTAGTGTGAAGGAGCTGGAGGTATTGGTACTTGATGAAGCTGATAGGTAATGCCCTTTCTTTCTATTCGGGCGTGGACTTGGTTACCTTGTACTAATGATTCCCTTTGGGTCCTGGTCCTGCTTTTTAGATTGCTTGACTTGGGTTTCTCGCCTTTTCTCACACAATTATTGTCCCATCTACCTAAACAACGTCGGACTGGTCTCTTCAGTGCTACGATGTCAGACGGACTTTCGGAGTTAATCCGTATGGGTCTACGAAATCCGGTTCGGATCGTTGTTAAGATCGAGTCGAAGAAGTTGATTAAAGGAGGGAAGGGCGGGAAGCGGAAGGTGGATGATGACGATGCGTCATTCGGGGACGTTATCGAGACGAATGAGAGGAGAGTACCAGCAAGGTTGGAAAAGGGGAACTCATCATCTGGCATGGACGTACGACCGCTGATAATGATCTTTGTTTGTCGTAGTCTCGAACTTGCTTATATCGCCTGTGCAACATCTGAGAAGACGCTTCAATTGATTCGGTTACTGAGACATGAATCCGTAAATCCTGGAGGGGAATCTTCGAGGTTCATCGTCTACTTTGCAACGTGCGCCACTGTCGATTACTTCTTTAGCGTAACGTCGTTCTACCAAATCATTCGCATGATCGTCCTTTTCTCATTTGATCATTTTATTTATTATAGGTTTTTTCTAAACTGCCTCTACTCAAATCTTTCACACTATACGGACTTCATGGCCGTCTCCAAGCAGATAAACGAACTCGCGTCCTTCAGTCTTTCGTCTCGCATCCTTCAACCACCACGAACCCTTCCGTATTACTCTGTACAGATGTCGCAGCTCGGGGACTCGACTTGCCCGATGTGGACGTCGTCGTTCAATTCGATCCACCCCAGGATACCAAAGGTTTTAGCCATCGTGCTGGACGAACGGCACGAGCTGGACGAAAGGGGAAAGCGTTTGTGTTGTTGTGCACAGAAGGGAGGGAGCTGGAATACCTTGGTATGTTATTGATCTTTGCTTTCAGTCCCACTGAGCCGTAACTAAAAAGAATTTTAAATTTGATATTTTACTTTGGCACCCCCGTTTTTTGCTTTTGCCTTTCTTCACGATATGTGGGATGGACGAAAAAGACTTGTTGGCGGTTCGCAAGATACCATTAAAGGAACGTCCGTATTTGGGGCGACCTGAATCAGATGGGCACCCCTCCGGGTCTTCATCCTCGGAACAGGGGACTACCATCGACCCTGCCGCTCCAGAGTTACGCCGGGAAATTCAACAAATCGTAGCTCAGGACCGCGCCTTGCATGATAAAGTATGTCTCACTTTCTTGTGAACCACCATCACTTTGACTTACCAACTGATGCCAATTCCAATCCTTTTTTTTTTTATCAAAAACTGTAAAATTAGTCCGTCAGAGCATTCGTCTCCTTTGTTCGTGCATACTCCAAACACGAAGCTACCTACATTTTCCAGTTAAAAGACCTCGACCTCATCGGTGTCGCCGAGTCATTTGGCCTTTTGAAATTGCCCAGAATGCCCGAACTGAAAGAGAGGATGCAGAAGGACGAGTCATATGGGAACAGGTGGGAGGCGGTAGACATGAATGTAAGTCATTCGTTCCTTTTCCTTGAAATCCCGTTCCTACCCGCCGAAAACTTGTGAAATTCAGTGGGATACCTATGCTTATGCGGATAAGGGCCGCGAAGAGCAGCGCCTTATCGCATTGACCTCCAAGGAAGAGATAGATGCTAAGAAACGGAAAGAAATGGAGGCTAGGCGAGAACAGAAGCGAAGGAGTGCACCTTGGTCTAGCAAAGTTGCGGCGAAAGAAAATCGAAAAATCCGGAGAGAGAAGAGACAGAAGAAGAGAGAGCGAGAGAAGGAACGCAGAGAACAGGTAGCTGCTGCTAGTGGTGGTGGTGGTGGTGGTGAGGAAGTCTCCGCACCTGTTGGCGATGGTGACGAGGATATGAGTGAAGGGGAAGAGAAGGACGAGAAGGGAGAAGGGCACGGGGGCTCCGATGCTGGTGGAGACACGGAGGCTGATTGGGCAGAGCTCAAAAAGGAGAAACAAAGGTTAAACCGTCCGGGACCAATGGTTGTTTCGTCGGCTTTTGATGATTTATGAATTTCTTCATTACATACAACAAAGCAGGAAATGCATGGAGGAATCTTTCATGATCCACACTGCACATTATAGTCCATTGGACAGTTCCGCTTTGTAAGTGCATTCGTTTCGCCCAGGCTTCAGGAAACGTGGACGTTATAGACAAAACAACTGTCTTCGTGTGATGGAGCTGGAGAAAAAGTTGGGTGTACCTTGGCTGAAAACTATGGGAAAACCTCTTGTTAAACCACTCTCCGCAACCCTAGCCCCGCATCTTTACGGATGATATCTGAGTGTGTAATACGCTCTAGTGACCCATACAGACAAGTGGTAATGCCCCAAACTCAGCTTCCCCTGCCGTGCATACTTCCAAGTGGCGCGCAAAAAACAACATGAGCGCCAGACACTTGACCGGTGGTCTAACACTGACCACACGAAACGGAGGGAAACAGCATTCCTGGCACAGAACCTAGACGATTAACGGATCTATCACTGCATGCAGAGCCGGAGGACTGCAAGTGGACCATGAAATCTGTTGTGTTTGATTTCTTTTTTATATTTCATTAATTTGAGCATAAAAGTCAATTTTCTCTGAGATGGGGGAGGGGGAGCTGGAATATTGTGTCAGTGGAACTAAGACAGCGTTTATATTCCGAGCACGTCAGTGTCGGTATCGTGCAAGGCCACACAATTTTTTTTTTCGCTGGCTTTTACCAATTCTACTATTAGCGCAGCGTTACATTGGGCTGCATGTTGCGGTGGCTTGTTCAATAGGAAGGCAGGTCAGATAATATCTTTTTGGTCTGATAGAACAAGTGAATATATTGGCAGTCCCCGACGCGGAATCGATCTATGTTCGTTGTTGCTTCCAGTGTCCTTGTATTAACATCTGAAGCTGCTGTACAGGGTGGTGAAGAGTCGGGCATCCTCTTCCTAGTGCTGTTGTTTGCGGTTTGGCTAGACAAAATATTCAACTCGGACATTGTCACGGTTCAGCTCCTTCAACGCACGGATAACGCGACCACCCGGTCGAACTGAGTCCCAGGGGTCACAGACTAAATTTTTGTCTCCGGAGGGGTTTCCGGAGTCGCGGCTCTAGCTTTTGCTTTGGCCGCGCGCGAGGATGGGTTTGGGCATTCCTTGGCCACATGGCCGGAATGTCCGCAGAACATGCAGAGGTTGTTGTCGAAGCGGCGCTTTCGCTCCGCTCGCGTAAGCTTGCCATCTTTGCTGAGCTTCGACGACAGATCGGGTTTCTTTGAGGAGGGTGTGGAGGTGGTGGAGGTGGGGGGCTTTGGCTGGCGGCTGATCTCAGACTTGCGCTCCCAGTAGCGCGCGTCGATAGTCTGGGCGAGGAGGCGGAGGCCAGAGAGCGTAGCGGGCTTGCCGACTCGCGAGATCTCATCCTTGATGCGGTCCGGCAACCCTTTGTAAAACTGGTATCGGAGCGCTCCTTCACCGTAGCCTCGGACTTGCGAACCATACCGATTGAACTTCACGACGTATTTGTTGATATGCTGACCATCCTTCATGCTAAGATGGTCCAGCTGGTGTTCTGCCTCACCGACAGGGTCGTGAGGGCCGAAGGTGGAGGTGGGGGGCTTCGGCTGGCGGCGGACCTCAGGCTTGCGCTCCCAGTAGCGTGCGTCGATAGTCTGGGCAAGGAGGCGAAGGTCAGAGAGCGTAGCGGGCTTGCCGACTCGCGAGATCTCATCCTTGATGCGGTCCGGCAACCCTTTGTAGAAGTAGTACCGAAGCGCTCCTTCCCCATAGTCTCGGACTTGCGAAGCGTACCGATTGAACTCCACGACGTATTTGTAGATATGTTGACCATCGTTCATGCTATGATGGTCCAGCTGGTGTTCGGCCTCACCGACAGGGTCGTAAGGGCCGAAATGAGTTTGGAGTTCACGAACGAACTCCGGATAATCATCCATCCACAATGGACAGAACGGCGGGTCTCTCCCCAAGAGGATATCAGGCTCGAACCACTCGAGTGCCATCCCCTTGAGGTAAGACAGAGCGAAGAAGACCTTGTCGCAGTCAGTGTCACAGTCCTGGAAGTTAAGCTTGCACTGAACCAGAAAAACGCGAAGTTTGTGCGGGTCAGTCCCATCAAACTGGTCGGGCTCGCGAACATACATCCTGAGGGCAGAGCTGGATGGTGGGGTGGATGGTGGGGTGGACGGTGGGGTGTAATGGTAAGAACGAGCGAGACTGGTTATCGCTTTCGCCAGCTCATCGAGAATTGCAGGAGAGGGCCGGGATAGCATTAACAGGTGGTACCTCACCAAAAGTCTAAGAAGCAGGATTCGCCCGTGTAATTGATGCTGCGAGAGCGAAGACTGTCGTCAGAATTCAATGTCAATATTTGGATCGAAGGGTGACCACAGCCACACGAGTACGCGTCCACCTCCCATTCCGCTTCGAAAATGGTGGGCCCGTTTCTTTATAACGCGGAGCGTGTATACTAATGAAACCCAACACTTCAGGCCAGAAGATACGATAGTGAGCGCGTTTTGGTCGATTCAGGTTTGATTGTTGTGTTGACTGCGATGGTCTAGGCCGCACAACTATCTTCTCCCCAGAAGGTAAGCTCAGATAGTAAGTATGATGGGGCTTTACTGACGAGCCGATTCTTAAAGGGCGACTGTACCAAAGTTCGCTTCCAAGCCATCTTATATATTGGCTGGGTGTACTTACTCGTGTGAACCCTCGTTTGACTAGTCGAATATGCCATGGAGGCGATTAATCACGCCGGGACTGTTTTGGGAATATTAGCCAAAGACGGTGTGGTCTTGGCTGCTGAGAAAAAGGTCACAGGAAAGCTCCTCGATTTGTCAATTGCTAAGGAAGGAGGGTATGGAGGCAGTGGAGAGAAGATTTTCTTGCTCAATAGGTGGGTTGGTATGCAAATTTCCTCGTCTCTTTATGTTGCTATTTCTATTCCCAGCAATGTCATTGCTGGTGTCGCTGGGATAACAGCTGACGCAAACTCGCTCATCAACTACGCCCGGCAAGCAGCACAGGGTCACCTATTTTCTTTCAATGAAGACATACCCGTTGAACAGCTCGCTCAACGGTTATGTGACCTGAAGCAAGGTTACACGCAGTACGGTGGTACGTAGTATGTGCTTGTAGCGATTGGATTCTGACCGTTCTCACTAGGTCTACGACCGTTCGGCGTATCATTGCTTTACGCGGGCTACGATCCGCATTACCAGTTCCAGTTATATCACTCCGATCCTTCAGGGAACTACAGTGGTTGGAAAGCAACGTCCATTGGAGCGAACAATGGAACTGCTCAGAGTTTGTTGAAGCAAGACTATAAGGACGACATCGACGTCAATGCAGCTGTTGCGCTCGCGATCCAGGTAATGAGCAAAACTATGGATAGCACAACACTTAGCTCAGAGAAGCGTGCGTAAAATCTCCACCGGACGTCAAGAAGAAACTGATGTACATTGTCTAGTTGAATTTGCGATCCTTACATTAGACAAAGAGTCGGAGGCGCCAAATGCCAAAATTTTCAAACCTGCTGAGATTGACGCCTTACTTGCGAAACACGGGATTGACAAGAAGGATGAGGAGATGAAGGGTTGAATTCTAATTTCCAGCTTGTA
Source organism: Cantharellus anzutake (assembly GCF_015039405.1). Classification (NCBI taxonomy): domain Eukaryota; kingdom Fungi; phylum Basidiomycota; class Agaricomycetes; order Cantharellales; family Hydnaceae; genus Cantharellus; species Cantharellus anzutake. The sequence continues at coordinate 455,040 of NW_024067004.1, forward strand.
CTTATCTCATTCAGCGCTGATAAAACTTTGCCACCGCACTGGACAGCACGACAGGAACCTTTTCGTCCTCTCAGACCGAGCCATCACCTAGGAATCTAACTGTAATTTTTCGACTGTTGAGTTCCTTGGCCTCGATAATTTGGTCGTCACCAGGTATGAGGTCGATGAATTGGTCACTCCAAGATACATCTTGAGAGCCATCTGCATCAAGTACGATCGCCTTAATAGGCACTGATGTGCTCAGTCTGACCGAAGTAATGTCACCAGATGTGTTTTCACTCGCCACGATTTTCAAACCGAGTTCGGATGGGTGAGGGAATTTTAGGAACTTGAAGGGTTCGGGCCTGTTAAGAGGGTGAGCCTCGGCACGCATAGCGTATGTTGCGCTGTATACCAATTAGCACAACGCCCAACTACTTCTCCGGACCTCATTAAGCGTGCGCTGATGACGATCGGGCGTGGGACCTCGCTCAACTTGGTGCGGATTTGTTGGCCAGGTACTTGACCAGTCCATAATTCGGTGCTACTGTTGGGTGACAACTTGACGGCCCTTTCTTCTTTCCAATTGAATGATCTATCATTAAGATCAAAGGCTTCGACTAGGAGTTCAAGCTGTATTCGGTAGTTAGAATAATATTATAAACAGTGGATGCACGCACTTCCTCGGGGGCAAGAGTAGAATTCGTTCCCCATATCTCTACCTTGGTGTCAATCTCAAAATATGCGATGCTATTTGGCTTGTCATTTGGCGTCGTCTTCACTTCGTTTCTAGTTATCCCCACGGTGAAAGCGGCTAGTTCCCGTTTAACAGCGAAATACGATGGTTTTGGCCGAAGGAAGTAGTCCACTATGGCCCAAGATGTTACTGGCCAACAATCGTTCAACTAACGACCGTCGTGATTAGAAACAGGAAAGTGGACCGGAAGGAACTTATTGACCTGCCAGACTAAAGCTCCGGCAGTATATTCCCTCCCTGGACCTTTCCAATTCCTTCTCCAAAGTCGATAAGCGGAGGCCAGGGTTTCAGCCTGCATCACCTGGGTATAGTAAATGTAGCTATCCATATCAAATGAATGCCGGAAGTTCTCAACGAGGTACAGCTGCGAATGGGAATGTTAATCCCACTTAAATTCACGGTAAGAACGCACGAACTTCAAGACGACGCTCGAAGCCAGCTGCCTTGTTGTGTGAACCGGTGACTCTAGATTGCGGGTACCGCTCTTCCTTGTCGCCGCCAGTCCAGTAGTCTACGGTCCGCCTGTCGGGATATCCCTGCCTGAACATAGATGCGGTTCAGTGTCAAAACAAAACATAACCTTGTTGCGATTACATTCCGAATTCAGACACAAATCTCCCGGAAAGAACGTCCCAGTTATTCCACGGCTCTTGAGATCCATGCCACACATTCCCTAAAGCGGCTGCGAAGTCAGGAGTAGCTGCCATAGAGAGGGATGGCGCTTACACTGATGGAGGTCGCCATACTTCTGGTCCGTCGTCAGTTTCCCAAAGCCGGAATACGGGGATCCCCTATGATATTGTACCCCACTGAGCCTCTCCACAATCTCTGGTAACACCCGTTCATAGATGTGACGAGCTGGAAAGTTGGTCTTGCGGTAATCAGTATCTGACTCGGGGGGATCGTCTGAATAATCAAGCTCAAGATTGTTCGATTCGGCAAGTTGATAGTCCTCATTATTTCCCGCTATCCCAGAAGGGGGAAGGTGGTTCGCAAAATTCGCGATCGATTAGGATTGACGCATTACATACCAAAAATGACGAGTGAAGGGTGGTGCCGAAGTCGCTTGACAGCTTGTTCTGCTTCCATCTTCACCTGATCAAGTATTTCGTCATATGCGGGATACTGGCCACAGCCAAATAGGAAGTCTTGCCAGACCATAATGCCAAGCTCTACACTTAACGGTCAATCGTCAGTGTGGTCTAAATTTGAAGCCTGTAGAACTACTCATACCATCGCAGATGCTATAAAAATCGTCGGATTCGTATATACCACCACCCCAAACGCGGACCATGTTCTGATTCCCATCAACGAGAAGCTGAAGCCACTTCCTATAGCGGTCAGGGGAAATCTCAGTGAGAAAGTTGTCGGCAGGAATCCTAGTGCGTAATATTAACAACGGCGAGCCTAAAAAATAAAGACACAGACCAATTCGACCCTCCACAGAAGATGGGTATATTATTGATCCTAAAATAAAATGTCCTTCCTTCCTCACTTTCGAGCGGGTCTTGGACAACTTCGACTCTTCTAAACCCGACCCGCACCGTGGCGGTGTCTATCACCGTCCGACCATCCTCAGCGAGTAGTTCTACGCTGATGGTATACAGATTCTGCTTTCCGTAGCCTAACGGCCACCAAAGTTCCAGTTCTTTCGGGGATGCTGAAAAGCAAACGGATGACTTTCCCTCCGCATCCAAGGATGACGTTCGCTGTCTGAAGGCAAGTGGTTGAGGGGAGCCGCATATGGAAACTCTTGCCTGTAAAGATGACGCTACGGCGGACTTGGTTGCCTTGGCATGGACAGTAAATGCGACCGAGAGGTCTGACGCAACAGTGGAGGCAATATTGACCTCCTCCAAACACCAAGTATAGCTATGGAGACAAATTGGCTTCCACGGCCCGACAGTGAGAAGAACTGGGCCCTAAGGACGTATTCGATCGATTAAATGTTCAAGAATAATATTGCACATTGAGTTCGCACCCAATCCCATCCATAGCTATAAGAGCAATTGAGCAGGTGTGAAGGTGCATCGGTGAGTGTACGAACTGATATTGAGCTTTCCTAACATGCAAACGGCTTGGATCTCCGTTCCAGCATGCAAGTTTTCCGTGCTGGTCCTGGAGCTCGCGTCCCTTGAGGAAGGTAGAGGGAAACACTATCACGAGAGTGTTCTTTCCTTGCTTCATATACTTTTTTATAGGGCAGCGATACTCAACGAACATGTTGTTCGCACTAACGGACATCATTAGGGCGGGGGAATCCAGTTACCCTGAAGCCAAATACCTTAGGATTTTGACCCCATTCTACAGACAAGGTCATGAATTGCCCAATTACAGCTCAAGCACACAACTTACCAGCTGGACGGTCGCGTACGTATCGAGGCCTTCGAGAACCAAGTCCACATGCTCACGATCGAGTTGATGATCGTCTGCACCGAATTCCGTGCGAAACGCCCAATCAGCCTCCCCGACCCCTGACGCAGATGAGAATCAATCACTCAGGCGAAACGGTCAGAAATCGCACATTGGACGTCATATTCATTCAAACCAATGTGGGGGTCTGGTATTTTCTTCAGCTTTAACAACTAGCACATGCGTAAATTCAAATTGAGACAGTGCCACTGGGTAACCATTTCGTCCGACACCCACCTCGGCTTGAACAACCGTAGGGACTTTACTGACGGGGAGCCATTCTCCATCAGCATTTTCTGGACCACCACCTAGTTGTGTAAACTCCCAGCCTTGAATAATCGGCACGCGTTGGCTTGGGAAGATGGCCATTCCAGGAATGCAGTTCAGTCACGGTAGAAGTCGTTACACGCGAGCGTTGAGTCAAGCGAGTCGTTTATCCGCTTAACAAGTTCGAGATTGAACCCCAGGGTCTTTCAAACAAAGCCTGATGCAGCGATCTCCGCGATTGTGAAATTGTATTCAGAGGTGTCGGCTCTGTGGGTCGACTGATGCAGCACCGAAACCTCGCCGGCCGACTCCGCCAACTCCCATGGTCTCGAGTCCCAAGCCGAACTCGTCCATAATCCTCTGCATCGTCTTGCTCGAAGTTTGGACCATTGCATGGATCCCTCAACCTTTCGTTCTGTGGATTGATATGCCTAAAATAGCATGAAGTAGATACTAGATACATATTGCCAACCGACGATTATGTATCCAGATCTGGTTTCAACTGTGGCGCGATCGAAACCTGTTGGCAAAATATAAAGCCCTAAACCACTTGCAACACACAGTAATCAGCGCAGCAGCTTCGCCTGCGTTAGGCAGACACCGGATATTACACCCTTGCACATTCCGGATTCGTCTGCGCGGATTCGCAATCGCTTGATTGCGATTCGGGTCTCCTAATACCTTAATGGGGTGGACAAACAATGAAGAGACTGATAGATGCACAGTACGTGTAATTGAACACAGGATTCTGGACTCGCTCACTGCCGTTGGCCGACAGAATATCTGGTCCGGACTAACTCAGCAGTCCACTACAGAAGCTGCAGCTGTTTGACTCGAATAGGAGTCGCTGGATGAGAGTGAAGATGTTTGTCCCGCGCGTCCGCTCAGTGACATACCGCTCACAGCACCTCCATCAATCGGTCAGTTCCAACTCTCGCACCCGGCTTCGAACCCAATCCACATCATCCTCAATTATGAAGCGTGGCACCGTTAATCTCTGAAGCGGTACCAGCTCCGCCTGACGGCCCTCCAAGCGAGCCTTGAGCCAGAGTCGAACATCAACTATGTTGTCAAGAGGTTGTTCAACACGCCCCCAAACAGAAACGGTGAGGTCCGTGAAGCCGGGGAGATTGCCGTGCTCCAGTTGGGACGAGTGGGGCGACAATCTTTTGAGGACATAAGACAAGGCCACCATACCGCTCTTCAAGGCAACGGCCTTGAGCGTGGGCGTGTCTATTATCTATAACAGGCATGTAAGGGGTGTTGCGGTAAAAGAGAAGTCACTGTGCTGACTTACAAAATCCTTCACCGTGCAGAGGTTCGCGGGCCGATAAGCTGCATCATTGGTTTCATAGGAGTTATCATTTATGATATCCAAATCGTTGTCCCAACTGGAGTCCACACTCAGGGAAAAATATTGGAGATGCGGCATACTGTATAAGGCAAGGAACCTTGCGATAGCAAAGTTTAAATGGCAAATGGAAAGACTATGGAGAGATGGGATTGAAACTTGAACAACGGCATCATGGGCATGCCAAATGTATGAGCGATCCAGGGTCAATTCTTGGACATTGGCACAGGCACTGATGAAGTCCGAAAACATCAGGCCATCAGGGTGAACTCTGGAGAGAGTGAGAGTAACGAGGTTTGATAACTGAGTGGTGGACAATAACATGAAGATGTTTTCAAGGGACAGGTGACGGAGTGATGTGAGATGTGTCAGAGCTTCCGAATAAAATGGGCGATCGTCCACGTCATATGTTGCGAACAGAGCCAGACGTTCGATGGACTCGCAGTTGAACACTCCCCTATCTCGCCAGAAATCATGGGGACTTGATCCTTCCCAAGTGTCTTCCCCAACCAATGACAGAGATAGAGCGGCTATCCGGTCCTGGACGTCAGGGCTTTCTAGGCCCGCCACCCTTTCGCGTTTATAAATTTGATTTCTCTCATGAAGTTCTAAGGAGAGACCTTTAGAATAGCGGGCATAGGGCGCATAGGAACGGTGATCACAGGGATCCAATCGCACGACAGTCCATATTGGAGGATATGATTGAGCTGCATGTCTCCATGTTGAGCAGACTTGACTGAGGGTGACAGGAGAAGGAAGATACTCATGACCGAAATATGTATTTGGTTGAATTGCATACAGGAAGATTCGTTGTAAAACTTCCACAGGAAGGGCAGCCACAGGTCTCAGGAAGTTGCGAAGTACGGCGCGTCGTTGCCGTAGGGTATGTTCGATTATGTTAATCTTCTGGGAAAGTTCATAAATGGATCGGTAATCTGTATCCATGCATTCTAGGGAATCCTCGATTATCCTTCGGGATGCATTGCGGACTGTGACATCGTACGCGAGATGGACAGGCGAAACGGTACTGATTTCGTGATTGAGAATGTATTGCTGCAGCGTATTAGCATCATGGGACATGCGGTGAAGTAGAGCGGTGAACACTAGTCCTGACATCTTGAGCAGCCAGAGTTAGCCACGAGATTAAACTCGATCGTTTCAGAGGCTTAGACCTTAGCTGTATTGTAGCGGAGTTGTCCGTCATATTGCCATCCACGGGCCGCAGAGGCCCGGCACCTCCGCCGTTTTCTTTGCGTCACCTTGCCATTGCCTTCTATTAGAAATATGAGACTAAGTCGCGTAAGTCTGCGAAATGAGTAATACATGAGTGATAAAATATAAGGTAGAGATATTGTTCTCACCTCAGACTCAGACTAGAGATCTGAGGGAGAAAGTTCGAAAAAAAATTGCTCCCTTATATACGCGACATCGCTCTGTGGCAACATCGTCGCACAAAGGAGTTTCGAGTTTGACAAAAGCGCCAAAGCGCCTCATAACGCCTCAAAGCGTTCCCCACAGAACATCCACTAATCCCTGCTCAGAGAATCGAAGAGACAAGAGAACACATCTCTAAGCATCGGAGATTGTGTGGAAGATTTCGGTTTCCAACCAATATTCGAAAGAGAAAACGCGCAAAAAAGAGCCACGCATGGCACGGTGTCCTGTTTACAAATGCTCCTGGTTGTCAGATAACGGACAATTTATTATGTAGGGGTTTGCGTTGGAACCTTGAATTATATACATCCCCGGGTGTCAATCCTTCAACGCTTGCGATACAGAACAGAGGATACGTCCATTAGATGTGAGAAGCGCATGCATTATAAGATGTGGCATATTCATCCTTTGGAAGTAGGAAGTCTTCAACATATTGCCGTCCTCAGGCCAGGCTTTGCCCGTTAGAACACGTCTCAGAGGTGCCGACCCCAATTATTCTTGCTTCAACTTTAGGATTTGCTTGAGTAATTGAGGACCAAACCCAGGTCCTTCGTCCTGCTGTAGATAAAAGGAGGGGTCGAACGTTAGGGGGCAGTGATATGTGAGCCCTGCAGCAGCAATGGCAGAAAGCTAGCTGCAAGATGATTTTCAGTCAGAATGAGATTCCCACCCGAAATCGGAGTTCTCCCGATTCACGGTGAGCTACATGGGAACTAGTCCAATTCCATGAGCAATAAATTTGGGAATGGTACACTTTCGCTTGCCATGTACTTAGGTTGTGGAAGATACCAATCCATTTCAACACCCCGGAGCGTAATCGATTACTAAGTCGACTAGATGTGGAGCATCTCAGCGAAAAGATGGCCCAGAATAAGTAAATCGTAAAGATTAAGCTTCAGCTGGGTGAGGCCTGACTAGGTCTCTATCAGTAGGCCAGATTACAGTCCACAATGATGGGGGTAGCTAAGCAGCACGTTGCCAAGTAGAGGACACTTGACTGAGCGCGAGGGAAGCAAGGGACGGCGCGCGCCTGGTGGGTCGAAGCGCGAAGTAGAAGATCGTCCGGGGAAGTTCAATAGGTATAAGCATGCGCCCCGAATTCAAAGCGGAGCCTCGGCTCCCTGAAGAATCCAAGGATATTCCCATCAAAATCTGCAAAGCAAAAGTCCCGCTGGGAATGACGGGCGGAGGGATTGTACCAGACTGCGTTGCAATCAATGCTGTCGACAACCCAGAAAACCTCATCATGACAGGAGTCTGACAAAATTAAATGATAATCGCTCACATAAATGAAAATGATGTTTCTCCTATCAGGAGCATCCATTGTCTACAAAATTTCCTTTCCTTGAAATTACCCCATCGGTAGCGTGCCCCAACAGGCGCAAAGTACTTGCGGCGCAAGAGCTCCTAAACGCATTGAATGAAGTTTACCGTCAGCTGACCTATCCCACCCGGAACGACGCCGATCTCATTCAGTACCCATGTCGGAGTCGATCGCGACGCGAATCCCAGTCGACCCACAATCACGCTGAGGTCCAGTCATCTAAATATATATTGGTATCACTAAGATCCTGTGTCCGCCGAATAAATATAGGTATGTACAGCAACCACCAACTCACAGAGACAGAATCCAATTGTTGGCTGGAGTGACAACCAGCCAAAGGCGGTGGGGAGGACACCACGCAAATAGAATCAGACGAAAAATAACGTGCATGTTTAGAGAGGCGGGACGGAATCAGTGTCCGAAACAAACAGGGGTTCATGAATCAAATTCGCGCCTTTCCCTCCTCGTAAGAACAAATCCTTCCCGATGTCGATTCTGCCTTTCAGATAAGTGGATCTACGAACGGAACGCATCATTCGGTGGTGAACCAATCAGCAGCTGGATGACTGAAGACTCACGTATATCTCGATCCCCACTATATGAATGATGAAGGCTGTCCATAGTCCTAGTGGGAACGCAAGACGGACGGCGGCAGCCTTGTTGATTTTTGCCTCGTTCATTGAGGCGTGGACAGCTGCATACGCAGAAGCCAGGCTTTTCCCTGCTTGCTGTGCTTCAACGCAGACTGAGAAATTAGTGACCGAACCCGACAGAGACCGAATTTCGTCGCAGTTAATCACCTATCGTTGAGGGGTTGGTATCCTAGATATTATAGACAGCCAAACTAGCCAACTTACGCTATAGTAGGTACCGATATCGGTTATGGCGGCGCGAGCCGCCAACATGATGAGGCGTGCGGTGATGATAACGCCCAACAGTGCAGACATCCCTAAAAGCCAAGTAATCTTGTGAGTGTCACCATTTTGCCTCGGGAGAGACTAACGAAGCATCCATTTCCGGTGCTGTCTGGTATCGCCAACCCACAGCATTCCAAGGGACCCCGAGATGAGAATCAGGAGACCAAGGATGTAAAACAGCCCTTGCGTAACAGGCAATCCTCCAAGCGCCCGTCGCGCAACTACCCATCCGGAAGCTATGCCGGCAGGAAGCAGGAAGAGTGTGCCGTAACCATTTGCTCTATGGAGAATCATCCTGCTCTGTGATAATTGGAAATGAGTGCCGCGTAAAGGGTGTACTAAAAGGAGGCCTTACATTGCGGATGCCAGGTATGAATTGCAAAACGGCGCCCCAAGCGATGACTAAGATGAAACCATTTAATATCACACGCGATATGAGGGTCGTGGGTGAAGTGACAGTACTGACAAAACGATGTCCACACGTGAGTAACAAGAGCTCCACGATAAGGTGCGCGACCGCCCCAGTACCATTCCCCTGTGATAAGAGGGATGAAGAATGATTCGGTGGCATCTGCACAACAAATCTACCGACGTACCGGGCGGTAAGTTGTTCTTGTAGTTCGATGCTCTAGGATCGAGCATGAAAGAGCGCGCAAGCGCGAACCCCACCAATGCACCCCCGAAGATGATGACTAAGCCGACGGGATGAGTTCCGGTTGAGAGGACTCTGTGAGATAGAGGTCGGGAAACGTACACAGAACCAGACTCCACGTCTCCTTATAGCCGAAGAGATAGCTGAGGGTCGTGTAGAGTTGTCGGACAATACCTGGATATTTCAGAAGTCAACGTCGGGATTAACAATATTGTTGCCTGGGCAACTTAACATACCTAGGAAACCGCTCGCTCTGTTTGGCGGAGAGTGCAGGTCATCTGGCTTTTCGGCTGACTCGGAAATAGGGTCAAAAGGTATGAGAGGGTGAGTGCTCAGATGACGCCTAGATCCAGACGGTGCAAAGGAACCGGGAGAATGGTATAGGCTGGGGTCGTGGCTCGCGGAGGTGACTACGGGAGAATCTGTCGGGTTTGATGTAGTCGGAGTGGACATGGCGTAAAACTCGAGGAAGGGGGTTGCCCTCGTAATAAAAAAAAAAGGGCTTTATGTAGATGGGCGCTTTTTGACAAAGCTGCTTTGGTGATTTTTCGGAAGTTTCCACATGGAGATTGCACAGCACGAATTCTATCCTCCGCTCTCAGCTTCGGCTTCGGCTGCTCGTGGCGAAGTCGACATCACTCCTATCTGTTACGGCTAGCCGGTGAACGTGGTGAACGAATGGCTCAGCATCGTTGTTCCTCCACGAGAGGTGCCTGTGCCTCAGCCCCACACGCCGTCAGGAAAGTCCACCTCCCACAGTGTCAAAGCCTGGACTCAAAACCCAACACATACGTACAGCCAATATGGAAAGTCACACTCTCTGCCCCAGCAAGGTCTTCTCCAGCTTGTGAAACCTTTCTAGATGATACGTTTATCATTCCCTTGCCGGCTGGGCTAGAAGCATAAGTTTGGGGGCGGTGTTAATTCAGAATCACATAACTGTCGTAGAGCCGATCGTCTGTCGCAAAACAGTATCCATTTCTGCAGCGTGGAGGCGGTGCCAGTTGATGTTCGCGTCATGAATTCGGCCATTTAAAATTCCTAGCTAACTAGCTTATCTACTTATGTGATGCACAAACAATGTTGATTGTGCCAAGTTGTTCTACGTCTACCGCAGCAAGCATGGCCAAACCCTCTTCCGCCTCAATCCGCTGATCGAGTTACGATGTCATTTCCACCTTCATGATCCGTCCCGTCCTGGCTGAGTTGTCTCTTTGGAGTGTGTCCTTGAAGGGTAGCACTTTGGGAAATTCATGGAGAGTCAGTGCGAAACACAGACTTCAGCCTATAAATCAGGCATAACACCTACGGCAAGTCGAACTCTTGAATGGGAAGACATATCAACAATGCCAGTAACGCCACTACGGCTTGCAGGATAAAGACGATTCGCAATGAGGAAGCCCAAGAATCGACAGCTTTCTGTCGTACATCAGGTTCTAGTGTAGGGATGATCGATGTTGAGTGACGGATCTTGCGGATGATCTATAGAAGCTTCATTGAGTGATAAGAATAACATTCTGTCCCGGAAGAATCGTACCCTTTCGGCATCAGGTCCCTTTATTCGTTTTCTGAGTGCTGCGACTAGGAGACCTTGAGTGAGCGCGCCGCTGAGGCTCACACCCAGCACCTGACCCGTGGTTCGGAATAAATAAGAGACTTGAAAGGCTAGGCGTCAGCTCAGCTCCGCATTACGGGACACAATATACTTCTTACTTCCAGTAGCTACCGCTATCTCCTCTGGGCCAACGGCAGATATTAGGGCCTGGTGAAGCAATCAACAGATTGCAAAAAATACTATGCTAGAGTGGAAAGCGCACTATAAGGGTAGCCGTGATGTGACTTGACCTGACACAGAATTACAGATCAGCGAATCGGAGAGATACGCAAGCTCGTTGATCGACTGACATCCCAAAACCTGACGGGATGATGTCAACCCAGAACTCGATCTCCGGGGTGCCAGGGTATCTCCAAATGGCTATGAGTAAGGACGAGACAACGGCTGCCGCCGTACTGCAGACAATTAGCCACCAATACTTTCCTGTTCGACGCATGTACCTTGCAACGCAAATAAAATCAATCATGATTCACTGGGAGAAGTAAAAGGTTCAACATACCACCCAGCGAAGACGCTTCCTGTGGAGATCATAACCTAAGCATGATGCACAAGTATCAGTAATCGTTGGGTAATCCAATCATGAGCCGACCGACCGAATTTGGTACCATGTGCAGGCCTGCACTCGTAGCAGACTCCAGCTTGACCGCAGAGAAGTAAAGCGGGTAGTTGTATAACATAGAAAATGCCGTCATGCTCATAGTAAGGTTGGACCAGGCTACACAAAACGGAGTCCGCTGAAGAAAGAGCCTCATAGGAAGCAGTGGTTCATTCGACCAATACACCTCCGTTAGTACGAATCCAATCAACCCCACCGCACTGACAACGAGGAGTCCCCACACCCCAGGATGCGAGAGAGGAAGTTCCTCGGTTGACATCAGAGTGAAACCCAGAAGGAGCGACGCAACGCCAATAGTTAGCGTGAGCGAACCAAGATAGTCTATCCGTTTAAGTTTTGATCTCAGATCAAGTGCCTGATCTGGCCCTTTGAGTCCCGTCGTGGCCGAAACGAAAACAAAGGAAAAGGCGAGAAAAGGGACCTGGAGAAGGAACGCGGAGCGCCTTGTGCAAGAGTAGCATGTCAGGCCAACAGCGCACAAAGACATCTCAAGGTTTTCGTACCATCCCACTCGATCATTGATGAAACCGCCCAAGGGCCCACCAAGTCCGCTTCCAGCACCAAACAGGACGTTCGCAAAGCCTTGGTAAAGCCCACGGCGCCTCCTGATCCAAAATGATGAGCGACAATTAATCATGAAGACAGTGTATAAACACACAGAGGAACAATATCACTGACGGATATGCTTGATACTGAAACGATCATAAAGTCAGGCTCTTAACCACATATATCAATATCTCAACCTGTCATGACGCCACCCCCACCCATCCCCGCAATTGCCCTTGCAGCAATAAGAGTCTCCATAGACGGTGCAACGCCGCAGAGAAATGTTCCTGCGCCAAAGAAAGTAAGAGCAACAAGCATTGCACCTTTCCGTCCTATGTGGGCTCATGGTCTGAGAGGAAACGAGACCAGATGAAAAACCGCCCAGCTGTCTCTCACCCAAAATGTCAGAGAGTCTTCCATAGAGCGGAGTGAAGCAGCAAACGCTCCTAAAGGCATCGGGGTAGGATTAAACAGTGAAATATTCAGCCGGCCACGTGAAAGACGCACAGAAGGTACGCAGTTCCAAGATGGGAAGCCTGATGCGCCTTCTGGAAGTATGACCCTATTCTGCACGGAGATGATGGGACCAAATCTTTTATATTTTCAACGTCCTGTCCAAGGGATCACTTACGGTGCAACAAGAGTAGCAACGATCGTCCCATCGAGTGCCCCCAAAAATACTTCACTCAGACTTCTCAGATCGCACTCTTCAATATAACAGAGATAACAAAATCACCTGCACTCCACAACGCAAAGAGGATCCAAGCCTTTTGGGACATCGGCGGCCCATCGCCCACAGCGACATCAGAGCCGTGAAGGCCTATTCCCGTTTCCGGCTCGGACTCGTTCACAGTGTACCCTCTCCTCTGTCCGCGTCCCCTTAGTAGCGCATCACTTTCGTTGACCATGGCTTAGGAGGCCCCTTCAAAAGACAGGAATCAGAACAAACGTGCTTCGTGTGAGGGTGCCGCACAAATTTTATGCCTCCCGTATTTTCTCACGATCGGCCCCTGGATATAAGCTCGTAATTCTTGAAGCCGAGTGCCAAGATCTGTGGTATGTAGCATAAATGCCCTGTTCGGCGCTACCCTTATTCTACAAATTCTGGCTTCCTGGCCTTGTTACACTGCCGAAGGAGGTCGACCTCATGACGTCTTGCTGCACTGAATCCTGGTCTCTTGTATCCCCACAACCTAGGCCTGGAACCGCCGCTCATTAGTGCTCACGCGTCGCATCTCGGGGTCTCACGTTTCTGATGACCTGGACACCAATTTCTTTTCTTTCTTGGTGGAGCCTCGTTAGCTCTCGCGTTGTAGCTAGGTCACATTGTTGGGGAATCCCCCTTGTGTGTACACTTGGTTATGAAACTGCCTATGCGATTTGCGACCTATACACCAATTCCAATTCCGCAGTGCTGGTGGTCGGTATTGCTGCGCGCGCACGCCGTCCTAGTGCTATCGATTAGCAGGGCCTGAGATTTTGTTTATATAGCGAATTGTCAATCAATCCACGACATGCTCACGTCTGGTGTGGAGTGTTCCCGCAGAGCACCATCTTTTCTCTGGGGAATGGAGAGACTGAGGGTAGTTTTATTGTGAACCTTGTTCAGTGCCCCGTCGTCCATCTTGGTGACCTGATTATCCTCCCAGGAGGGTTTCTTTGAGAAGGAATTCGGCTCGAATCATGTACTACTTTCCATGGAATCAATCAAGAACGAGAGGGTGGACCCCCGCCATACGCGCCCAACCCTCTACCGCAGATCCTTTCTCCCTTCACTAAAGTCTCCCCCATCTCTATCTTATTGATTCTCTCCGACGAACTGGCTTGTTAGCATAGAGCTCGTGCGGAGCCTCGGTAAAATTCGAGCCAGAGATACGGCAAGAGCTCGCCGTTGATTTCTTGCAGTGCTTCACTGACATTTTTACAGGCTCAGCTCTCGGCGTCTGAAACTGGAATCTGGCCGCCACGCATGATTGTGACCTCTGTGGGACTCCCTGCTCACTTATACAGAGGCATCCCGGAATTTCCGGAGATGGCACTGCACTTCAAGAATTCGGTTGCCAACACAGCACTTAATGCTTCAAGGAGGACATTCTGAGTGACACCCAACACGGTGAGGTGACACAGCCGATTGGGAGGCCGCCAATCCGGCAGAAGCTTACAACTACAATGGCATTACCAATTTGGCCTGAGTACGCTGACTTCATGTCTACCCCGTTTTTGCTACCCACACCCGGTTGCTACAACAAACGCTCAGCCTTTGCTGAAAATCCTGAGCTTTGCGAAGCCAAGCTGGTGTCTTTCTCATTTGATTGGGACATTCCTTGCTAAAATTGCTCACCCAACGCAAGACCCCAGACATTCGCAATGCATCCTGGAGTATATTGCGGACCCCTCACTTGTCACTCACCTCGAAAGGGACGATATCCGCATCAAGCACAAACGACTACCAGAGCAAAGAGAAGCATACCACTGGTTGTTAGTCCATTCCTTCTCTCACTCTCACGAATATTTCCCCCCCCCCAGCAGCAAATCTACACCCAGAGAACTGACTTGCTCATTGTCAGAAGGCACTACCTCACATGCCGACGATTGGGCTATCTTCTCGCCCGTCGAAGTTTGGCCTCAAGAAGAGGGAGCAGAGGTTTCAGGGCCCAGTTATGATTCCTCTGTGCTTCATCTCTCCCCGAGATCTTTCTGACCTGTCAGTTTCAAGGTATTACTACCCAGCGTACTTGCATCAGCAGTGCTTGCACTCATAGTGCCTACCGATAAACTCGTGCGGTATGAGCTGCAAGGAATGCATGATCGCGGTATCCCTTTCGCAAAGTTTATCGATGAACAGTTCCCAAATCGTGAAAAGATTTTGACGATCTCGCCATTGTTAAAGGACAATTCTTCTGCGTGGCTCTAGTGGAAAGAAGACGTATAACCCTTTCGTTTCCTTGCTCGGTTCGATCCTTTTTAGTAAGGTTAGGTAAGTTAGCTCGTCGATAACTCGGGAATTAAATACATCGACTATCATCAGTTCCTTTCAAGAGGAGCACTGACAGAAGGTTTGTATTTCCGGAACTCCTGTTGACGGTACGGACAATACAACCAACTCTTAAACCCGATGGCGTCTTCGTGCGTAGGCGAGCCGAAGGCTCTTTTCCCCCACCTCGCAAGGAAGGTTCTCCCCTTTCGAAAGATGATCTTCGCTGGCATGAGATTATCATTCCAGTAGAGCTCAAACAGGACGCTGAAATTGTTCAGTCGGGTTCAAGCTTCCAGCTGCCAGCTACGAAATTTTCATAACATGACCTCTAAGAAAGTTTCGGTCCAGAACCACTCTAAATCCTCGAGAACAAGTGCATCAGAGACTCTAATTGCCAATGCCTCACGCTAGGGATGTTGGTTGTGAATGGCATGATTGAATTTTGATTCTTCGACCGCATGGGTCGCTTGGGATCCTAGCTCAGAATGACGATCACTTTCTGAATTTGATGTTGTCTCAGCGATTGGCTCCGCCTCATTGGTTTCGATCCGTGCTTCTCCTGCCGAAGCTCATGGCCTCGTACATTAAGCACCTGTTTTATCACAATACCTTCTGAAAGCCAGCGTGTTCACTGCAAATATTTCGTCAGAAGCCCCATTGACCCCAGCCGCTGTCTCAGTGGTCGAGGCACGCGTATCATTCCAGTGTCCGCTCCTCACTCGCGTGGCAGCCTCATAGCTGAAGCTGAGTTATATAGAAACGCCGGGGATATCCATCTCGGAGATTGCGTTCCTGCCCGGAGTACGGGGTCGTCTCGAGGTCTTTTTACCGTCAGAACAGTCCCTTCGGGAGATCCTCTCTTGCGGGCTCTAGTCATGAAGACAAAACTGTCGCATGTCTGGGGTCGTGCAATGAGGAGATCCGGGAAAACCAAGGAAAGATCGTGGCGTGTTATTGGCCCAGCCTCAGAAACTTTTGGAATTATTGGACCTCCGTTGGTTCAGCTTCAGCTTCGCGGGTGTCGAGTACAACGGCCAGTCTATTTCCTCCTGGAAAATTGGAAATTACACGGCTCAAAGGGCGATTTTCTTCACCACAATCTTTACAAGTCGCATTCATCAGACGCCCAGCTTGTCAGCGGTTTAAGTCCCTTGCATCTGGGGCAGACCATGTAACGGCAGGGGGTTGCACTGCGTATAATGAAGGCATATTTTTTTGCTATGAACTCCGTGATAGGTTCATGTATGCATCGTATGAGATGCGGTTACCCAACGTCTCTTCGAATGCGGATTCGTTAGCGGATTGGAGATCGGAAAAATGGCCCGCTTGGCCATTTATCCCTAGCCGCCACAAGGGCAGAATCCACTCGTTCTTCAAAGGCAAGGGATTTGAAAGGTACGTAATGGAGGGAAGGATCAGGAAACCCCGCCTGTGCATGCGAATGCCCGACCAGGATCCTGTGCTCCAATGCGCAAAATGACTATTGAATGGTTTTCCAGTCCTATACAGAACCATCCATATCAGCACAAAGAAAAAGGATCCAGGATCATGTCGATACCGCGTTCGCGGAAGAGAATCGGGGTCGATTGGTCGGAAAGGTAAACGTTGCTCCCGGCAACGGAGGTAGATTCAACGAGGAATGGGTATTTAGGTCTGTCGCAGGATGCCATATCGGAATCGATCGAAATTCCTTCACTGGGATCATCGGGATCCACCATCAAATTGTTGTGCCTAATATCGCGGTGCAGGATCCCAGCCTGTTCGTACAGGTCGTGATGGGCTGCACCGACGTTAGCATAGGATGGCAACTGCAACAACGTAGATAGCACACCTTCGATTCAAGTCCTTTATATAGCGCGGTCCCATGGCCTGAACGCAGAGTTCACAGTTCTACTAATATTGCTGGTAGCATTATCTGCTCCCTCTGAGAGTCGTCCGATGGTGACAGAGCCATGATGCCTTGGGTTCCCCGCGCGTGAGCCATCCGAAGAAACTCATCCTCATTGTGCTTTGAGACTAGCTACCATACACACTTAACAAGGACCGTTTCAGGTACGGGGTGCTCGCGTTCGGACCCATGCAGCCTTTGAGACCCATAGACAGTGATGTAAAGAGGTCCCGGTATGAACGACATCAAGAAGTTTATATATTCTACCTTTAACTTCGATTTCATGACCCCAGTGTCCCACCATTCTCTTCGGCTCCCCTTGGCACCAGATGCTTTGGAAGACGACTCAGAGCCCAGGCGCTCTTTGCTTGCCAGAGAGACAAAGAATAGTACTTGCACTTCTGTGTGCAACTTTCAGCTGGAGAACGGTCGAAGAGACGGAACCAGCGCGATCGAAGTACCAGAATCACAGCCTTCTTCCTTCAACATGCAGACCAAAACGTGACGTCTGTTTCCAGTGATGAAAAACATTTTCATGGCACATTTGGAGGATGGACAGCGGAGGAAGATGCTTTCGGAAGGGGGAGGATGTCGCAGTTTTAGGCGCTTACACGGTCTGCGGGTCGTGTCTGAACCTATGGAGCAAAATCGCGAGGCCGTCTCGTACCACCCAGGGGAATATGCATAGCGAGGCTCTACTTCGGGGCCGTGGCTGGCATCATGGCGATGACCATCCCCGCGTGTCTGCTCCCGAGGCGATACAACACATATACCGATTGGGGAACTGTGAAGCTGCGAGATAGTACAGCCCTGGGTCTTTCACCGCTCGACCATTGAATACGGGTTTATCGAAACATTTGCATCTGTCTCGGAGGCACCACACCCAGTTTAATTCATCGATGTTTCGCAAGAAGCCTAGTTCTGTCTCCTAAGTTATTTCTACTGCCTTAGTAATGTTACATAACCATCTGGGATGGTCAATGCCCGCCCAGAAGAGCAACATGGCATCTTGAGAGTGATGTGTCGAGCAAGGCGAGGTGCACTTAATTGTAGTTTACAACGCACGGCTATGTCCGCATTGAAATATGACGCAAACTTGCGTGAATGTTAACAATATATTATGAACTCCGTGGAGCAAATCTGGGATAGTGGCATGAATCACGTCGACTATCTGCAAGAGCATGAAGCTTTACAGACAGCAGCACGCTGTGCTTGGGCACCAAGCGTTGTGGGATTCGTTATTGAAAATGGTGGGTACGTTGCGACGAATCAACATGGACCCTGAGTTCGGAATCAGCGAATGCATCAAAAGGAGCATAGGAGGTAATGTCACTAGCTACAGGCTAGAGCTGAATAGTAATAGTAATATTTCTGGATGCAGACACCATCGCCATTTTCGTTCGTGCTCAAAACGCGGGTGTGATCATCCGTTGTGGCGAGGAGGAGACAATATTCGAGAATTTCGAAGCTTCGCCAACGAATAGAGCCGTGATGGATTGCACAGGGAAGCTTGTCCGCTCGTTTCCCGGTCCTGCAATTTCCATCCGAAACAACATTATGCAGGATCTGGATTTTCTAGAAGAATTGGCCACATTCCTAACTGAGATGAATGCTGATGATGAGGACATGATGGACGATGATCATTTGCGCGAAGAGAACAGAATGGATGGCGATCAACCACAGGAAGAGGACACAATGGGTGGCGATCAACGGGAGGACGAGGACGAAATGGGCAGTGACCGACTACAGGATGAGGACGCAACGGATGGCGATCTACCGCAGGACAGGGACACAGTGGACGGCGATCAACCGCTGAATAAGGGAAGCGCTCATTCGCGGACACAACTCATCCGAAGTACATCACTGAATTGCTGACTGGGATACTGCGTGGACTAGGGGAGCCTGCTAACATTCCTCGCATCCAGAAGAGGACATCGAACGATGTTCTGCGGAGAAGAACTGCTTCTGTCCCAAGGCGGCGCAGCTCCCTCTGGCTCGTTGTTCGCGTCGCGTTGCAAACTACGATTCATCGAGGCACTTCGAACATGAAAGAATACAAGGCCTTTATGGTACTCCTTCTAGCCGAGATCCTGCGGAGCGGTCTTGAGAAGTGTTTACCAGGACATATCCTTTATTGCATGCGGACCAAACTTAGCCGTCGACTCTTTAAAATCCGATCATGGGCAGCCCCGTCTCTGACCACATTTGTCCACGAGGTTGTGCTTGATACTGAAGGGCTGCTCCAAGATCGATGGAAGAGCATTCAAGATGCGCACACGCGGACACACAAGTGGGCACCAGACGAGCTAGATGTTATTGGGGACACTAGCCTCAACTTGAAAATTTTCAGATCCTACATCAGTGCCGCTCTCGTCTCGGGGATTATCGCCAATCCTAATGCTGCATTCCAACCACATCATCATCCACGATCATTCAATGATCTCCTCGATGACGAACCCGGCAGTTTTTCAGCAGCAGTAAAAGCCAATGGGTTTGTTGCGCTTTGGGATTTTGAGCGTTGCGTGAAAGATTGCGTTGACGAATGGGTATCTCGGCAAATCTCCGACCAGAACTGCGAAAGGGCTTGCGATTTAATCCCTCATCACATGACGACATACGCTGAAGAGGCCGAGAAACTGTACGAAGGGGCACCAGCGGACCAGTCCATTATGCTCCTCACGCTTTTTGAGTTGTGGATGGCACTCGACATTTTGGCAATAACTAGCTGTCCTCTCTTGAAGGATTATTCGCCCGAGGTTCCGCTGACTTTATATGAGAGCCTCCTGCTTTCGAAATCCGAGTCGTTGGCACGCATCTCGAAGATCCAGACGTACCTGCGCAAGCGCTATCACGAAGCTGGTAGTACCCCTCGATCAGTTTTCTCAGAAACTGTCGATGAAGAAACCTTCGCGGTCAGATTTTTCGACACCTCTCCGTCACTCCAGAATCTTAAGCGCACCATGGAGGAACAGGCGGGGATGAGCGAACAACCTCGCGAGCTTCGCTTGCTAAATCTAGAAATAATGGAACAAGCAGGTACGACCTTACATAAAGGAGGCAAACGTGTTCATAATCGGGGACTCAATTGGATCATTAAGCTCTCACACTGTGGATCGCCTGAGGTTCGGGCACAACCCGGAATCTTGCGAAGAATGCCGTTTAAAATGGCGGGCAAGTGCCCTGAGGACAGTTATTCGCGAATGGCCTCTACCGAAAGAACCAGTGCGAGCCAAAATCATTGTGTTTGAACGAGCAGTTCCTAGACTTGGAGGGAGACTACTTATCGGCTTCTCCGTGACATCTATACGTCAAAGGAAGGGCACTTACGACATGGGAATCGTATGTATATCTGCTCAGAGCCCCCTTTGGGTAAAGAACGTCGTGTCCCAAATTCTCGACAACGAATATCGTTGGCACCGGACGTAGAAATCCCAGACGAGGAAGGTGGTGTTTGTCACACGTATACAGCTTCCTGTCAGCTGTGGGACAACAACCATCGCAGATGGATATATCCTCCATCTGGTGACTGCGGTCTGAGTCACAGAACATCCATGCGGATACCGAGACAGTCTCGGAACGTTTCTCCCACACTTCGAACGAAGTTCTTGCAAGCCAACATAAATGTCCCTTTTCCCTTAGTCTACGCAGTTTCGTCGCCTTCGGTTCGTTACGCGCTGGGGTCCGGTTGCAGTGGTACAATATTGCCCGAGAGATTCCCTGTGGAAATCTAAATTTTCAGTGTGAGGAGGTGTATGACCTCGTATCTCAGGCTGTGTCTTTCTAGTGATGGTGTTTGGGAATGTCATAAGAGGTGCCATTCGGTGATGTGTTATTGGACGTCCTTGAACAGCTGGGGACGGATATAGAGGGGAACTGGCGCCAACTATCTATCGAACCCGGAAAGTACACTGGCTTCTCGACTGTTGGCCTCGGCTGTGGCACTACCGATCATCAACAGAACGCACACAATACTTCAGAATATGCGAGACACCACTCTGCGCTGGTTGCACGAACTTTTGGTACTTCAATCACACGCCGAAACCGAAACCGAACGAGACAGATATCATGAAGCAATATGTCAAACAGCCGCGATTTGTAGGAGTTCATTTGATGTCGATGCGCATCATGCTAAATCGCTGCTTCGAACTCCGGAAGATGTCGCCATATTCATTGAATGTGCTATTGTGCTTTGCAGTCATCCTCCCAAAGAACCCTCACCGATGCAGACCCTCATTTGCATCAGTTGCTTCTCCGAGACAAGCGCCTGTCCTGCAGGATGGAAGAACTTCTTGTTACCCGCATCCAGGAAAGGGGACCATGCTAGGTATTAACAAAGCGATATCAGCTGTTTGGAGTGGCATCGATCCAACATATTGTTGGACAAGGCTACCAAGACCTAACGACCGTTGGTTGACCACTACCGTAAATGGCCAAAGGACACAAAACGTTCATTTCAACGTATTATGTGGTGCTTTGCTCATTGATGGAAAATCACCGGTCGGTTGCCGTTTGACATTCGCGGGCATCCAATATACAAAGAACTCTTTGGTGCAGTATGGGACTATGCTCTCCAGTAAGACCCGCCGATTAACGGTTCATCTGCAGAGAAACCTGGAAGTTGTTCCATCGGATATGGAAGACATGGACTATGTTAGCAAGGCTCACATGTTCCACGAGTCTCGGCTCAAACCAAGGATACTGATGAGGTTCGTCGAGGCAGATGAAGGAAACGGACTTGACTAATTCTCACCATTAAACAGGCAATTCACTTTGGGTGGCGAGATGGAAGGCTCGTTCTACGAAGCAGATCCCTGCGCTTAATGGGAAGAGCTGTCGGGTCTTGGAATTGTTACCAGGTGAAATCTTTGAAGGGGATCTGCCATCTATCCTAGTCAAGGAATATCTTCATTGGATGGAGTTATCTACTTGTCAGATTGAGTTTCGGCCTAAGAAGGCACCCTGGACATCCTCCCGATCGAATTGGCACCTCCGTCGTACTGCATGCTCCACATGGGTCATGGATAAAGGGCCTCTGTCAGACTAGTTGACTGTCAAAGCCACACAGGGGAGATGATTCGTGCTATCCTTCGTCCACTTGAACCTGGAAACAACATCCTTATCACAATGGCAAGGTCGTCGATGCAAGAATTCTTTCCGGGTTTCGAAATAGATAGTAATCAATCAACAGGCACAATGCTGGGCCTACGCAGTCAGCTGGTTTTGCGCTGGAGCAGAGATCTCGCTCTTGGCGTGGAGTTCAATCATTTGAGGCGTGTCATAATCCCGACGGGGGATGTGTCTATCGTAAGTGATGGTGACCACGTCACTGTTACGGTTGATGACTCGGAATCGTCACGCGCCAAATATTGTGATTATGACGTTGATGTCGTACTGGGTCGTCTAGTTGGAGATGGAAGCTTGCCCAGCATATTATTCCAGTCACTTCTTCATGCCGTTACTAGTTACTGCTTGCCTGATCCTCTCATGTCATTGTCAGGAGTCGAGGAAGCGATCCAAATCCTCCGCTCAGCACGTTGCAAATCGTTGCAAAGTCTCGGTGACTGGGAGCGGCAACTTCTGCATCAGTTATCGGCGTTAACGCCACCAAGGATCGGGGAACTGCCCGATCGACTGCTCAGTCGACTGCTCGATCAACCGCCCGGCCGACCTGGGTCGTGGAAATGGGAACGAGGATATCGGCAATGGGAACGCGAACGGGAACGGCAATCGCAACGGGAATGGGACCGGGAACGGAAACAGCAATTGGAATGGCAATGACAATGGCAACTACGACGGCAACAACGACGGAAGTGGGAATGGCAATCGCAACGGGAACGGAGATTGCTATCGGAATGGATACGGGAAATGAATTTGAGAAAGCTTTGGGAGCATGGTGTCGGAGAAGTCGTTTGGAATGAAGCGCTTGGTCCGCTTGTCCAACACTGTGCCTTTTGGGATGAGGCCCGATCTATTTTCAAATGGGTTGACGGAATGAGTGTCGTTGATCCTTCCATACGTTTCGGAGGATCGGAACGTCATTCGGGAGAACTACGTCTGCTCTCCCGTGCTGGATGTCGCAATGCAGTCTGGTACGGCCCAGATCTTCCATCGGCCATGCGGGGTATAGACGTGATATATAAATCCAGGGACGCTGACAAAGGACTCGATACCACCCGTATTTGTGCCGCATCGAGTGTCTCTAGTTTGGTATACCATTGCCCTCGTCGGCTAAAGACACCCAAAGACCTTTCGTCTCGCTTGTCTCGCATTGGATGGTGGAGGGGGGAGTGCCATCCCCCGATCACTTGTCGGATATGCATTTGGCACTCAGCAAGGAATGGCTGCGTCTGAACATGCGGGACAAATGGATACCTTTGTACAATGCGTGTCGAACAGAAGAATGGGGAAACCGTACTCGTTTCAAATTGATGTTTAGTCTTTCGGCACTGCGCTACTCTGATCTTCAATGGGAAGATTTGGTCCCTGTCTTGCTTGCATTCACACGCTACTCCGAGTTCCATTCCATTGATCCGCCACCGTGGCCTCGATACGATTTGGATATGGACTATAAACTAAATACATTCCGCCTCGAAGATGCCATTAGGGGATCCCTTCCACGCAAAAGTTTTTCCCAAACATTTTCTCAGGCTTCTTTTCTTGTCAAAAACTTGATTGCTCAATGGGATCATGAACCCACAGGAGCGCCGATATTACCAAGTCTGCCGAATGGCGATGTGTGGCTGATCGACACCTCTTTCGCTATGGCCGAGGTGACTAAGTTGTTTGAATCGTGGTTTAGAAACTGGGAATTACGCCAGCACATTCGGGCAGTCCAGACGGTGCTGGACAAACACCGGACTCGGACTTCAGATACTCCGGTTCTACCGATATATTCGTTTTCGACCTCCTTACAACTCAGAAAAGTGGAGCCGTCCATCGTATCATACAGTGACGTCTTTCTCCGACGACCTCCGATTCTTGCGTGTCCACCTCCCCCTCTGGAAACGGAAAGATGGTTGACCATCAAATCGTCTTCGGAACGCAATAATCTCAAAGCTCTCATTTCGACTCTCCTGTCATCCCACGATCCGATATCCCAGAAATATAGGGCTGATCTCGAGGGTAGTCGCAATGCATTGCATCACGATGTACAAATCAGCGCGGAGCGGGTGGAATCCCTCCAAGAAGAGCTTTATCGCGATCACCGGATGCACCGATCTCATCTCGCTCACGTGTTGGGGCAAATCGGACGAGCGCTCAACCCAGATCCTCAGTCAGAGCAAGTACAGGAGGTCATGTAGGTTGCAGGACTATGTCCGAAGAGCACCACTCGTTCATTGCTGCACCACCTATCATTCTCATCGCGTTCAACCGTAAACTTATCCCCCTAATGAAGAATGTCCTCGTTTGCCTCGAGTTATCCTGAGCAACGTAACTTCGAAAGGAACCCGTTGATTATCAACTTCTTCCTCTGTCAGGTCGTTTTCCCAAAAGAAGCCAAGACATTTCCTCAAAAACTCTCCGCATCCGGTTGGAACATCGCCGAACGAAGGCAACACATAACAACGGGTCTTAGTGGCACCAATGACAACCGCTATCTTCTCCCCACTTCTATTGAACAGGATGACATCCCTGCGCAATTGAGTACAAATGCTAAGGTGTTGAATATGATCCTCCAGCCTGAGAACGATCACTACCAAAGTGCAGCGAGTAGCAAGTTTCTGGACCTCATCGTCAAGGAGACCCCTTAAATCCGAGTTTTGTTGGATGTGGGCGCTCAGATGTTAGAGTACTCCAATAAGGAATTGGCATCGATATGGCTTTCGCAAATCTCTGCAGTGGATATAGATGCTGTGATCTTCTTCTCCGAAGATGACGAAATCCTCGTTATTAGGCGTGATGGAGTGACGGAACCGTTCATCTCATCGTCATACAGACACCAGCTTGATCGCTGTCTTGTGCACCTGGACGATTCCCATACAAGAGGCACAGTTGCCCGCCGATTATCGTGCCGCACTTACACTAGGTCCGAAAGTGACAAAGGATAGACTAATTCAAGGTGAGCCTTTCTATTACTATTAAGACGTAATCGAATCAGCAAGTATTTCTTCAGGATGTATGCGAATGCGCAGGCTGGGTAAGGGACAATCTGTCTTATTTCTCGCCCCTCCAGATGTGGATCGCAAAATTCGCAAGCTCTCCAAAAAGATCCACGGAGAACGAATTGGTGTATACGACGTTCTTTCCTGGTCCATCAAGGAGACATGTGTCAGCCTAAGGCGTGATAGTTGTGATTGGAGAGAGCAAGGCATCCGTTACATGGACAGGCAATGTGCATGAAAAGAGTTTGGACATCCCGCATCGGTCGCACCTCAGTGTTAGAAAAATATTGGTTGAGACCCGAGTTGAAGTCTCTTGAGCAAATGTATGAGGCACCATTGTCCTCCGGGCCACTGGGAGAGGAACCGTCACATCCTGCAGCCGATTGGAGCGAGATCAAGCAGAAGAACGAGACTTTCTCATCCTCCACAATGAGTTGGCTGGTGAAAATGGCAGAAGAGCAGGAACGCGAAGTAACCCACGAGCCTAGGCGCGAGCTGGAGGCTGAGTCACCACCTTTACAGCCTGCCCGCCATCACCTCCATCCTGATGTTGTATCATTCGTATGCGACGGTCAAATCCCCACATTTTCTCGTACTTTCATCTCGCTCTTTTCCTCAATCACAACCCTCCCTCGGTCTCAGCAAGACACCAAGTGGTCACGCAACCTTCTTGCAACCAGCGACTTCGTCACCGCAATCAAGGATTCGACTGCACGGAAAGGCAACGAGTTTCTTCGGCCTGTCAACTGGATACTGTCTAGTATTCACGGATCGACGCTCGTGGTGTGCAGTCCTTTTGAGGTGAATGAGTTGCTCCCGGAAATTCGCCGCAGTGGCAACGTCAGGTTGCACATGTACTCTCCAAGAACAAGTCAGCCGATGAGGTCCTTCGATGATCTCAAATTTTACACAATTCCATCCTTACCGGCGACGTGGACTTACTCGGAGAGGCTCACAGTCTCGCAGCTCAATATATTCTCAGGCCAGTTATACATCAACGACTTCGAAACGTATCTTGAACTTTGCAATCTTCTGGGAATCAACACCAGTCATGATGGTAGGAATGAAGTAGAAACACAAATTGATGGTTTTGTCCTACCCAAGAAGCGTACCCGGGAAATGAGATTGGTCTGCCCTTTTAATACCAGTCCTCTGCCTTTCATCCGCAAGGTAACGAGTCTCCGGAGGAAGGGCGAGTTCTTCCATCAGCCCGTAGTTCCCACCGCCAACACGCCACGCTCAAGGAACGTCCTATGCCTCTACTCATCTTGGGCGAATTGTTGATGGAGCATTCATACCGCCAGAGGAGTTTTGACCGACCATTACTGATCGTGTGTATAATCGTCCAACTTGCACATTCGCAACTAGGCGTATATCGAGCCAGCGGTACTCACTTCACAATTGTAATGCTCATTTTCCGGCAGTAATGGGTGGGCGGCGGATAAATGAATTTGCATCATGAGGTCACAGCATCCCAGGCCAGCTGAGTTGCTCATCCCATCGATCCAGTCCCACTGACACACGCGTGCAAACTGTATATGATATATTGTCAGGAGATATCGCACACTAGTGTGTACACCAAGGATCCCACAGTAATCCTACGGTGCTGATGCACCTGGCATAGGAGGGCGGCTATCCGAGTTCGCAGACCGGGTGAAAACAAAGGATGAGTGGCAACACAAATGGAAATGAGAAAGGTTGGATGGCGATCACGCCTCGAAGCGCTCCCGCCTCCCAAAGCAAGTGTGTGCGGTCCGGGCACCTTGCCTTCAAGGCAACCTTTGTACCAGGCAACCTTGGACCCTGACCACTGGGCTGCAACTTCTAACAGCCCCATTTGTTCATATTCTCCCCCGAGTTATCGGTCTACTAAAGAAGTTTAAAAATCCTGGCAACCCTGGGGCGATGGCTTAAGAGCGGCTGGTCGCCTGCATAGGGCGATGGCAGAGATGTATTGGATAGAGGAGACTGTTAAGCAAGCAAACGGCAGTACATCCCAGAACTCTGGTCGGTCCACGTGTGCCGAATAGTCGAATGTGGTAGCCAGCCTGCAAGTACCAACACTGCCACAATTTCAATTCAACCTTCGCCCGCCGCCGTACAGACATCCGAATATAAAAGTGAGTGTCTTTAGGATGGTGGAAGCCATAATGCATCCAGTCTGTTCGGGGCTTTCAAACTTGTCTTTCGGTTCCCCCCTTATGCTGCGTGGACTTAGTAAGGCGCCTTCGCTCCGTTCCGATCGGAAAGGCACACACTCTACCATGCATTATTGGGACACCCTATATATGACGTCGAGTATAGAACGATGTTGGATATCCATCATCGCTGGGTCCCATATGTCCCGAAGAAATTCATGACAAGCCAGCAACCACAGGTACGTTCTCAAACTCCACTTTAGTACTTCTCTCAGAAGACAAATGGTGGCTGTCATCCTGGCGTGACAACCACCCATTCCATGGGTGGTTGATCTCCGCATATTGCAAGTCCAGTGGGGACCTAAATTAGGAGGGGTCTTGGGATGCACCGAGTGCCACTGGCGGGCGCCACAGCCCAGTCGCCGCATGGGTCTTGTTATCATTGATGTTGGCGGAGGCGCTGCTGTCCATGTGAAAGATCCAGGAAATCTATGACAGGGACGTTGTGGAAGGTTGCCAACATGAAGTACCCTTGGACGAAGGCATTATTCAGCAAAGGCGTCCCGGTGGTTGCGCGACGGAACAGTGTAGGTGGACAGTATGATTCCCAGCGATAAAGTTTGTACGGTCAGACAGGCACGTAGGCGCTAGATCATCGCTTTAGGGGCTGCCGGCTTGTTGGGACAGGAACCGGTTTCGCGCATTCAAGGATAAAGACTGCTGATACACCATCAGACACTAGACACACTGCTATGACTAGCCCGATATGGACGTAGCTTCGGCACACAATAACGATGGGCTATCATTTTGGCTGACTACTGTGTTTTATTTTATGATGCGTCAGGGCTACGCTATAGATTGGGGGTCGCACAGACGCGTCGGAGAGGCAGTGTCAGGATCTCGCACCTCGGCACAGCGCGGGTGTAGGTTGGCGGGGCGGCATCAAGACTTGTATTCCAACGTAAAACTCTCGCCCGATTCACAGACAAAAAGCAATGGCGATAAAGGGGCACTGCATGACCAAGTCGCAGGGAAGCAAAGACAGCTTTCAATCAAGTCATTGCATATAAGCAGACAACACTTGTGCCATTTGTGCGAATAACTGACAATCAAACAGCACGGTGTGGTTTATAAGGTAAAATTGAAAAAGAAGGTCGTAGTCGATAGACACAGGATAGTTTTCAACAACTACCAGAGTGTCGATTCGATGCTAGGCGGGTAACGAAAGTAACACGTCTGTCTGTGACGAGTTCAGACCACAAGCAGAGGAAATATCAAACAGTATCTGTGAGGCGCAATCAATGTAGAATAAGAGATCAGGAGTTTGGGCTATCATTCCATGTCAAAGCGAGGAGGAAGTATTATTATAAGTCAACGCGAATAGGCACAACGCTTATGATAGAGTTCACCTGTTCGGAAAAGCAATCGCTATGAGACGACGTAGGCGTGATAATTGGCCACGAATCTATTCCAGGTCACCGAGGTTTTCACGCTATGATTTACTCCATTAGACAAATACCCAGCAACAGCGAAGTTCAACGGATGCCTACCAAGTTGACCTTGCGCTTGCCACTCCCGGGCCAGTAATAGTCAGGCTCAGCCTGGTTGTTGACAACGTAGTCAGAGAATGCCTCCTGAAGTCGGGTTGATTAACTTACGTCATCCCGCTAGAAACAGTACGATAATGGTCAGCACTGAATCATGAAGATGCGTGAGGAATATTCACCTTGTGGAGTTCACTGCCAGGCGAGGCCGTATTCTGAACACAGGACAGAGAACCATCAATACCCAATCTGCTACGACAGAGCGCCTGAAAAATGTACCGGGTCCTTCTAAAGGGGAAACGTCAGAACCCTACTCTAGCTGCGATCTTGGTACCAGTCGGAACAAACCTTGGCCAAGTCCTCCAATAGTATCTGTGATACAAGCAAGAGACATAAGAATTGTCATTACGATGGCCATGCGGAGATTACACTTACTCGACGAGCTGCCTTTATCTAGTTATAAAGGTGAGCATTAATAATACTAAGCAAATCCCGTCTGGTTGCCGGGAAAGTTCCAAACAACATACTTCAACGTCTACTATGATGCCCTGGAGAAGATGTGATGTTAGGATCAATGCGCATTCACGTAAAAGACACGAAGGATATGGGAAGGGGGGGGGCACAGGTCACAGGCCTGAAGAAAGGAAACACGAACCTCTGGCACAGGAATCGCGGAAACAATTGAGCTAAGAGCGAAGAGAGTCGAGAAGATCATGGAGGTACGCATGTTGGTGCCTCAGGTGTTACGACAAGGAATACAGGAGAATTTAGAGAAGAAAGCAGAAAGTTTGTTGGGAGAGGGAGTGATGAGGGAGGTCCGGAGGCACTGAACCAGTGGGTGCTTTATAGAGCGTTGTCAAATGAACTTAACCTAAATTAGGAAAAGGGGGAGTGCATCAGTAATTCAAACCTAATTTAAAAAGGCACGTTTAAGGAACCACTTAATTCAAATTACAGATCCGATTTACTTCCGGCTGCAAGGCAACAGCGACCATCGTTCCTGATTCCACTCGACCAGAGCGTTCAGCGTCGCCCTCAATCCCAAGTCGAAATTTGAAAGACTGAGCCATACATGTGTCATTCTGGACTATCAGGGCCCCTGAGATGAACGCCGGGAGAATCCTTGCCAGAGAGATGGCGCCACAATTTCATTGATGAAGCAAGCGGGTATTCAGTCTCCCAGCAGATGCTGTGTTTGGTAGAAAATCTTCTCATGCGCTCAACTTCGTCCGCGGTGAGGATACACGTTGGGCCTCAGGTCCTCCCTCTTCCACAAAAGTAAGATTGCCCTCAACCTGTTTGTACGCCACTCCAGGGCACACCTCATCAGGAACACCGCGGCGGCGGTGCGCCGGGGGTCGCTTTTCAAGCGCTCGGCGGCCTAGCATACATGTGCTACTTCTCCCATAGAATCACCCTCGTGTTCCAGTACAGCGCCCGGTGGAATCCTCGCTAACTCAAAACGCCCGGTCGCTCTTCCTGGCGGGCGGTCTACAATATCCCTGGGGAAACATGAGAACTCATGAGATCAGTCCGAGCGCTTGGCCCTTCACTTGTGCCTCAGCTCTTCGCATGGCTCACGGTTCCTAGGGCGAGAGATCCCTCTCCTTCCCTTGCAGTACTGACCGCGCCAATTCATTCCAAAAGTTCAAATGCCAATTAACAACACATCGAGCAACTCCCACGTAATAGCAGACTCGTACCCAGTCGGAGGAGCTCCGTGGACGCGCAAAATAATAGCTTTTTTACGCAATGTAAATAAACGTTCTCACACTGGTACTCGACTGCTTCCGATGCTAGTCACGTTCTGTACTCAATACAAAAGATCACATGGTACGGAGTTAAACAAATATCCGATCACCTACTCCGAAACTTAGCCCGCGACACTTCGCTCCTCCGACTGGGGCAAAATGTAGGTGGCGATGCATCGGAAACACCCGACTCTCACGCTAAGCCTGAATGAGTTGTACATAGAGGTTGCGCAATGTAATTGTTAGTGTTGACACATGCGGTCATTATACCCAACCCAACCCATAGAGACTTGGAAGCACCTTGAGGGTTGTGGAATCGACAACCTGGGCATGTGCAGAAATTAACGCTTCATATAATACTTCTATAGCATCCTGTAGCTGGTGCTTTGGAGTGAAGCGGTACGAGCGTGAGCTGAGGCTATGCAGCCTTTTTTGGCTGCGGGTGTTCGATTCCCACTCAGTGAACCTTTTTTTCTCCTTCTTTACTCCTTAGTGTAAATGGGAGGTTGTTACAATTATTCCTGAGACCATAAAAAAAGGTTCATTGAGTGGGAATCGAACATCCGCAGCCAAAAAAGGCTGCATAGCCTCAGCTCACGCTCGTACCGCTTCACTCCAAAGCACCAGCTACAGGATGCTATAGAAGTATTATATGAAGCGTTAATTTCTGCACATGCCCAGGTTGTCGATTCCACAACCCTCAAGGTGCTTCCAAGTCTCTATGGGTTGGGTTGGGTATAATGACCGCATGTGTCAACACTAACAATTACATTGCGCAACCTCTATGTACAACTCATTCAGGCTTAGCGTGAGAGTCGGGTGTTTCCGATGCATCGCCACCTACATTTTGCCCCAGTCGGAGGAGCGAAGTGTCGCGGGCTAAGTTTCGGAGTAGGTGATCGGATATTTGTTTAACTCCGTACCATGTGATCTTTTGTATTGAGTACAGAACGTGACTAGCATCGGAAGCAGTCGTACCAGTGTGAGAACGTTTATTTACATTGCGTAAAAAAGCTATTATTTTGCGCGTCCACGGAGCTCCTCCGACTGGGTACGAGTCTGACGTAATAGCACCGTTTGAGAACTCGCAAGCCAGCTTTACCTTCCATTGTAATTTCAAATTCCTCTGTTATCTCGAGAAACTCAATGGGAGCAATTATCCCTCTTTCATCGATACCTTTCTCAGTTCCGAGGGTCATTCCCCTTATTATCCAATCATCCCCTCAACTCGTGCCCAGGGATGTATAAGCTTCGAGGGAATCAATTGTGTAAAAGAAAAGCTCCTCCGATAGGCTGGTTGTCCGACTATTCCCGTTGCATTACTGCTTCCCATGACACATTGGTCGATGCCCGAATGGATTTAACAGCTGAGAATGATCCGGCCATCGGGGTCCCCGCTATATGTGAGTAAGGGTCTGCCCTTGACCAGTTTCAATACCTTAAGCAACAGCAACTCTGTTCGTTGAACCCCAACCCCCGCTTCTCGAACTCTCCGAAGCGACTGCAGGAACTCCGACAGATGTCTGCGACATCTGTCCCCATGCTGACTGATCCAGGATTACTCACAATGCCTGCTAACTGCTCTAGATGCGTTCTGTGCATCACTTGACAAATCAAATCGATTTCAGGTTTATCCCCAACATGCCAGCCTGACCGTTTCCATGTCGAGAAAGAGTATCGTTGCTGCGCTCGCCAGTAGCAAAAGCCGGCCTCGGTACCGATCAGTTGAGGTGGTTCGCCAGAAGAAAGGATCCTCTTCGACATCTGTGTCCAAGTCCTTACTCTTCAACTTAGCCCTCTTGAAGTCACCGCCATCCCCGCTAAGCCTGAACTGAGATCCGAAGGTTAAGTCTCCTGCCCTCCCCGCCCCTTGCTTTTATTCTCGGTCCCACTCTTAATGATTAATATGTACATACGGCACGTTTTTATATGACTAACAGGGAGCCCCAGGCTCGACCCAACCCTTGATCAGCGGTGCTTCCGCCCGTACCTGAAGGGACAGTTTTGCAGACCACATTTGGTGTGGTGTGAAGATGGGGACAAAAAACCAGACATCCAACGCACCTTCCGCTCGCTCATACAAGATCATTAGTATTTTTCCATTGGGCGCAGTAATTCGGATTGTCCCGGGAGAGTTGCCCTTTGGTTCATGCCCTGGCAGGCACGGATCGTTCATTTTTCGCCACGTCATGTCAGCAGAAATGCAATTACTCGGGGAGAAAAAGCGATTGGGTCTGTCGTCGGACTTCTAGCTGCAGCGGCGACGGGTAACACAAGAGAACCTGCGCTGGGCATGTGAAACATATGTATGGCGACACGAGGATGCAGGCATTCTGGGCAGTGAACCCGTGGATATTGCTATGAGAGGGTTTCGAACCGTAATGAAATACGAATCGCACTCACAAGAAAGCCCCAGTCTGAATCTCGCGGGAACCAGCTTGGGATGAAGCAGCCAGAAGCTCACTGCTACGACATAAATGACTGTGCCAGCAAATCCCAGCACCCATGTTATGAACACCGATCCGAGCATCAAAGGGTAGTGTGAGGATGCGTGAAAAAGGAGGCACGATTATAATTCGGCCGGTATCCTGGACGGCCTTATGACCAGTAGCAGTGCGACGCATCTCCATGGCCAAGGAGATAAGACGCCCTTTCCCACACTTCCAAGGAGCGTTACCCAAGAAAAAACCCCTTCCCCTGACCAGTAGGCTCGTGAACAAAGTCCATAGTCAGGTGATGCGGCCACCATCATATCCTCCGGCACTTCGATCGAAAATATGAGGTGCGGCGACCAACAACAGGAAGGCAGTATTGGAGTTGTGTCGAAGCATTCTGGACCCGAACAATACCATGACAATACCGGGCATCGGAAGATTGAATTGTGTAACCGCTCGCCGCACGTAACTACCACCTTATAACCGACACTTGTGGTCCTGGGTCAGCTCTGTGGTGGTGATGATACAACCATCGGAACTGGTATATAGCACTGACCGGTAGCCCAAAATTATTGAGCCGAATTCCTTCCCTTGAAATCCGGCATCACAATCGATCATGACTCATGGGTACGGTATCCACTGGAGTCAATTCGTTGCATTACTGGAAAACTGGCTATTGGAGAGTGAGAACCGGAGTGATAGAATGGGAAGATGTTCTAGACCCTGAGTAAAATTCATGCCTGCTACTATCCAATTACACCCTCAGAAGACGACCAAACGCGTCCGTCACTCAGTGATCTCTTAGCAATGTGAAGCCATAACGAGAAAAGCCAGCTAGGATGAGTAACACTTCTGTTTCTGTGGGGTTCTGCCGAACAAGGTTTACCCTAGTGCGAAGCGCCGAAGGTATCAACGATGACCCGTAGCAACAAACTGTGAAACGAACTCTCAAATAGGATGAAGGGTTACTTGGTCCGTTATTCGATCATTGTCTCGAAGCAACTCGTGCAGGACAGAGATAGTGACAACCCGAGCTAGCTGCGATCGAGCCAACCTGGCTTTCTAGCAATCATCGTCAGCTGCGCAATGCCAGGTTGACGAGATCGGGTATTGAGACCATATGTCGTCCGTCTAAGATATGTAAAGGCCGAAGCCTGATGATCGTATCTCCGGACACGAAGCGACCGCGCAGAACGTGGGGTCTGAGCAGTAATGGCGCCCCTGCATGTTTCCAGACCGTGCGCCCTTAAGATGATAAATGGACATGGCAGGAATGCAATGTATCTGAGGTCTCCTACTGGACTACCATACATGGCCGATCAGCGATCAGGACA
Source organism: Cantharellus anzutake (assembly GCF_015039405.1). Classification (NCBI taxonomy): domain Eukaryota; kingdom Fungi; phylum Basidiomycota; class Agaricomycetes; order Cantharellales; family Hydnaceae; genus Cantharellus; species Cantharellus anzutake. The sequence continues at coordinate 489,079 of NW_024067004.1, forward strand.
TAAAGTCCCTCTCAATATTGAGGCATGCCAGCTTCTAGTCAGGATCCCAGCCTTCGCTGAAGGTCAGCTTCCTTCGTTTATATGTTTGATCATGATCGAAAGGACCTGAATGGAGGGCTACAGCGCCTAGAACATCCGTCCCTTAGTAGATCGCTAGTTCGTCCCCACACTACCCCATTCAACTTGAAAAAGTGTGGAGTTATTCATTATGATGATTGGGCCAACTCTTCAAGAGGGCTTGCTTGACGCCACACAGAAAGCAAATGGATGTCAAATCGTTACAAAACCATTTTTCCGCTTGAAAGGAATTATGAACCGTGGGCGTCTAGTCCTCGCTAATGCCGGAGTACAAAAAAGGGCCTTAGCAACGGTGCTGGAAGTTGCTGGCGCCCCGCGCCGAGCGCGCCCTTGAGCCCATCGGCCTCATATCCAGACGCCGAACGCAGTCCCACCTCGGCTCCTAATAGGAGCCCGCCCCCCTGGCGAATTGCGCGAATTGGTAGAAAGAACAGACTAAATTATAGCCTCCATTCGTTTCTTTGACGATCGGCGATTGCGTCATGTATCAGTGTTCTAGCTTGCCGAATTAATCCGCCCCTAGCAAATGCACCATCCAGAATGTCGGATATCTAAGTGGATCTAATATCCGCCACACCTCGTACCGTCTTGACCAATAAGCCGGTTGTATGAGCCAAGGTACTGAGAAGTACAATGCCAACTTAGAGGCAAGAAAAGCGCTAGGTTAACTTGAGAGTTTTGCCCTGATAGCAGTTCGGCAGAGTGGTTGCAGCGGACTAGATCTCTACTACCCTGCTGGCAGGAGCGCGTACGCTTCCCATGCTGTCGTAATAGTTCCTCCGCCGCTGGCTGAACGGGGAACCTTTCCATTTTGATGTTTGTTCGAGACATCCGGTACCGAAAAGAATGTGGTCACGTGAGTTGACGTCTTCAGACTCGACGTCGACAATTTGGCCGAATTTATTCGTCTATTGGTCTATTCAAGAAATCAAGGTGTCGGCTACTTGCCTAGCCATTGCCTCAAGCGATGCGAGCCCTTAGTATGACCACTTACAGTCTGTTCGACTCATTGAGCACACACGCTCCGTCCTCGCTCCCTCCTAATTCTTGGGCACACAAGAATGCTCCTACCGGTGGCTAGGAGGCAAGGCGAATAACGTTAATTCCTCTCACATCAAAGCTCGCGGAATCATACTCTCCTTCCGCCTTAAACTGTATTTGAACCGTATGGCTTATCGTGCCGCTTCCTCCACACATTCTCGTCCTTCACTACCGACATTTTTGGCGTCCGTTCGCTGGTTACGTTGAGAATAATGTATCGACTTCTCAATGATCTGAGAAGTCGGCGAGGCACTTATTCTGGACTTTTCGTCAGCGTCGGATGTCGACTATGTCGAGCCTTATGAGCGAACAAGTGATTTTTGGCTTGCGTCCAGTTATATGCGCGCTCAGGCCAACTTCCTTCTGTCCCCCTTCTACATGCTAGAGGTCTCGTATCCTCTGCTTGGTGTAGGTTTGGTTGCGAGTCGGTTCCCTTCATCACCTGTTTTCTGAGTTTCATCAGTTTCCTTCGATGGAAATCCGTCGTACGTCCGAAGAGCTCCTGGAGGATGGTGCTTCGTGCCGCTATTCTCGGAGTTCATTCCCTCCTTGTTATCTTGACGATACGCTTCTCGTAATTCTTATCTGTGGCCCCATGGTACAATTGGGATACATCTATCCGTCGTCGGCTTTGTTCACTGTCTTCTCGTACCGCGAGCCGTGTGTGGTATTCCAGCTGTGTTCATTTGGTGACGAGGATCTGGGGGTTCATCCTTAATCTAACTTTAGGTTCGGAGGGTTGAGTGGAGAACGCTGTTAGAGAAGAAAGGGGATAAGAAAAGAAAAGTGCGAGAAGATGTGGGGAGTGGAACGCATTGTTTGTATTTTTCGTATTTGGATTTGATTTGTTTTCTGCTTACGGACCTGTGGTGCAGCGGAGTTGGCCGAATTTACTTGGTTCGTTTGTCCGAGCTATGCGGTGCAAAGAATATGGGCTTCCACTCGTGCATACATAAGTAAGTGTGAGTCGGCCACAAACGGCCGCAGCGCATGCGCCACTGTCATGAGTCGAACACTTATGTTAGGAGGAACGCGATACTGTCTTGTGCCATCCACCGCACAGTTAAGTTGTTCATCAACACGGACAGTCGGCGTGGTGTGGGTGATTCGGAGATTTGGACGAAGTCAGAAGCCAGTCATTCTTGGCGGCCCCAGCTGGACTGCATAATGGGTTTGCGGCGTGGCGTGTTACATCAATGCTTTGGTTTGCTTGCTTGAGCAGAATGTCCTCAGGCACAACTATCGCGTGACTCATCTGTAAAAATTCTTGCATCAATGGATCTTCAAATTAAGTTCCGATGGGGTATCCGCTTCCTTGGTGTGAACGTTGACCATAATGCTTTCCAGTGCATATATGGTGTTACGGGTGTAGGAAGTGTCCTTTATCGACTCCATCGATCTTGTCTTGGTACTGGGCAAAGGCGTAAACCCATCGGCCATTCATTCCCGGCTCGAACCCTGCTCACAACTTTACCTACTGGGGTGGATACCTCGACCTGGTCACACATGCCAGTCATGCATGCCGTCACAGATGTGTCCTGGCTGATGGAGTGCATGCCAGGCCCAAAAATAATTTCGTTTACATTTTTCGTTAAGGTCCACCAGGTGCGACCCGTGTACCTGTCCTCAAGCCACGATTGGTCACTGAGATGGCGGGTCGGACCCAAGTCCTAGCCAAACACCGATCCTCAGCTGTTTGGGAAATCCAGTGGCGCAAATGAATGCACAAGTGCGACTATGGTTTCGATCGATCCATACACAAAAGGGAAGCTGCTTCGGTTTCCAGCTGTGAAGCTTCAAGTACTGCAAATGTTGCCGTACCAATCACCAGTTGCATCAAAGGCTTTCAAGGTGGCGGACGGGGGGGACGAACGGTGCCCTTCAGCTCGCAATACCAATACCTCAGTCACACTAGAGCCCGATCAGCGCAATGCATACTAGTTAAGACATACTGCTGATGCCTCAACGTTGCAATTCAACCTTTCTATTCAGTCGGCGGAATGTGGGTCCCCGCTGTATCTTCCATTGAAGTGTGATCGCGGTTCGTCGTTGCTCCACACTTCGCAACGATATTCCGTGACCTTCCAATCATAGCATGCGGACACGGTCATCGTCCCGTCGCTAATATAACTTGGCCTAGCTATCGATGTGAGTCGTCATGGAAGATTGAATGAGCGCAGGTTCCATCAGCATTCTGCGAACTCCAGGAAAGGGAAGTGTGCCTTAGTTTAGTTGGCGGCCCCCGGGATCACAATCCGTGATGGGAATGCAGATGGTAGTCACAGACATTTAGGCGACAAATTCCGGGTGCTACTGGTGACCGGGCTAGGTCCCTAAAACATCAGAATACCAATATCACTACTGCTACCGCATTGTTCTTTCAGCCATTTTCATCAATTGGAGTTTCCCTTGCAGCATTACACTCTTTTTTTTAGTCTTCTCGTTCGGCGGTTCATCAATGACACAAGGCTCCAGAGCGCATCTTCGAGAGGTGTGTAATGTGAATTTCGGTCCGTCACGAAACCAACAGGGTTCCGTCGGCGCGGAAGTCTTGCCTTCCGCTCCACCCCGCCCCTTTGTCGAGTTTCACAGTCTTCGGAGCAGGATGCAACTACCATGCTGTCGAATGGCGTTTATTGAAGTTCAGAATGAGCGGAGAGCGGACAGGTGCAGTACTGCCCCTATGCGCAAAAGAGAGGAAGCTGAGCTGGTGATCGAATCAGAGATGTATGAAGTACTGTGGCCTGTTCCACATCGGATCATGATGATATGCGTCAGGTGCGCCTATTGCAGATATTCGGTGGATCTTGGGGTTAAATATGACAATCAAGAGCGGGTTCAGTTGCGTAGATTGGATGAAGGAAGTATCGAAGGCAGGCGGTAAGCGGTTCTGGGGATACAATGCAATCCGAACTGGTGCTTCGTCGAACATGCGGCCTGCCTTTCAATATCTGCCATCATTAACCACACTACCTTACCCGGAGTAGGTGTCTGATTCCCGGCACTCAGAGTGGGTCTCGCATGATAGGAAAAACGGGTTCACGCTGGAGCTGGGTGATTGATGCCCAGGCTTGAGCCTAGGGCTGCAGGGTAATTCCGATGAGTCGCGGAACGGAGGAGCATCGGTTGAAGTGAGTGTGCTTGTATTCAGAGGCTGCGTGGTGGTCCCGATGAGTGGTAGAACAGAGAAGCGTTGATTGGTACACTTGTGTTTGAAGGGAGAGTGCGAGGGGAAAATGGTTCGGGGCCCGGCCGTAGTCGTGGTAAAGCCTGAGGGTGAGTCGTAGTACATATGGCCTGGGACAAGAATGCATGTATGCGTAAGCTGGGTGTTGTTTCGTCAGGAAGATTGATCATAGGACCGAGTGCGCTTGCGATTCTGTGACCCAAGCGACACGCACCAGAACATGTCATCCGGCGATTATGCATGCGTCCGTGCATAACCGATAAGCCAGGACCCGGGAGCATAGTATAGCACTAGCGCTTCGTCAGCGATACGAAGTTATTATTTCTCCCTGTGAAGATCCTAATTCACTGCGCCACAGACCAGGAGGGGCACTACGTTAATTCACTTCGCACGGAAGATACATTATGATAGATTGTGAACTCGGCTCGTGCACAGGCCGTTTCCAACCGATCAACGAACAGCATGCAGTGCATAGGCCTAGATGATTTATGGCGTTATGGATGAGTTATAATTAGTTCAAGTGCGGTACACTTCTCAGGCCTATTAGGTTGTACCGCAACGTGTTACGTGTGGCCGCATGATCGTGTACAGATGTGTGCCGTACACCGACCCCGAATACATGATTCTAAACTGATCCGATAATATTTAGGCCATAAATGACTTTTAATAAGCCAGCGTGATACATACTAGCATAGATCCCCGGAGTCGGAGCCACGGGCGAGGAATGCATTTGGTGTCTTATCGAGACGTTGAGGGAATAATATCTATTCTATTGGAAATCATATGTGGAGTGTACTTGCTTGAGAGGTACCCTCGTGCGACCGTGACAGCGCGCCACCCATAACATCAGGATCAACGATAAGCGCATTATTATCACTCCGACCGGCACTACGTAAGAGGATGCCAGGACGCACTAGTGCATGCATACAGTGTGCACAGGTTCGCGCGCATTTCTTCGTCTCAATCTCAACTGCAGAACGATACATGCACACTACTAATAACGTCCGTAAGACGTAATGATGTAGCTATGGGAGTGACTGATATGGATAAGTAGCGGGAGAAACGCTCGCCATTTGCACACGCCCCTTGAGCTTGGAAGGAAGAGGCCAAGGTCTCAGTCTGTAGATAAGGGAATACTAAGTTGGCATTGATGGCACTATGAACCATGATTACTGTAATGATCAAAGTTATGGACCAATGACCCTAGGCAGGTGACCAGCTTTTACAATGACCCATGAAGCTGTGTACTTATTGGCTATGGAGGGAGTAGAGGAATGATCGTATGGGAGAGGCGTTGTCTTGCAATCAGCGATGACAGATTCCCAGACATAGCATGACATAGCGAAGGGATGGAGCTTTTCAGACTGAATGCCACATCCGATGCACTGCGCGGGGTTAACCAAGCAATCTAGTGTGCTACGGGGCAGCGGGGTGAGTAATGCCAGCAGAAAGCCCTTTTCTTTTCCACTCTGTTCCTTCGTCGTATCGCCCAGGCAAATTGCAATATTGGTAAAGTTGGGTATGGATCACGAGTGAGTTGGCATGTGAGAGGAACACAAGTGCACTGCTCTGAGTCATCATTCATGATCATCAAACCAATCAACTTCATCGAAGCTACAAATACCGCAAGATGAATATGGCAGTATAAAACCGAGATTACGGGTAAGAAGACTGGCGTGTGAGAGCCATGAATAGACCCGTGAGCCTACGGAGTCGGTCGATCGGGATCACAGAGGAGCATAACGTCCATGTCATTACCTAGAAAAATAACCCAGTAAGACGTAGGGATAGCCCCCGAGTATACAAGCCCCGTCATGTCCCAATATTAACGATCGATTGCTATCGAGTTCGTATATAATTTATTCCTTGGAAAGACCGATGGTGTGCAAGGACAAGTTGTGGCGACCGAGGTGGCTGAACGCCACATTGTTAGTCACCGTCGTGGTGATTGTATGCTTTCGCACAGGCGGGATCGAGGGTGACCGAGATCACCACCTGAAGGAAGCGCTGAAAAAGGCAGAACATGCACGATGAATGCTAGAAGTAATGGTTACATGTAGCGGCCACCAACGCATGGCCGACGTGTTGGCCCTGTGGATATGTGGAGATCTTTCCAGAAGGAAGAGGGAATTGTTGTATGAACGAAGTAAGGGTGTCATGGATACGAACGATTTTGAGACCTAAGCCGATAGCATCTCCGGCTGGCAGCTGGCAGCCAGCATAGGCCACAGTATGTATTCAAAAAAGGTTTTTTCCGGAGTTACTCTGGGAGAACAAGCAATAGTCAAGTATTCGACAGGTTGTAGTCCCAATATGACGTGAAAGAATAGCTCTTCTGTTAATATTGAAACAAGGCATCACAGCCTTACTACACATGCAACCAATTAACCAATTCGCAGCGTGTTGGTGCCTGCGCAGCACGTATCGCATGCCGTTCCTGAGACTACTGGCGTTACATCGTTGCCTCGTCGATAGCGGGGACCATTGATGCTGATGATACATCAACGATGATACATACAGGCCAGTATGCAACTCCGGCCGGAGAGTGGAGGGCACCAACCGGATGTAATAGGAAGATTGAACCAATGAGTTCGGGTAAGGGAGAAATTTATTCAAACACAGCAATATTGCTAGGTATGGAAATGGAAGCAGTTTCCCTGGTAATACTCGGTTCGCTTGTTGGCGTTCCGGAGATGATGAAAAGTGGCATCTTCGTAGCGTAAAGGTGGTTTGCGGCCCATAAGCGTTTGAGAAGCCACAGAATGCGATTGGAACATACTGCCCGCGTTGGTACGCTCGAGATGTTGAGATGGTTAGCCGGCGTGGAGTGCGACAGGAGCGTCGCGTGTCTGGACACAGAATGGAGCAGCGGCCCCAGGCACTCGTCCTAAGGTAGCAACAATAAGAGATAGGCGCTCAAAGAAGAGATTCTGCTTGGTGCTGGTTGCTGTGGTCAGTTTGATCGTGCAGACAATCTGAAGGAATGAGTTGACAATAATGATGAATAGATCGAACAACTCTGAACAATATTGCTCATATACGATGTGTTAGGATGAGTTGGACATTATTTTTCGTGAGAGGCGTTACCATACATGGAAAGAGGACACGCCATATGATGAATTTCGTTTGAATTGAATGTCTTATTTTGTATACATAGTCCCGTGCCCTTTTTCCTTTTTATTGATGACATTCTTAATGAATAAGGTATTTAGTTTGTAAAGTGCTGAATTGAGATGGGTCTTCCATGTCTATATATTGGGAGCAAAACCAACTCTCTTGCCCTCCGTCTCCCTCTTCCACTCTGGTTCACTCAACATCACCCTCCCTGAACCTTTTAACTTCCGTTCTCAAATTCTAGTTGCTACTGTCAGCACCTACCACTACTTGACTTGCCAAGTGTAGCTGCCTGCTCCACCTGCCGTCCTTCCGCCTTTGCCACTAAACGATCAGATCTTCCGGAAATACCAACATGAGGCTCTTTTTCGTAGTCCTATCTGCTCTCTTCGTTACCCCATCCATCCTTGCTGCTCCTCTCCCCATTGTACGTGTCATTTCACTTGTCTGTCATCACCGGATTTTGGTCGCCGTGGTCAATTCTTCTCCCTTCCATACCCACTGTGGCCGCTCCTCATGCGCTCTTACAAACCACCTTTGAATTTTGCCTGCGGAACCCCCCCGCTTGCTATTGCATTGTACTCACTTCTTTCTCTCTACTCGTTCAGGATCTCTCTGGAAGAGCACCAATCACGGCCCTCCCCGCTCGAAGTCTGCCTCTTCCTGCCATACGAAACTATAGCGCAGGGCCAGGAGCTGAGCACGAGCTTCCTCACGGGGACCGCCGACAATTCCAATCTGGTCCACAGCAAGCGGATCCTCCAGCGACGGAAAATAACTATTCTGGTCCTGGTACGTGATGAGTGTCAGCCAGCCGATGGCGAGGGAGGACAGGAGCGATTTGGGTCTGGAGATGCAGGTGTAGTTCGCTTGTGAGGTTGAGAGAGGGACGAGTCAAGGAGAACAGAGGGCACTTACTTTCGCTTTCGCCTCGTGTTGTTGGATTGCGTCGTCCAGTATGCATCTACTTCCGTTGGCTTTGCGTTCGTCACAGATCATACCCCCCCACCCATTCACCATGCGGGCACAATCGTTACGCTCCGTCCTTACCATTTTACCGGACCACTCTCCGATCCTTCCTTCTCGCCCTACGTAGATATTCGGGAAATGGGATTCCATATCCCCATAAGTTCGAAGAGAAGTCGAAGAGAAGGGAGCGAATGGAATGGAATGCTTGTTAGGAAGGGTGGACCCTTATTCCGTCTTCTTGGACCTTTTCCCTTGCTCACGCCCCCGCAGCCGACTCCGCCTGCGCCCCCGTCTATCAACCAACCATTTACTCGTCATCGTCATCGGGCTTGCCCATCATACTCATCCTTTCTCGCCGTCTTCAGCAAATTCCATTTGAATTGAAACCTAACATGTCGTGTCCAAGGTGTTCGCACATGAGCTCGAACCCCAATCTCCATCTTTCTTCTCTCTTCCCCCCTGAAAAAAAAATTATCAAAATTTGACCCTCTGTCCCTCCCAATCCAATCCGAACCGTGTTGACAAAGGCACCAAGGGCCTATTCCATTCTCTATCCAGCGATTAACTTGTCCATTCATTGACTCTCTTCCTCGCCTCCTCTCATTATTTTCATTATTCCTCACTCGAGGGCTGATTGTCTGTTCTAGCTATTGTGCGTACATTTATGTGTTGCGTTGGCGGTTGACCCATACGCAAGTATGTACGGACGTGTGGGTTTTACTTTTTATCTCTGCCCGCCCTTCTTTCCCTGGCCTGCGAACTCATGGCTTTTCGGATGTGTATCATTTTTTGATCAATTGGTTCTTTTTTGCTGGTTTGCGTTAAACAATACAAGTAGGTTGTTAGACGTGGCAAGCGGGTTGTTCGAGTCGTGAGTTTGTGTAGTTTATGGCGTGGCCACACATGTGTTGCACTGCCCGCAGCAGTTGTATAGGCTACAAACAGGGAGGCTCCGGCCGTGATTTTCAAGGGTTCCGGCTCCGCAGTGTATCATGCGTGTGGTTATCCTCGCTTTTGGGTGTGCATGTGGAACAATCCCTTGATGCCAAGGCATCATGCGCCGATACCTAGCCTAATTCTGGCAACTGGCTATGCCGGGCGAAGCCGAATACATAATGAGCCCTTGCGGAGCTTGTGAGGCTGTGGAGGTTGTTTCTGGGCAATTTGCAACGGATTAGGTATTTGGATCGATCGAGTTGAGTTGTGTTTGATCTTAGAGGCTGTGACGGCGCACTCCGTTGGAGAAACGGGGGATCCTCAGCATGATGCGATGCCATGCAAGTGACCAGCCTCTATTGGAATAGAATGCGATAAGAAGCTTCCATCATGATTTCTCCAGGGGGGGATTAGATGCAGATTCACTGCTGCTAGGATGTGTTCGGTGCGGGCAAGTTATACCATGTTACTTGCAGTGCAGACCCGTGAGAGAAGCATACGACCAACGTTCGAAGGTGCCTGTGATTTGGCCAATCAAGTCGAGCTAGTGTGAGTATCGGTGCGTGCATGCTCATGTGCTGGCCTCATGAGGCAATTACGAGTGCTGCCAGCTGTGGCATTCTGCAGCCCGAGCTGCAATTTGACGTCCCGGCCCAGAACATCGCAGTCGAGGGGGTCCAACCGACGGCACCGGACTCAGATGTCCGGGGACAGCTAAACAGGGTTCTATCGCAATCATTGAGTAGATGTGAAAATGTTGCGGTCGAGAGCTGAGAGAAGAGCTGGTTTAATTGGCATAACTCATGAGGGTCGTAAAATTGGATCAGCATTGAATGGACGATACCAAATTAGTTAGTTCGGGCGGCCAAGGGAGACATTGTTTCCTGCAGCATGTGCAGGTCATGTAGAAGTAGACCGCTCAGCCTCGGAACAGAGAATCGCCAATACTTCTCATGGTTGATCGCTGCGATAGATGAAATACGTAAGACGTTACTAGCAAGAACCACAACAAGCGATCATTGAGGCTCGCTCTTACCTCGGAGCCGGAACCGAGAACTAATGGGGGGAAAATGCTCAGCAAAAGACATATTTCATCAACAAATATGAAGGAGGACAAAAGAAATGAAAATGTTTGTAGGCATAAAGTAATCCCCTTGAGCACGTTTGGCGCCGTGAAAACTCCAACATGTCAAAGATTCACGTATGGGACGAGAGGAACAAAATATAGCACGAAGATGGCTGACTTGGCGCTCCTGTGGCGGACAGTTGGGGTCTTTGGATGGCGTGAAAATGTCTATCAGGAGAGAGGCGATCTAATTCCCCCTAAATTCAATATACTGAGCCGTATGCATACTGGACGGGTAAGTGAGTATGAATGGGAGTTCTAATTGATCGTCACTAGGACGAGCGCTTCGTCGACCGTGTGAACGAATTGTCGGAAAACCGGGGATTCCCATCTCCGAGACTTCTAGGTGAGTTACCGATATTTTCTCCCTCAATACGAACCTGATTTTCCATTTCCATATAAGCGAACACGCGTGAAAGGCGTAGATGAATATGGCATGATTGTGCCTTTTCATGTAGTAAGTACGGAAATTCGAAGTTCACATCAGCGAGCGTTCCACAACCGATCGTGATGGGTGATATCCTTTTACCACTGGGTTCGGGCTAGTTTTAGCGAGGCCCAATTCCGGGAATTGATGCGCTCGGTGTTCTAGACCTCCTGACAGGTGCACGATGCACAATTCGCGCAAGGCCGCGGAACTGGGGAGTAATATGTGAGTAAGACTTATGACTTCCTCTCGTGTCCCTCCTTCATAATGTTCCCATCCCTGATTCGTTCTCATGTGCACTTGCGGATGAGGCGGAGCAAGAGTGCATGATTCTGATCATGCACTCGGAATTATGGGAAGCTGGTAGCTCTTTCTGGGAGCCCTAGTACTGGATAATTGTTTTCGTGCGATAGGCTCGTATACAGCATGGCCGTGGAGCACGATTCATATCGATCTGTCGGTTTATAGACCCACGCTCACTTGTGCGTCGAGGCTAAGTTTTTCCCGTAGATGATGAGGATCATCGGGGATGGACTGGTTACCGCGTCATTGCTAGCACTGCATCGCGTTCGCATACACACGAACGGTATGCCCAACGGCTGACTTGCTCACCTTGAAATGTGGCTACAATTACCCCCTAGCTTAGCATTAAATGGGGGCTACCTTACTGCTAAAATACTCTTTGCGTTGTTTCTATCAATGCGTGAATACAAGGACCTGGTCTCTCCGCTCTGCTTAGTTTCGGATATTCCCACCCCTCTATCCTGCTCATGATGCGTCCTCCGTTGCTCTCATGCGCATGAGAGATGGTTTATGAGTGCCTGAAGGGAAGATCTGTATCCGAAATGGAGGCTGTGGCTGATTTGAGGACTCTAACTGGATGATAGTTTTTTGGTGTGATTGGCTTACGTCTGAGCAAGAAACGGCGCATACCATTATATCTACGCGAGCAGCAATCTTCCAAGTGCCCGTCGGATGAAGCGTTGCGATCGGTTGCATGAACGCTTTATCGGCCGGGATTGAGTCAGGTTTGCGTGCATGGCACTAGTCGCGCTCATACTCATGCATGCATCTGTGGTGTGTGACCTTGCTATGCGTATGATGTATGATCCCGCCCGGTCATTTCGTCATATCACGACATCATCCTCATGTCACTCTGGTGTATTTGTTTCGGTATCTCTAGTCCAGACACGCTGCACCATGGCCCGCTGGCTTCCAGTTATGCACATGACCCGTCCCAGGACGAACTAACAAATCTTGGCGCCGAGGCCGAGACACAGACGTGCTAGCAGTCGCTAGCTGATCTCTCATGCTGGTCACCGTATGGATGTATGCCTGATTCCTACGGGAAATGTGCCCTTCCGCCGATGGTTTGACATGCATTTGGCCATGGTTGGTATATGGCGTCAAACTTAAAATGGATTTTTAGCCCATGGGACCATGTGTAATATTGGTGATATAACTACAAAATTTAGCTATCACGAGTGTTAGAGGGTGATCGGGTTCCCATAGACGGCATCAATTAGACTTGATCTTCCGTACACGAGGCTAGGCGTTCCATGGGATTTCAGACTGTAACGAGACATCCTCAATAAGAACATACCATGGTCACCGGGCGCCGTCTCGGCACCGCAGGTGGAGCACAATTCGCCACATCAACAATTACTGGCGCTTGAGTGTGGTGAACTTTGATTCGCGGGGCGCTGGAGCACCTGAAACAGCACCAGAAGGCACCAACAACCAACACCGGATGATGCGGCTCAACCCCTCCGTTATTTACCAAGAGCCACTCGATATATAGCCACTAGTCACAAGCGGTGTTAGCGGCTTTCATGCAAACGGCACACCGATATGGCTTATTGACACGTTGTTTTGATGGCTTAATGTTGAGTAGAGGATCTTTTGGAGTCTTAACTAATAAAGCCACAGCACACGCGCGCCCGGAGGCTGAAAGTTGTGTACATGATTGTGGGACTTGGCCCCCCAGATCTATCCCCATGGCCGTAATGGCCGCTGGCCACCCGTGAAGTCCCGGTGAGTAAGTATTATAGTACCGGCCCCAAATGGCCGAGGATCCACATAATGTATTGTTTTTCAATCCTATCGATCGGTACCGAATGCGGAGTGTACCTGCGCCACTGGCGCGACGCGCCGTATGCGTGGCTTGGGGATTGTCACTCATGAGCCATATATTGTACGTTGTCACCCACCAGCGCACCATCAGAACAAGGTCCGTCAATCCGAAAAACAAAAGTGGCTTTGGGGAGTCGAACATCTCGGAGATGCAGCTGACTTGAGCCACTGCTGGGCAGGACCCCAGCCTCTAAGCCACTGTCCACAAACTGCGGACAAACTGCATTCCGCTGAGTGCTGACTGGCTGCTTGGTATTCAACTCCGGCTCCGGTGACCCAGAGTTGGAACTCCTACGTTTCGCATTCGCGAGCACTCGCATCAGACCGCTAAGATAAGTGAATGCATGATCTGTTTGTTACTGTATTCTCGGGCGCCAAATTCAAGTCGAGAGAGGTTCCACAAATGTTGTTTCGCACTTGGCTGCTCCACGATATTCGCGGAGGGAGTGTCAACTTGGGGAAGCGACTGAAATATTACGAGCCCATGAAGACACTAGGCAGGATCCAAGCCTCTACTAAAGTGGAAGAGTCGCCAAGAACTACCATGCGTGCCCGGTTTGTTTAGCTGCGTCGGGTTGTGCGGATCACGATGCTGGAGGACATGTGTTGAAATTGTCGCTGTTGTGTCTTGCTGTTACCGAGACCGATTCTGGCATTGGCACTGCCACCGATTGAAACATCTGTCAGGCATAATTTTCTCCACTGCTTGAGATCAGATCGAAGCTGCATCCATCCGCCGCTCGCTTTATCCCCAGTTATGAGTTTATCTAAGAGCACCCACATTGCGTCTGATGGCATGACTTCACGCGATTAGTACGTTCTGCTTAATTGCTGGTTTTTTTTTGTGGCTCTCTGGCGCTGACTGGGAGTAAAAAATAACGCTGCTGCCTCATGTCATGCCATCAACTCTGTGGCCATGACATCTTACTTGGGTTTTTAATCGGGAAATTCTTGTGGTTGTAACACCGAACCAAATTAGCTATGCGGACTCATACGCCCATTTCGGTATGTGTCTGCGGCTCTGCAGCCTTCCAGATTCCCCTCCCTCCTGCAATGGAATGAAGGATCAATGCTCAAATTTCGAAATTCCAAGGTATTCATGAGGAGATGCTGAAGGACTCTGTTCGAACGGGATCGTATCGGAGCGCGATGCTGCAGAATTCTCATCTCTTCGTGGGGAAGACTGTCCTGGATGTGGGTTGCGGAACGGGAATATTGAGTATGTTCGCCGCCAAAGCGGGCGCAAGCCATGTTGTCGGGGTGAGTGATAGATGGTTGCGCGCCCCGTTCTTGGAAGGTACTGAGATGTGGCGATGGTGATTAGGTCGACATGTCGAATATTATCGACCAAGCGCAGAAGATCATAGAGGCCAACGGATTTAAGGACAGTAAGTCGTCTATCAGCAGTGGAACTTATGCAGTAGTCGGTTGCTTACGATCACTTCGAAGCCATCACACTCGTCAAAGGGAAATTGGAAGAAGTTGAGCTTCCCATAAAAGAATTCGACATTATTGTCAGCGAGTGGATGGGCTATTTCCTGTATTTTTATTTCATTAACGTTGTCATTGAACTGTTGGTCACGGATCGGCTGCTCTTTAGGCTATATGAAAGCATGCTCGATACGGTCTTGATAGCGCGAGACCGATACCTGGTGGGTGGTGTTGCGTCTCTACCTTGTACATCGTACCGTTCATCTGACCTCCATGTTTCTAGAAACCTGAGGGCTTGATATTTCCCGATACCGCGTCCATGTATCTCGCGGCCATTGAAGATCAGGAATACAAGGACGAAAAGATAAATTGCAAGTGCCTCTTATATTTAGTGTTCCATATGGCTTATACCACTGTGCACAGTTTGGGATAACGTTTATGGGTTTAATTTTAGTTGTATCAAGGACATCGCTCTCCGGGAGCCACTCGTCGACACTGTTGAGCTCAAAGCCGTAGTGACTGATCCATACTGCTTTAAGGTGAGTGCCCCATACTATTAAAATGGTTTCACAGTAATACGAAACACTGCTTCGTTTAGCAAATCGATCTAAGGACAGTTACCAAAGAAGACCTGACATTCACAGCACCCTTTTCCCTCCAAGCCACTCGCAATGACTGTTCGTACATGGTCCGCTTGGAGGATATGCTAATTAGACATCTATTGATTACTTAGACGCTCATGCTTTCCTCGCTTGGTTCGATGTTTCTTTCGAGGCAACACATAAAAAGGTCAAATTTAGTACTGGCCCGCATGCCAAGTATACCCACTGGAAGTGAGTATCATTTAGCCGAAGCTAATCCAACGCGGATTCATCCTCCCACTCCAGGCAAACTGTATTCTATACCCAAAGCACCATTACCATAAATGTGGGTGCACATTGCCCCAGTGGCATGTGTTTGGCTAAATTGTTCCCCCAGGAAGGAGAGACGATAAAAGGAGAACTTTCATGTAAACCCAATGCACGCAATCCCCGTGACTTGGATATTGCCATTTTCTACGAAGTTGATGGCAGCCTACCTTCATCCGATGTGATCGAATATAAGATGTGCGTGGTCGTTCCATGTCTGACTTTGTTCTTATGTATTCGGAGCGCTTACGGATTTCCTAGGGCTTAATTAACTATTTTGGCACTTATCGCATGCATTCAAAATCTCCTTTTGTCATCGCGATATCTCGCTTACACTTTATCCTCTCTCTTTCCAAAATGGTCATCCTTGGACTAAAATCTTTCCACTATTCAGGTACTAATCGTCCCGCGTGCCACGTCCTCTTCTTGTCCATGTCATGAGAACGTGCACGTATCTCTTGCTTCTGCGAAGTGTCATATAGAAACATGTACTTGTTATGGTGAACAGTATTTGCATTACGAACCCCCCTTTGAATGAGAGGCTATGCGTCACGAGTTAGACAGAACCTAAGAGCAGACCTTCAAGCTTCACCAACGACTTGTACTGCTCTCGTTTCTGATTGTATTAGCGGATGATGACTGCTGAGCGGGAAGCTATCGATGATCCTACCGCTGGGTTTGCGGATGACCCTCGCTACTTCTTTGATACTGTGTCTGGCAAATGGCAGTATGAGGCGGATGATGGGACGGAGCTCGAATATGATACTGTTGCACGAGCGTGGGTTCCTCTGGTACGTATATTATCGGGGGTTTCTTTGGAAGCCGTGATGTCAACGCACTTCTGTTGTTTTTGCGCATGTAAGGTTGAAGAAGACCTATTGAAGGCACAACAAGCTGCATATTCCGTTGCTGGTGTCGACGAAGAAGTACGTTTGACGTTATGGCGTTCTCATCGTAGACCTATGGGGTTATAATCCATTCCGTTCTATTCCGGTTTTGGGACATATTCCTTCAGGCGCCAGCGGCACCCGTCTTAAAGCGTCACAAGAAGCGAAAGGACGTCGACTACACTTCGAGCACAATTCCTTCCGATGCCGGCCCGTCCATTAAGCGGAGGAAGGGTGACTCAGGCACAGCACACAATGGAGAGGGTAGTTCGTCGACAGCAAAACTGACTCAGTCCAAGAACACTGCTGTTTTCGTCTCAGGCCTACCCCCTGACACTACGTTCGAGGAAATGGTAGCTCGCTTCAAACCTTTCGGAGTCCTCATGGAGGATGATGATGAACAGCCCCGGGTCAAATTGTATGCCAAAGAGGATGGAAGCTTCAGTGGAGAAGCTCTTGTTGTCTATTTCAAAGAGGAAAGCGTGGACCTAGCAATACGCATGCTGGACGAAGCTGAGCTGAGGTTAGGGGATGCTGGGACTGTTATGAGGGTCAAGAGAGGTGAATTTAATCATAAAACAACAAACGGCGAAGGAGGAGAGAGGGCGACAGTGAAGCGGACAATTGACAAGAAGAGGGCGACGGCTCGAATAACGAAATTGAACAAGTAAGTAATGCAGCTGGCCTAAGTTTTGGGCGTATCACAGATCCCTGTATTCCTATAGCAAACTTGCCGATTGGGACTCGTCAGACGAAGATGGTACTGCGGAGAGGCAGCGGAAGGCTGCTCTTGTGAAGATTAGAACAGTCGTGCTGAAGCACATGTTCACTCTGAAGGATCTCGAGCAAGATCCAACGTTGCTACTGGATCTTAAGGAAGATGTCCGGGAGGAATGCGAAACCCTGGGCGAAGTGACGAACGTGGTATTGTATGATGTAAGTCCTAAGCGAATCCCCTACAAAGCGATTTGGGCGAATTTTTCTCAAAAAAATAACAATTTCAGAAAGAGGAAGATGGTATTATGACGATAAAATTTAAGGAGCCTCTGAGTGCACAAGCATGTGTGATAGTAAGTTGTTCCGGTTTGCCTTCCATTCTGATCATACTGAGATGAATGTCAAGAAAATGAACGGGAGATTTTTTGATGGTCGTAGAGTGGAAGCGTCGCTTTACGAGGGGAAGTCAAAGTATAAGAAGTCCAGCTCTGGGGCTGACCATGAAGGAGATGATGAACATGGGGGTGATGAGGATGAAAAGAAGAGACTGGACGCCTTTGCGTCATGGCTCGAGAAGGATGAATTGCAGGAGAATAAGGCGTGAAGCTTGACCAAAGTGGAAAAATTATGTTGTTTGGAGAGATCGAAGAGTGATTATCCCGGTTGGGATCGTGGGCTCATCATATTCTGCTACCACACGTATCGTATGTTAGGTCGTGCGCACTTGTTTTGCACATCCACACGTATACCACGAAAGTACCTATTAAGGGCAGTTTTGTACACGGCGGGGATCGGAATCTGATAATGCAACAAAGTGCGGTGGACAGGATAAGACATTGGATCGACACTTCTGGTTTAAAACCCATCGTTCGGAGTGATCTAAAACCGTTCCTGAGACATCGAAGTTACTCATTGAAGGAGAATGCGACGGTTATCTGCAATAAAGCCAGGCTAGATTTGAAGAAGATATCTAAAGCATCTCATAGGAAATAAATGACAAGCAGGCCTTGAGCGTACCTCCAACCAGTGTTAGTGCAGGCACGCCAAGGATTAGGCAGGATGCCAGCCTCGATAGATAGTAGCCAAAGATCAAGTTAACCACTACATTCATTATCTGCATGACAGCAAGCAGTCCCAAGATGGTCACGGAAACGAAAAGTTTTCCATTCGTATGACAACATCGGCTCCCAAGATTCACAACGGGAACATAGCCAGGAAGGCGCCAAACCACCTCAAGCTGGAACCATGGATATGATAATTATGTCGTCGGTACCGACCTAATAGGCTAATTCAGTGCGTTATCTTATCACACCCGTCGCCGGGCTCAGGGTCAAGCGAAACAGAACCTCAGCTCAATACAAGGCGTCGCGCCGAGGCGATGAGGTCAAGATGTCGAACCCACCGAAAATCTCGCTGGCAGGTGAGCCGGTACCGCGGTATAGTATGGCAAAACTTACCTTTGTGTTCTGATCTTCCATTTTGGGTAGCACAGGAACAACTAAATAAGCAGGTTTAAAGCGACAGCAAGAGGCCACGTATTCTGAAAACCCCATTGTGGCCTCGGGTGTTGGTCGTACAAAAGAAGGAAAGAAGCTCAGGCGCAGCTCGTCACAGCCACTGGATGTGTGGTGTCACGTGGTGACACGTCGACACTTGCACTGAAGTTCCACGTTGCCCTTTAAGATTCCTAACGTGTCCGCCTCCTCTTCATCCCTCTTGATCCAGTCACCTCCACGCATCCCCTTAAGCAGTAACTAGATACACCATGAGCCAACCAGCCATCGACCCAGCTTCACTTTCGTACCCAGCTCCCGACTCCTCCACAGCCTCCTCTTCTCAGTCTCCCGCTCCACCTTCTCCTGGTCAGTCGCGCAAGCGTCAACGCCTATCTGAGCCTACGGCCTCAGAGTAAGTTTTCCCCTCCCCAATGAGAGAAGTTGTTTACTGAGGTTTTTACTCAGGGAGAAGAAAGTAGCTCGTGCGGAACGCAACCGCATCGCAGCACAGGAGTCGCGGGACAGAAGAAAAAAGGAGTTCGCGGACCTTCATAAGAGGGTTGCTGAACTTGAGGCTGAAAATGCTGCTTTACGACAGAGCACCCAAGGTGCCGTGATCGGGAATGAGAGGACAACACGTTCAGAGCAAGAAAATGCAGAGTTATTAGAGAGGTGTGTTTTAAATTCCTTGATTATTATCTGCTCCCTGACACACTTTTTCACTGCCAGAGTGGCAAGGCTAGAGGCTGCGCTGACAAGCATAATGCCCCTGATTTCGGGGTCACGCTCGTCAACGTCAACGCCTGTTACACCAACGTCGGAGGTCACCGCGCCTCCAGCGCCAACTCCCTCGCTCGACTCGGCAAATCTTGCAACTCGAATCGATGAATCATCGTCACTGTCGTCGGACTCCACTCGCCACCTGGCACGGGTGGCGACCATCCCGACTCCTTCATTGGAAGCTTCGGTGATGCCCCAGCAGCGGGTGGACCCTGCGACTTTGATACCAATGCCGTCGATCTCGACCTTGGAACCCTCAGCAACATCTGTGTCGAAGATACCTCCAGCAATGACAGCAATCCTTTCACCACCTCCGACTTCCCAACGCCGTCTGATTTCTCCCTCGATGATTCTTCCCTATCATCCAGCCTTGACCTCCTCTTCCCCTCGTCTACTGCGGAGTCTTGGCCCCATACGTTTGCTGTCGAAGATGGTGAATACAGCACAACTCCAACCCAGATCTCTGAACTACTCCATGTTAACAGTCCGGCCCCAGAAATGTTGGGTTCGACGACCTCGGCGACGTCGGAGGTAGGCAACAAGGCCACAGTAGAGGGTAGCGAGAATGTCGTTTGTGACGACTCAAAACCCGAACTCGAGATTCAGTTGATGGATTTGTTCAACGAGATGATTGGGGTCCCAACCACGCCGATTAATCTCAATTTTGTGGGTTCGGGGATACCTATTTGGTCATCGAATGATTCACAAAGTATTAGTGCCTAAGGGCAATACTTTCCGAATCTATCCCCTCAATTATCGGACAGTACCTTGTTTAACACATTCAGCATTGGTTCTTTGTTTGCTGTGTCTCTAGGATATTTCCGCAACGTTCACCCATTCCTTTTTTTGTTACCTAACAACTCTTTGTTCCATTCTCTGCGGCTCTTCCCACTTCCTGTTCTTGCCATCTTCGCTCTCATCCTCAAGTTAGGCTTGTTTTGCCATCCCCGATTACATAAACAAGGTCGAATATCGTTGAGCTCGATTTCCTCCCCTCGTGGTCGCAGGACGGGCTCGGCGAATCCTCTTTGTGACGTGTTTGCGCGGTTTGGTGATTGTAGGTCAGGATTCGTTGTTTGTTTGCCGATGATGGTTTGGATCCAGTGAACAAAGATAGAGCTTGCTTTATATCTGTGGTGTATGATTGCAATGGATTGTGTCCAGTTGCCCGTCCAGTGACCCTGCGCCAAGACGTTCTTCACATACTCTCCAGGGGAACTGCGTCACTCCATGGAGCATGAAGTCTGGGGGAATCGAAGCCGCACCAATGGTACTTTCCGACATGATATTAAACAAAACAACGAAAGCCAATCATCGACGCGAAAGTAGCACGCGTAAGTATGCATAAGCTACTTATATATGTGTGTCTTCCGGGCGGCTGAACGACGCTATGCAATGAAAACAATGAATTTCGTTTGCTGCCGCTCTATCTGGCCTGGCCATGAGGATGTCAGCATCCCCTTGACGTTCCCCATATTACCCACTGTATTGCCGTTGACGACTTCGTCTAGAGCAGGCACACGTCTTGTCCCCAACTCGGTGATTCCCCAAACCCTGAGAGAATAGTTTTCAAAATCATTTGGTTCAGACCTCGTACTTCCGATTGCTTGAGATTTAATGGAGGTACGAGGCTTGGGTACCATGGTGCCCTGGCACTAACGCTCTTTCCTTAGCGTCCGCTGCACGCGTTGCGCCGTACCCGCTGTCGGCCTCACCGCATGCTGTAACGCCGCGCTGGTTCAGTTATGCGGATCTAGCGGATCCTGCTCTCGCAGACCCTAGATCGATTTTGTCAGCAGTCCATGTAGGTTTTCTGTCTTCTCTCGTCCGCCGTACGCATCGGCGATTCTTCTCCTTTCTCTTTGTTTGGTTTTTTTTTGCTTTCTCATGGTCCGATCCCAGTATTTCTATTCTTTTTTTTTCTCGTGGTCTCTTGCTCTCCCGACTCGGAGCTGCACTGGTTTGTAAGCATTCCGGTCTTGCTGCAGGTGGAGGCATAATTGACCTTCGGTTGCCTGCGGCGAGTAGGATCCTCGTCTGTTTGTAACCTAGCTTTCCTTTTTTCTGTCTGTGTGATTGTCTTCTTCAGCGTTACCCTCCTCCGTCCCCTTTCACCTTCCCTGTGTATTTAACCGGGTCGCCTCCTATTCTCGACGTTTGTCGTTGTCACGCTATCGTATCGACGTGCTCGTCCAGCTGCACACAAGTGCAATGGTAGTGTCTTCCGACATGGTATGTCCACAAGGTTTTAATAACGAAGGGTCACCTGAAAAGTATTTTGTCTGCGTTTATGATTGCCTGAAAGACATTCACCCGAAACGCTGGAAATCAACGCGTGACTCGGAGCAGCAAGGTAGCGTGGCGACGACCCTGACGAAAGTCGAAGCCTCTGAGATATCAAGCGACCCGGTAAATACAAAAAGAGTAGCGTTAGGTGGAGCAGGGGATGGTGGTGGGTGACGCAGAAAATACGGAAGGAAGCAACAGAACAAAGAAGCGACTGGGAAAAGGCCGAAAGATGAAAGAGACTAAAAGGGAAGCACTGAAGACGGGATCCTGCCCACCAAAGGTAACCGAAGGTCATAACTCCTTCACCTTTAGTAAGACCGACTTGTGTGCACACAGGAGGAGACGCAACAGAGTAGCGTGGCAACAGCCCCAGCAGATGCTGACCCGGTTACATACAAAGAGGAGATTGGAGAAGGAGGAGGGCAACGCTAAAACAAGGACAACGAGGGCAAAGAGGTGCAGAACGCCAAGGAACCTAGAAAATCTAATTAAATGCAATGGGGATCCCACCCAACCGAAGGTCACAACACCCCCTCAGCGAGACCGAAAGGACAAGACTAAAAATCAAGAAAGGATAAACGTCTTCAGCAGACCATGAGAGATAAGAGGGCGAGAGCCCTGAAGCATAGATGGATGAAAAACACGTACGGAATTCGTCCGAAGAAATCGAACCAAGGTATGCAGCGGCACCTGGAACGGCATGACTGTAACCTCGGAAGGTGCAGTGTGACAGCGGGTACGGCGAAAGGTATCACTAGAGCAATGTGCCGAGCGCGTAAAAACAACAATGTAAGCGTTTAGTCCTACTGCACATAAGTCTAATTTAATCTCGTACCTCCACTAAATAACAAATACTTACATTCGGGAATAAATGGTTGAACTGTTAACAAAAAACAAAGAGTCAGAAAGAAGAAAAGCAGAAAATGAACAAAGGCATACGGCGGACGCAAAGTGAATGGTCGGCGCTCAGAGGCACAGAGGCCGAAGCGCAGGTGAGCGCGAAGGCACGGAGGCCGAGGCATCCAGCAGGACGCGAGCAAAGAAAGAACGTACCCAAACACAAAGACGACAAAAAGGCCTGAAAAAATACCGTGAGATCATAAGAGATACAAACTGAACGCTTGCTCATGATCAGCATTCGAAGGGCCATAAACAGGTATGGCGTACGCGAGGTCAGAGAGAATCCCAGATGTGCGACGGATACGAGGGAAACTGGAGTGGTAAAACCCGACACAAGTCTCATGTAATCTCGTTCCTCCATTAAATCCCACCTAGACTTGAAGTGCGAGTTTCCATCCCAAATTGTCGCCCAGGGTATACCCGGACTGACGGATACTCAGTTCTTCAGTGAGGGATTTCCAGCGACCCTATTCGTGGGTGAGGATCCTTCGCGTCGCGGGCGTCATTATTCGATGCTAGGCCGCAGGCCCTTAGTTCCCTCCGACCTAAAGGACATGCCAGTTATGACCAGGAGTGAGCCGACTACATGAGCAACGTGCCAGTTATGATCTGATCCTGGCGTTCTCAATGTGTCACACCTGCTGTGAACAACGGGCTCGGTGTCAGCTTCAGTGATGTGCTTACCCAGTTGCTTCGTACCGGCGCATTCACCAAATCTGCGCGCGGCTCACCAAGAACCACGATGCTTGCCTGATTATCCAAAACGTGCATCGCTTCGTCTCCATCATCCCCATTTTAGCCCCTCCTCTCCCGCCAGTTCTTAGGAATATGCATCACGAACAATGTCCAATGCACATATTGCTCTGGTCATTCAGGAATTCGGGCTGCCGTTGGGTGCATCTGAAGCTTTCAGCCGTGGAGACCAAATAGATTGATACAAGCGAAAAATTATGACAGTGGAGAGGAGAATCCAGTAGGCGATCAGAAGAGTGGTACCGATGCACGTTGACACCACTGAGTAAGAGTAGAAACACTCGCTAGCTCTCCAATCGAAACGTGGTGGTATTGAAGAGGAACCCTGGCTCATCCCAGAGTGCGAATCAAAGCAGACGGCGAATCAGATCATAAGCACGAAAAACACCATTCACGCGGGAACAAATTAACCAATGGTACGAACAGGAAATCTTAAGCAGTATGAGCTCTTGTCATTTGTAATTGTTGAGGAGGGGTACAAGATAGGATCACAGATTCATTGCCGGGGAGGTATCTTTTCTTCAATCCAGTGGTGCGACTTCCTTGACATTACAATGATCTCCTCTTCAGACTGTAGAGACCCCCGTTTCGAGCGCTTCACGTCGTGTCCATCCCCACTTTCGGTAAGATAACTTCGGTCTGACGGCCGTGCAGGACATGGGAGAATGGATGACGCGGATACGGTGAGGATGGATCCAATGAATGTAAGGGCGAAAAGGGATGAAATGGCGGATCGTCGCGCAGATGGGGTGATGCGAAGCAGCCGCGTACGGGCCATGAAAGATCGAAGAGTGAGATTCAATAATTTCCGTTGGTTTTCGCTAGAAGTCAAGCTCTCTTGATGAAGTAGCCTCAGGATGAGAGTATTGACGCCATAACAATAACTGGACTTACCTCAGGACCTTAGGAGCATAACTCTGACCCGTGTCCAAGTTGAGGAAAATATGAAACCATCGACCTGGTTATTTCCGGATTCAACATGGTGCAGTTCCCACGCTTGTCTCCAGTGGACTCAAGATGAACGCAAGGGTGCTACGCGACATTAAGGCGCGCAGGATGGTTTGTAACCAATTCAACGCCATCCATGGTGCTCATTGAGACATTTGATACCTGAAGGTCTTTGAAAATGAAGTGACTCGGAGGGCGTACCTCTTTGTTGCCCGAAACCAAACTCTCCCTCCTGCTGTTAGATATCAGGCTCAGCTGCAGTTAAACAACTTTTCCAAATATACCAGGCCGAACACTGTCAATAATCGATGTGTTGAGAGTGGTCGAGGAAGGGGAGTAATGAGCAAATTTGGGCTTTGTCGGGTGAGTCTTTCGGGGGTTTGGACATGATGCATGAACGCTCACAATCATTGGTCGTATCAATAGTACCAGTTTAGGCTGAAGGCTCTAGCAGGAGACATACCTGGCGTAAAGAAGGCATCCTGGTGACCATGCCTATCCTCTGAATAATCTCTTCTGTTTTCTGTATCCAATATATACCTGCAACGAACTCTATCTTAATAGACAAAGTTTGAGAGCCCCATCGCCAAGCTGCCAAAAAAATTAATTCGGCGAAGGGAGACATCTCATCTTCGCGAAGGCCACTATTTCCAAGACTGCAGATAAAAATACAGCAATGAACAAAAAAAACTGGAGGCTAGAGACCAAGAAAAAAAAAAAATGCACATAACCCCAAACCAGCTATCTTCAAGAAAGCGCGTTGACTCCAGCGGCGTCTGGATTGATCTCGGACAACACAAGTTCTGCTTCCCCTCGTGTCCTCCTCCACTTGTTCACGTTACTTAGCACGGATTCCTCCACAAGAAAACTTCCATCACATCAAAGCACGTCAGAAGGGACCCAATCAATGGATGCACGAATGCTCACCCATAACGTCTCAGCCAGTCCTCACCCAACTCCCAGTTACTGTGAGCAAGAACGTCATCATCATGCACAATAGAAGTCCAAAGGAACATAGACAAGCATTCTGCCAGATCGAAACGGTCTGTATTGTGGTATTACTTGTTACCATTCGCGCGTAAGCATTTGACCGATCAGATTCGTTACCTTTGAGAAGAATCATCCGATCTCGAATCTCAGGGTATACGATTCCGTCAATGAGATTGTCTATTCAGAAGAGTCGTGCGCAACAGTAGCATGACAACAAAAAGATAGGAAACTCACCATGGGGTACAGAGCGCTGGACTAACGTTGGTCGTAATGATGCGGGCAGGAAATACTGGGAGCTACGCTTGTAGTTGTCCAAGTGGTATCTGTGATTGGATGTAGGCGGTCGGAAACTCCATCTTCCGAGCCTCGAAATGTCACGAAGGCGACATACTTTATAAGTTTCCCTGCCTCATGCTTTTTTGGCTCATTTTCAATCATCAAGCGCGTTCTGCGATCGGTTGGACCGGCATTTGAGCTAGTCGTAGATGCAGCAGGCGGCGCATTAATGGGTGACGCTATTGCAGTGTAAATCAGTCTTCGCCTGCACAAGCGGCAACTACACAAGGGAACTTACACCCTGCTTGATTGTTGTCACGCGGATTGAAGCTGCCGAATGAAGATCCTCCATACGATGAACTTCCTCCGCTAGGGCCATTGTTCATCCCTACTGAAGCCATGCCAAATGCTTCTCTGGGTCCAGGAGGAGGTAACACACGTGTGCCGCTGATGCTGGGATTTCCCATATCAATGTACGGTGCTCCTGCAGAAGACGAGAAAGTATCAATAAGAGAAGTGAAAGATCCTGGCGGCTCGTCGGAACTACGTGTAGGATTAAAGGGCTGAGTGCGTGAAGGGAGGAGAGATGGGAGTTCGTGGGGTGACCGAGCTCGAGGAGGGTTTGAATTTGAAGGTGTAGGAGGGGTCTGAGATGCATTGAAGCTGCTGCCCTCCATGAACGATGATCTTTTCCGTTTCTTAGTGCCATTCAAGTCATGCCCACCGCTTGCCAAAGCGCTGGTCGAGGACGTCATACCAGTGCTATTCTGAGGACTTATCATCGCGTTCTTTGCTTTGATGAAAGCCTCGTATGCAGTATCTGAGTCCGCGCGCGAAACCATATCCTGAAAGGATTTCATGTCCCAACCAGTCTTAGCGAGAAGTGGGCCACCTAATCCATCACCTAGGAAGGTGCCGAGATCTCTGACGAGGGCTCGAAGACGCGAGTTTTCTTCCATGAGACCTTGAATGATGGCCCGAGAATGAGTGTGAGTTTCCTCTTTGCTTCCTGAAAGTATCTCAACCCGAGCTTCGAGATCGCGGATCTGAGGACATGAATAGTACGCCAAATAGAAGTTGGGAAGAATAGAGTGGAACAGTAGTCCTCAGGGCACTATTGATAGTAAGAAAATGACGACGTACCCGCTGCTGTTTCCTCAACCTAAATTCGCGCTGTGCAATTCGATTCTGATCACGTCGGGCAGCTTGATTACTACTATTCAGCCCCCCCAATGCCGAATCCGAATCCGGGTTCTCATGAGCCACAGGATCCACAATGGAAAGTACGACATACGTTGCAGCCTTTTTCCTCCCAGGTTTATTAGTCCCACTCGCGTCTCCAGTGTCTGGTTCTGCCGATTTATCTCTCTGCTCGTCATTACTTTTGTGCGCTTCATCATGCTGGCATCCGAAGTAGTGCGGCAGTGTGCGTCAATCCGTGATGTGACGAGTAAGGCACAAGAAGTCGGCGTCGAAAAAGGCGCCGTTGTGTCCGTTGTGTCATGTTAAGAGCGTCAGCATGAAACACAAAATTCAGATCACGTCAAATCATTGGCAAAACTTGTAGCTGAAAACATGCAGTCCAGACTCACATCTCTTCCATCAACGGATGGACTCAAAGATGCTTCCATTTGATCCATGCTGCTTGAGGGTGTGGAAAAGTCTTTGAGTTATGGTTATTGGGGGGTTGCAGATAACAACTTTACGTAAGCACGTGGAGGTAAAACTATTGAATCCGACACGTGGGAGTTATTTGTGCCTATGTTGAGGTACATTTCCGAGGGAATAGGAATGCAATAACTACGCAGAAGCATATTGAACAACAACAGTCAATCACTAAGGCTGCTCCACGAAGAACTGGTAGTGGCACCCTCTAATATCTGTATCGTGTCGAGTAATCTGCGAATCAAGGAAGATCGATTAGCGATCAACGAACTGAACGCTGCAGTGGCAGATGCACCTCTGGGCGACACGACGAGACCTCGACCTTTCGAGGCTCCGCGATAAACGGTCTCGATGATGTCAATCATCTTAAAGATGCAGGGTCAATTCGGTTCCAAAGGTTACGCAACATAAATCCATACTTCTTGTTTCTCTTCAATCGCCCAATTTCTAAGAAATGCAAGGTGCGATTAGTAACCTTTAGTACAAGCAAATATCACCTACATTTTATTGTTATTTCCCGTACCGAGATCGATCATGATGTGCTTATTTCTGTGAGAGAAAATGACATCCCATCATCTGGGGGACTCGCAAAAGAATGGAATCGAGACAGCGCTACCTGTAGAAAAACATGACAGTACAGGCATCATACAACTCGTACATCTATTCGTGCCAGGTTCAAAACAGACGAGTAATATGAATTGCCCAGCAATGAAGAAAATCGTGACATGACAGTCAATTCGATGCCTACCGACACAGGGACTTTAAACTCACCTTGTTGAAATCAGGTACTTGAGTAATATCTACCAGATAGACCACCGCAAAATTCTGCACCCTTTCTGCAATACCCCAAAGGGTTTCGTCCATCTTCATGCATTGGGGATCTGCATCGTGACCAAATCGAATGGCCACAACGCGATCTTCTTCTGACAGGATCGCTTGATCGACGTGCCACCCTGATGGCAAGTGGGGAAGGAAATAACTCACTGTTGAAGATAGATTGATAAATAGGTCGAGATGAGATGAGGTATGGGACGACATGACCCATCAATACCACCCTGCAACGTTGTCCGGCCGTGAGGGGACTTACTGTTGAAAGCTTCGTGGACGCTCTTCTAGTGCGCGCGGATGCGCCTCGGATAGCCTGTCTCTGTGTGAAGATGTTTGTTTGTTTGATTCTGCTGCTCGGGCGCCGAGGGTAGTCTCGGGAAAAATACATGCAAATAAAGTAAAAATAACAGGTAAGTTCAATCTGGGAATGCTCGTTCTCCTTCCTCTAAATTCCCATCTTGGCACCGGTAACACAATATCCGAACATCTGTAAGTGACGACTCACCAGGGGAATATGGTTTGGGTTTCATTCGGACGAAGAAGGACGAGTGTTCTCAGATCGGACTTATCTGTTATTTTTACTTTATTTGCGTGTATTTTTCTCGAGACCCCTGCCCTTGGCGCTCTTGTGAGCAGCTTGAAGCTCTGCAGGTTAAATATCCAGAATAAAACAAACAATCCTTCGTCTAAATGAAGCCAAAACCGTATCCCCCTGGAGTCGTCACTTACAGCGCACGAAGAGTACTGAACGGAGAAAATCAGATTTCAGTGCAAGTGGCGATGCACTATGAGGAGGGCTTGCGCCAACACGGTGTCATTTTTGGATGCCCCACGAGTTTCTAGTCCCACATTCCACAGACGGGGGTTGTGCAGCGAAAGCTGGGGTCATTGATCCAAATTCGCACGATCCTGCGGGACAGGATGCGGCTGCTATCATCGTCATCATTATGTGGGGATAGAGGCTGGTAATGTGACGACGAGGTGATAGAGAGCGTTGAAGTTTTGACCCTGATTTATAACAATGGATTATCGTTCGCAGTTGGAAATTGGTTGTGGTGCTCTCCCCCCGCACCCCACTGATCTCCACACATGACGACAACATCACGAACACCAGCTGCTCAGCAAGGTCCCCCTGGAGTGCTCCGCAGCGCCTGAAAATTTCCTGATGAAATTCGCAAGTGGCCAATGTAATTTTACTCCGAGTGAGGGGTCGTTCAAAAACTTGCTGTGATTGATTTTATGCAGTACTATGGTTGCCACTGGTCGTTTTTCTTTGCTGCTGCGTGCTACGCTTGTTCTGGTGGGGTTTTCCATAATGTTGACCCCCCTAGACGTGGATGTCACCCAATAATTCAGTAACTTGATTTCGAGCTTGCTCATAACCGGATTCAGCTGGTTCGATCATGGAGGAGGAACCCCAACAGTAACCCCAACACGACATGACGGGTGTCTATGCGAAACGTCGGTTGCACTGGCCACGCGCCGACAATCCTTTTTGTCCTTCATGCCAATCTGGCATTCCCCAAAATAACACGCAATGCTTAGTACCTGTTGTTGTGTTTTGTAGTTTTGGCATGGTCATGTCCGACTTTTGCTAAGAGGTCAATATTCTAGCCCCTCCCTGCACCATCCGCTCATCATACATGGCAACTTTTAGTTTACTCAATCGACAATCTTATTTTAGCCCTCTCCTGGGCGTGGAGTTGCTGGGATGTATCCAGATCACACAACTGATCCAGGGAATGAAGGTTGAGTGCATCCTGCGAAGTACGAAGGGTGGGGACATTGGAACAACATCGGTGACTCCCTCGGCCATTAGGAAATTGCATCTATCTCCACAAACATACTGACGCCTGGCCCTGAACAGACCAAGAAGTCACCAAATCATGAGCCAAAACCTAGTTGTTTACAGGGGAGAAAGGCCTATCAAACTCAATGCCAGATAAGAAATCCATGCTACATACGCCGGCCAAGACCTTGATTCCTGCATCAGACGGGACGATGATAGAGGCATGCTAGTGCAATCCCAGGAATGAGTATGATTACACTCAAACATACCTGAGGCATATAATTAAAATCTGCGACGACGACCGCTGTTCATGGCTCTTCAAGGGAACTTATATGTTAATTTCTTCCAGAACTGTTTGCGGCTCGGAATGTTTTATCATCGGCACTCGAAATGACGGAGTCGAGGATGCATAAGTGAGATTTTATGCCTGGGTCGTGGCCATGTCAGCGTGGTTGGTTGGTTGTTAATTCGCGCGCCAAGTATGCAAGAGGAAATACATCATACTTGACTTGTGTCGAATTACCAGCAATAGCTTGTGAAGCCGGAATAGGACTCATCCCCACTGAAAGTATCCGACACGGTATACCGTTGCCAAGCCCTGATGGCCGGAAGAGATCAACACAAGAAATGGCGATACTGACAGTGCAAAGTGAGGTAGTGTGGAGCCGCCAACCAAAGTTTGAGATAAAGCCAGACAACAGGGTATCTTTTATGCAACAGAAGTGCATTTTTTGCTCGCACTGGATGCAATCTAGATGCGTTGCCAGCAAACACTGTCCATAGCAACTCCAGTGACAAATGACCAATGATAAGCTATCAAGTTAGCTAAGAATGTAGGTAACAACAAAGTCACCGAATTCTCTGAATGGACCATACGATAATATCGAGGTGGAAATGTGAGTTTCAAGGGGTTTGGAAAAATTCCCCCTAAGAGGGAATTGAATCGGTAAGACCGGAGAATCGAGGTACATCGAAGCCCTGTAGCAGCGCCCTCGAAACACGAAATGCCATGTATGTTGGTGATGGAAGGACCAATAATAGCTCATCTGTTTCCAGCGAGCCCGACTGAGCGGAACGTGGCAGGGTGGATCGGAGGGAAGGAATCCATGTATAAAACTGATTGCGAAGCAAAGCCCGGCATCGTCGCCGGTGGAGAACAGAAAAATCTCATTGATGGACGTTGCCCGCATGGGCCTAGTTACCAGATGTTGCATACAAGAAGCAAGGTAGTGTTGGGTGACTCCGCGAGGAAAAACGGCAGAGCCAGAATCGCCTCGAGACTGATTGAATGCTGGCCGAATGGAATAGGGTATAATCTAATACGCTTCAGGAGCTCACCGAGACGTACACCTTCTAGGAGCAGACACCTCCACTGCCAGCTTCTGGGAGAGTGCCTTACTTCCTGGCCAAGTTGTAGACTCTATCCACCAACGTACTTTCAATTATACGAAAGAATCGAGGCGAGGTCCAGTTTCGCCTTTCATTCCTGATATCTGTTCGCCCCCAACAAAGCTGCTTCGCCAATACCCAACAGGATGGACTCCCCAGGCAATACTGTTCCAGTCTCCGGGTCCAGGGCAGGCTTAGGCTCGTGAAACAGTCATATACCGGCCTGTGGCGAATGCGAAGGATGAAGGTTAGTGGACAGCGCAGCATGCCATTCTGATCGGTCACGAGCAAAGGGCACTTGTAGCCTCGATTCTAGCAGTTCTTTCTTGTACTACATATGAAGCAGTGCAGCGGTTGTGTACCGGGGCATCAGGTCAGAACACGTCGTTGCGGGGAGAGACTTCTTGTATTTTCATCACTGTTAATTGGACACGAATGTAAGCCCCCGAGTAATCCACGCGCATGGCCCGACACAGAAGAAATGCAGGTCATCATCGTCGTGGCATCCCAAGGCGACAAGCTCGCCAGCGATAATGAGTATTGATGTGTTAGTGCAAACTCGGGGTCAGCAGCGACTCAAACCCAGCCTATCTGCAGACGCTCGAAATAATCGGACTCCTTCGGAGTGTCCCGCCCCAGTGTTCGTTGATGAACATGGAAAATTACTTTGTGAGACCGCGGGAACAACCTAAGCCGGGCCGATCACAGCATGGGCCCCAGATTAGTCATGGAAGTGCCTTTGTGGTCTTCTGGATTTGTATTGAGGTCGCGCTACAATCGTTCTCTCTACTGCTAGGTATGGGCGACGAAAGAAACGAGTACATGGCTATTGGCAGAGGACATTGGCGTTTCCTAGAGATGGCGCTGTTTGATGATCCTACCCAATCATTGACTCGTCTTCTGCTTCGGATGGCGTTCTTCTTTACTTGTCGCCTGATGCGCCACTGGGAGCTGCAGCCACGGCTAAAGTCAGCTTCTGGCAGCAAGCCTGAGCCTCGAGGCAGTCGGTGACATCCGTGCTATTCAGTGCAACACGTTGCCTGCACTCTGCCTTTGTCTTTTAACTCCCATCTCTTGCTCCAGCCCATTCCAGTAGAAGAGCATATCCTCGCGTCTTCCATTTGGGGCCTCAAGAAAAGCTAAGAATGCCATTCGCTGATCAGGCTAACGGGGAGCCTCCCACCGAGTTCGTCTACACGCTGGAACCAAAGGCTCTCGCAGAATATGCGTTGAGCGTCCGAAGTTCTGATCCATCAGTCCCAGAAGGGGAGACGTTTCAATGTATCGCTGAGCTGCCACCGATTTTTGGACGCAAGAACGTGGTCTTCAGCATAACCTTCTCTGATGGCGCGCGCTGGGCGCTTCGGATACCCTACCCTCCCTATTCTGAGCTAATACAGGATAGGATGAGGGCAGACATCGCTACTACGCGTTTCATTCAAGCTCGAACAGATGTCCCGATTCCAAAAATTCACGCCGCTCTGCCAACTGTGGACAGTCCAATTGGTGTGCCGTTCATATTAATGGATTGGGCCCGGGGAGTCTGTCTCGAAGACGTTTGGTATGACAGGAAATGGAGAACTGAGTAGGTTTATTCCTCACACATAACGAAAATCCCCATACTCAACACATTCTCAGACCAAGGACGAGAGGCGTTATAGAATCCCTGGCTCCCCATATGGCAGCCCTAAACGCGCTCGAGTTCCCCTCGATCGGGACTTTGATACCTCAAAACACCGATCCTGATTCGACTACTTGGTCCGTTGGACCATTCATCGATGATCGCAATGAGATGGTTCCCAACTCGGCCAATCTCAATAAATGTGGTCCTTATAACTCGGTGCATGCATACTACGTAGAAACAATTGAAAACGCCGCTCGAAGGTTGCAATCACGACATGGTCGCGCCCAACTTGCGCTACTTCGCATGCTTAGCTCCACTCTCCCATCGTTCGAGTTTGACGGTCCGCCGTTCGTACTAAACCACCCGGATCTTTGCGCAAAGAACGTATTCGTTGACCCTGCAACCGGTGTGATAACGGCGCTGATTGATTGGGATGGAGTGAACACAGGCCCACGACAAAGTGGTTGTGCGCGGTATCCTTCATGGATGACTAAAGACATGAATCCTTTCAGATATACCTGGAAAGCTACGTACGGCGATTTCTTGAAAGAGGTATGCTGCAAGTCATGGTCACTGGGTGTGTTAATTCAAACCCGTTCTCCTCTACAGCCTGTTCAGAGCGTCATTCAAACCCGTGCTCCATCTCCTGTGCCACCAGAAGATGTTCCGCAGCCCGGTCCTAGCAGGGAACCGACGGCCGCTGGAGCGACAAACGAAGAGCCGGATCGTGATCCCTTCACATTTGACTGGAACGAATCATTGTCTAGCAGCGACGCCTGTGAGTACATATCCTCAACTAGCGCCAATGATGTCTTTACTGATCCCCATCCTTCAAGCCTCATGGTTCGACGGTGGAGACGATGCTTCATCCTCAAAATCTTCCATCGAGATCATCCGTACGGAAGAGTCACCAACCGAGCTCGGCCTGCTAAGAAAAACGTATCTTGCTTTCATGAAACTTATGTACCCCTCCCTTGCATCTCTCACGGAGCGTTCGCACATATCCGAAGCTATCGAACGAGCGATTTTCGATCCTGAATCGCGACCTATGATAATTAGCAAATTGTTCGAAGAACTCGTAGGCCCAGGCAGTGCGTGGTGGATTGCGAGGACAGTGAGGAAAGGGCTGTGGAATGGAACGTGGCTTTCGAATGGGTGGGTTGGGCCTGTCGCTGGGGGTGCGCCGCCTACGGAGGTGCTCAGTGGCGGCGAGGTGGAAGAAGCCGACGACTAAACTATTCCGTCCAGTGAAGGAGTCTTTTCAGATATCTGGAGTCAAGTTTTGTAGCACATGGTTCCCTTGTCACATTGCACATCCTTTTTAGCTCAAAAACGTACATTCTTGGCTTCGCGCGACTTGATCTAGCAAAAAAAGTTGTACACTACATTTCCATCCTGCACAAGCACTTTTCAAGGTCTCTTGCGCTCACAAAACATTGATGGTACTGTTCGGGAATCCACCTCGCAATCATCTGTGCGTAGGTTGTTCGAGTCTCCACAGATGTGAGTTATTATAAATTCTGATCGGTGCAGCAGGAGGAAAGAGAGGTAAGTGAGCGAGTTGGTCCATAGCTGCGGGTGGCATACAAGCAGCGTGTGTGCTCAGGTATATGCGTGACTCAAAAGGGGTGTAGTGAATGCGGATCATTCACCCCATCGGTGTCGTAGCACTGCTCGCAACCGGCTTCGCTCAACTCGATGTGTAATCCCCCCCAAAACATGCACCACGCGCTGCGCAGTTGACTTATTCACGCGGAATGTCCCCACTCTTAGCTTTCCGGTTACAGCTGGCAGTTGGACGCACTGGGAACCGACACCACCAGTGGTCACGATTACACCATCAAATCACGGCTATGCCATCCGTATAGCTACTCGAGCGCATGAATGCTGCTGATATCGGAGAAACGATAATAGATGGGGATTCGTATCACCCCCAAGTGCAGTATAGTTATGCACGGATTTGTCAATCGCGTCCCCTGATTGACGTTCCAAAATGCCCCATTCAGCAATCCTCCTTTGGGTCCAGACTTGTCACATACTTCATATTTCACAAGTTTGCTGAGCCATCCTGGTTACCCGCCAAGTGTTCCTGCACTCCATGGTGAAGAAAGGATCTGCAGGGATGAGGTACGTGTGAAACGAGTCCCCCACGGCGAGGTGTTCGTCTTCTAGATTTGGGGAGGTATAGGGACTCAAAATCATCCCTTGGCAGTTCGAGTTCGTTCATAGGAGGGACGGTTGACTAGACTGATAAAATATGGGCAGAAGTGAGTGAATGAAACAGCGTCATTCTAATCTATGCAACAATCAGCATGTTGGCGAATACCGGAGGTGGAAGGAAGCAAAGGTTTGGGCATACTAGTAAGAGCGACAGTGTGGTGCGAGATTGACGGCAGTGAAAGTTGACCGAAGGGCCTGTCCATTCTACGGAATGTTCAATGTGCAGAGGCGGTTGATAGCTTCCACAGGAGAGCGGAGGTGCAGGCGAACAAATCTGACGTACAGGTGGGAAATTTGCGGGTGGACAGTGAGACTCTGAAGTACGAATGTCGCCTGAGTGGAAAAGATAAAGGATTGGGGGTCTTTACTAAAGCTACACGGCAAAGTGACAGAGTCGGGTATCATGCAGTTACGGATCCATGGTCGTATAGAATGCCTTAACAAGCTAACAGGAGGAGGGTCGGGATATCAAGGAACATAAGGGTGGCAAACAAGGCTAGGAGAGGACGGAGGTAAAGCGAGTCCATAAAGGCGCTTCACTGAGGACGTCTCAGTATACTGAGTACCTGGCGACAGTACGCTTGTGCAAAGCATGGATGCACAAACATGATGCAAACACAAGGCAAATTCAAGTTCTAAAGGGGTGCCATCTATTCCCAGTTGCACCCCTTATCCAGCAGTTTCAACGGTGGGCGAATGCAGTAGCTACCACAGCAGCACTGACCCCTCTGCAGGGCTACCCGATTTCCAGGCGCACATGCGCCAAAGTTTGAAGTGGAGGCTCACAGTTGGGGACCGAACTTGAAAGTTCTA
This sequence comes from Cantharellus anzutake, assembly GCF_015039405.1. Taxonomy (NCBI): domain Eukaryota; kingdom Fungi; phylum Basidiomycota; class Agaricomycetes; order Cantharellales; family Hydnaceae; genus Cantharellus; species Cantharellus anzutake. The sequence continues at coordinate 524,793 of NW_024067004.1, forward strand.
GCTCGGATGGTCATCGGACTGCAACTCACAGTCCCCCGATATCAAGGTAATGCCAAACATATGAGGATAACAATACAGCCTGGATTACGGCAAGACAGGTAACTGCATAATCCCGAAAAGGAAATTCAGTGAACCATAAATGGTTCACAGGCTCGGCCAATGAAGTTGGGGCAACAGATTCAGCTGTGGGGACATTCCTTGGATCGTGTTCCCAACCGAGGCAAGTATCGCTCAAGTCGACCGCAATGCTTCAGTATCATCGTAATAAAACCACGTATCGAATGTCCAGCCAATGGGTTAACTCCGGACGACTGAAAGACCCGGATAATGCTCGAGGGCATCAGACAATCATAATCGGATCAGAAGTTAACTCTTGCCCGGCATGATTTTGGTCCATTTCATCAGGCCTTAAGTGGAATGACAAAGAAAGCAGACCTAGCTGTTGTCCTGGTCCCTCTCCCATCCGTGACACCCCGAATCTCCGGGTTTCCATCATGAGCAAAGGGTACACAGGCTTTCAGTGGTTGTTCCTTGCTGAGATTGTCCTCTGCCCAAGCATGTCATGGTACATTGAGTGGGGACCACACCACCTACCTGGGTAATAGTAAAGGAGAAGTTCGTCAGCATACCACAGAAGCACAGGCAAGGCAAACATGAAGACTAGGCCCATAGGGTCACAAGCATTGCGGTCAGAACGGTTCAGAGGATCGCATCGCATCGCTACGCCGCTTCTCTATTGGCGATGATCGGTGTTCGGACGCCATATCAGCGAAGCGGGACACTTTCTCAAAGAAGCCAGGAGAATGCCGGAGACAAGTGTTGAAGTCACAACGAAATGACCCCTCAGCCCACATAAATAGCGAAGAACGGAAAGCTAGATCACAAAACACTAGCGGATTGTTATCCTAACCACCTCGTCCTGAGGCTCAGTCGCTCTTTTGAACACAATTGGCCTGTCAGTTCCTTTCTTATGCCTATGTCCCGGCCCGTCCTCCAAAACCTCACCAGAAAAAATCAGGTCTAAAAAATGGTGGCTCATCTTCAAAAGAGCTACACAATCATAGCCGGAACGTTCACGTCCTTCATCAACACATACTCGTTCAATGATCCAGGGTGTTTCGGTACACCGTCTATCAGTCTAGTGGGTCAGAGTGCCTATGCACAAGCAGGCTGGGTGGAATTACATCCAAACAATGCATCCATTCTTTTGTGAGTACCCAGACTTTTCACTTTTCGCCTTTTCTCGCAGGTCGTAATCATGCTCCCAGTTCGGCAATACATACGGAGCCTGGCTACGTCGCATCCTATTTAATCGATAGTAATGGCCTCTTAAAACAATTCAGCAACACTTCATCGTCGGGTAATGATCCACCTCATCTTCTTGTTATGCAAACCGGAAGGGAAGTCGTAGTGCCCAATGTAAGTCCGGCTCGGTATTTCACAAGGACACGTTCCTGAAAAGACTAAAGTACGGTAGCGGAAATGTTCAATCACACTATCTGGCCGAGGATGAGCTTACTTTTATTGGTTCGAGTAATGTTGTGACGTTGCAAGGATCAGGTCCGAACCCAACTCGTCAAGGGGCACCCCATCCACACCAAGTGATTCGTTCTTCCCTTTTAACATCTCCTCTGGGACTTACATAATGGATGGTAGGCCGTCAAGTACGAGAACGAAGTCCTCGTCCCTGATCTTGGTTCGGACAAAGTCTGGCGGCTCACTAAATCTGGGACAAATTGGCTAATTTCCGGTTTCATTCAACAACCATTTGGTACAGGACCAAGGCATATAGTTCCTTTCGGTTCGTCCCCCATCCCACCGGCCACCGTCCCATTCGGGCTCTCGGTATTAACATCGAGATGGATCTTTCCGCTGTAGGCGACAACCTTTACACATTGCACGAACTCTCCAGTACTCTAACGGCACAAACCATTCCTCCCCTCGGTTCCTCCACACCTCCGCAACTTCTCGCGAACTTGTCGACCTTACCAACTGACATTCCCGCGAACAGTACCTATGGTGCTGCGGAACTAGAGCTTACACCGGTTTCAGAATCCTTCCCAAAGAGGTACCTTCTCGCTTCGAATAGAAACGTCTCGCCTTCTCCAAGCGCTATCGATCCCCGAGGAGACACGATCGGTATTTTCGAGGTCGAGCCAGACCTTCGTCTGGTGAAACAAGTGTATACCGGTTTACAGCAGATACGCGGTATGAAAATCGGGGGCGACAAAGGTCAGTATGTCATCGCTGCTGGTTTGGTAAGTTTGTGAAATTGTATCCAATCAATATTTACTATCGTCACTGACACAATATGTAGACGGGAGGAGGCGTCGCAGTATTCGAACGAGTGGAAGGAGGCACTAATCTGAAACTGCTGGCACGGTACACAACACCTGGTTCGTCCGAAAGTGTTGTCAGTTTCGTATGGCTTTAGTAGACTATGTACTGCATACATGTGGTTTCTTTGAGATCCAGGCAGGGCATACATCTCTACCCGCGAAATGGCGTACTCATACATACTCTTCGTTTTGTTTTGAACGTACTTAACACTCTGAAATCCGGGACCAAGGGGATATTTATATTTGGCTGACACTTCTGCGTATGCTTAAGTTACGCATGCCTTTGCACTCATTCGTTTCATGATTCATTGCCACAACGATTCTGACAGCACACAGACTGCGCAGCAGTGCACCACTGACGATCTGACGCGGGACCAGAATGGTAATTCCTTTGGACACGTTCCCATGATCCTGCATGAGCATGGACAGAGAACTACAGATATCTCTCCTCGGTCACCCAGAGCAGCCTCCTGTGAATGTGAACTTCGAGATCACTGGAGTCATCTCCGTGATCGGTGATCGATTCTTCACAGCAGTAACTGGATCCTTTGGTCCTCCTGTATATCCCATTGTAGTACCTCGCGCAAGTATTCTTCTGAAGGGCATTACAGTCCCGCACTGAAAAAAGCCAGATATCTCCACAGATATCTCCAGACTATTTCAAGAGCCTCTGCTTCTGTTCCCTCCTGAAATACTAAACGATCCAGTTTGCGCTGTTTGCTGAAACCGTGTCTCACACCAAATACAAGAGGACCGCCGCGAGTATGTCACCCAAAGGTCAAAAGCGCGAAGGGGAGCATCGGTGACGCTCCCGCCAACGTGAGCAAGATTCGCGTGGCGGACGAAGCTTCCGAATCGTCGAAGCGGGAGTTGGAGAATATCGAGGGCACGGAGGGCGAGCTAGGGCGAGTGGAGCCACACCTTGCAGAGGAGTGGCCGCCCTCCCAACCGTTGGGGAAGACGTCATATTCCGGCGCCTCCATAAAAAACATCCGAACCCAGACCCCGGAAACTCCTTTGTGCATGGCGAAGATATTTGGCCAGTAGCGCAAGTGGGGGCATAACTCCGTCGGGAGGTGTTGTCAAAGGAGGTTGTGTTGTCAAGTGGGAAAGGATTCTAGCCTTGCTGAGATCAGAGCGGTTTGTTTCGGTGCTTGTTCGCCTGTGCAACGATTTATTAATTGGCTTCTTTAACTAGGACCCGAAATCCGGGGTGGGAGCCGAACTCTTGAAATCTGTTAAAGTGAGTTGGTTCGCCTTTTTCCCCCGGAAAATCAAGGCTGTGTGCTCGATCCCGAGGCTGTCAACGAGAAATTTAGCATTCGGGTGTTCGGGTGTTCCTCTACTTCGATGAGGTCCATTCTCTCGCGGGCCCGTGGATACCACACCGAAGCCGTTACGCCAGGATGTTGTCGTGCCTTGAAGACTTGAGGACTAGGGAGATTCCTGTTTTCACCATCGAGCTTTCCGTTTCGAGAAGCTTGCTCCAGCTCCGGGCCCCAGAAGATCCGCTTGCATGACAAGTAAGGACTCCTTCCTTCAGGCACCTATTATGGAGCCGCCATTCGATAGTTCCTGTGATTAAGGGTTTCGGCAGTCTGTCATCTGCAGAAGTTCTCTCCTGCTGTGGACGCCCGCTGTATGAATCCCTCTCTGCAAAACCGTTTCATGAACACTAACTGACGGATTAGATGGCGGACCATGTATGATGCTTGCTTTCAAGCAGAATGACAAGCTTCATAACAACATATCCGCCAAGAGGCTCATGAATTTGGCATATGCAAAGCTCGCGGGTCTAGAAGGTGTCACTTGGAAACTTCGAGAAATACGCCCAAGAAGCAAAGCTAGCTGTCATCGACATGCGGCTACAACTTGATTACCAACCAGCATGCTAAGTAGCGGCAACTGCGTTGGCCCAAATGGTAGCGTCGCATATGCGCACAGTAACCTCTATTCTAATGCATCGCGATTACATGCAGTTTGGATACCCTTCGGAACCATGGCTTGCAGAAGCTCAAGCGCAAGAGATGAGAAGTTTGCAGGCGCTCCAACCCGATTTTATCTTCAAAACGCTGGAACAACGGCATAACCAACATTGGAGAGGCGAGGCCATAGCACATATTATGATTATGCGGGCATATTATGACCATGTCGTTGGAAAGTCCCAGGCTTCCACCCTATATGAGCGATGACAGATTTTTATCAAGTTCAGTCAAGGCTGCCGTTTGATTGACTTCATCAAGTGTGTCTATTTCTCGGCGGATGCGGTTGCGGGGACATCCTTGCTAGCCTGCCCATTACTGGCGTGATCATCAAGCTCTGCGAGCAATTTGATAACGACCGAATTCGATTCACAGTACTTCGCTAGGCTTGCATAGTGAGGACATCGTGATCTACCGCAGCAGGGCTGCCGTAGTGAGAGTGATAAGCGATTGCGCCGCTTTCAGTGACCCGGCCTGGACAGCCAAGCATCGACCAATCTTGCTAAAATCCAAGGGAGGCCCAGCTGGGGCCTGCTTCAGAGGGAAAATGTGACAGCGATGTTCAACCATCGTACAGCGAAAAACACCGCAACTTAGCAACTTCGACCTATCTTTCTTCTCTGGCGGTGTGATCAACTCTCATAATGGAGTTAGGAGTATTGCCGACGGAGCCTATTCAGCGAGAAAAGAAAAGAGGACGAAAAAAAGTTATCCCTAGCTCTCCGACCGGTAGAACCTCTTCACGGTTGACCACGATCAAAGAACAGTTGAAATAGGACGCGCATGCGATGGCTAGCATTTTGAATTTGGTTGTCTCCAGCTGATAGCCCGAAGATCGCGCCCATATCCTGCTTTTTTGTCATAAGCGCCAGAGCCTTCCGATCTGACCGACATGATTCTCTGAACCTCAGCACGGTACCGGCATGCGTCCAAGCAGATAAGGGCCTGGCGTGAATCTCGTCTCTCTGTAGTTTCTTTTCTCTCTCTCTCTTTCTCTTAACGTCATGGCACCTTGTTGTATGACATTAATCTGTGGATCTCAAGATATTGATGACAGTGTGGTTCCAATACGAAGAGTATCGGGTCCTGCAAGGTTAGGATCGCGAGAGCCCTAATCTGACATCAAGGGACAGTCGTCCTTGCGAAGTGTTGCGCGCGGAGTTACATAGGTGATCGGACTTGAGTTTATCCCTCTCGAAGCATGTGACCCTCTGTGCCGCGCGCGCGCGCGTCCATGAGCGAAGGCAAGAGTCTGCACGGGCCGCATATATATACACACAATAAATAATCTTGCAATCGGTCCCTGTAGGTACATCGTCAGATACCTCGCTAAACATGCACGCGTGTGGCACACCAAAGATGGATCCTGCGTGACACACAGGAACTGGCATAAAAACGTACAAACACACATGTGAAAATACGAATTACCACCCAAAAAAATACATCAGAAGGAAAGATGCAATAGTTTGGTCAACGAAAGAGACGTGATGCAACGAATGAGTTGATTATAGCAACTGCAAATGAGGGAGTTAAGGAGATGACGACGGGGGAACTTAATGGGAGAATAACAAGGACATTAAAATGAGCAAGCCCCTAGGGAACGGGCTCAGTCGGTCAAGGGGGGATCAGCGAAGCACTGCAGGGAGGAATTGGACGCAGTTGAACTTGGCGCAGTTCCGCCACCGGAACCAACTCCAATGAAAAAGGACCTCTCTATCGGCACTAAGTACCTCGATAATCTTCTGCACTCAAGATAATCCCCACTCCCCCCCCCATTCCCTCAGGAAGCCCGAAAGACTTGTGGTGGACTCGAAAAAGCACGACAACTGAGAAAATCACATTCACATTCCAAAACTCAACAAGGTGGGGGGGGGCCGGGAGAGCCGAAAAAGAAGCTCAAGCACGATTAGGAAGCGCGTGATTTTTGCCACCATCAAGTGGCACAAAAAAAGGAAAACTTGATTTGAACGTGAATTGGTTCTAGACGCGACGGGAGCTGATATGCATTGCAAAAGAAAGAAGGAAAAAAAACCTGGAACCTTGGAAATAAATATCACGTGTGACTCGTATCAAACCCCTACCCTAAGGTCGATCCCTTTTTGGAGGGAAGGGGGGGGGAAGAAATGGACATGGAAATAGAAAGGTCCAAATGTTCTTTCACATGGAACATGTTGGGGTTGGACACGTGGGAATTAGGAAGGAGAGACCCGGTACCAAGTCGTTCAACTGCGCGAATCGGCTTCCAGCGGGAAGGGAGCGATCCACAGGGGCAGAGGATCATGATGATGAAGGTAGTGACGGTGACGACGAGACGGAAAGAGAAAAGGAACTAGGCGAAATGAAGGGGGATAAGAGATCAATAATGACGGCATATGGACTCGTCAATGTCATAGATACCAACATCTCACATCTCATATCCTAGGACTGGGTAACGCCGTTAAGGGGAAGGGGCAATGATCATGTTGATAGGCGCGAATCGGGGAGGAGTTGCGCTAAACGAGCATAGAGAAAGAAGAAAAAAAAAAGCTAGCTACCCACGGTGATATCGATTACCAAAACTGATACCCACGCGTCACAATCGAAACAACTCACCCCCTTTTACCATCTACAACGAAGAACCCCCCCCCCTCCTTCACTATCCCGCGGGAGTGATGTCATGCCCTCCCAGTCTCCAACCAGCACAGGTGAAGACTACTCATGGAGGGAAGAGCCCAAACCAGTTTTGGTAGAGCAAAGTCCCAGCCGCTGAACAAGCACAACTTGCATCCCCATGCCAACCCCTCGTTTCATCACACCACACTAGTTCCTCCGAGATAAGAAGGACGGGGGGGGGCAGCGGCGGCGACGACGGAAAAGGAGAAATCCATTCAGCGCATTGAACGATTATAGCATGTGTGTATATGTCGAAGGGCGGCTGTGCAATAGCGAGTTCCGTTCAATATCGTCGAACCGCTGGGTGAGATGATAGTTGCGGCGTCCCCCCACGCGATAGGCAAAAAAAGAAGCCCGTCAGTGTCAATTGGAAACGGCGGAAAGGAATCGCAGCATAAGGTAACGTCCGTCGTTGAATCTAGGCAGGCGTTGAATGTTGAGTTAGTTCAGCTCCACCATCCACAGGGTATCCAAAGAAGTATCCCTACCGAAGCCAAGGCGGGAGATGTCTAAACGAAGGGGGAGGGGAATGGATGTTCATTCCGACCACACGGTGATGATGATGATGATATGACGAAATTTGCCGAAAGCGAGAAGCGAGAAGATGGATAAATTAACAACAAAAAGATGTGATGATCATGATGGAATAGGGAATAATATGCTTGGGGGAAATTTGATCACACTGATTGCTTTATAGGACCAATGCAAGGGAACAGGGACTGGGAAGGGAGAAGGGGGAGAGGGGAAGACGAGCAAGTGGCGTACTCAGCATCGAAAGCGAGACACACGAGGGAGTTTTTTTTTTAGGATCATCGATCGATGCAAGGGATGGGGTTACATGATGATGCATCCAGAACTCTCCTTTGATGGTGCCTGCGAGCCTGGTAACGCCCTCTTCTCGATTTCGTCAAGGGCTTTGTCGAAAACATCCTCTGCGAACATCGAGATGATTGGCACACATACACAAAAAATCAGCGATCAAAGGCCATCAAAGGGAGGGAGGGGTTATAGTAGCTACTCACGGATATGGGAGGCATCTTTTGCGCTCGTCTCTATAAAGGCTGATTTCAGCTCTTTTGCGAGACGAGCCCCTTCTTCCTCCGGTACCTGCCTAGAACTTAACATATGAGTCCAATCAGTCCTCTCACAAACCAAAGACAGAACCGGAGCATAATAATATTTATTAAAAACAACAACAACAACTTACCTTGAATCCGCCAAGTCACTCTTTTGCCCAACGACGACGCACGGGATGTTGGCCATCCCGCTCTGAGTAATTATCTTATCATGAACCTTCTTGACCATTTCAAAGGACACTCGATTGGTGACGGAATAAACGAGGATGTAGCCATGGACACCAATGCTATGACGCGAGTGGAGTGGAGTGTATTCGTCCTGACCGGCTGTATCGATGATATCGCAGTCATATTCCCTGCCCTTGTAGTTGATTTGCTTGGTGAAAGTGTTCTCGATTGTGGGGAAGTAGTTTGGGTGAAAGACGTTGTCGGTAAATTGAATGATAAGTGATGATTTGCCTGGAGGGGGTTCATTGATGGTGTATTGTGTGTGTATATGTGTGTGTGTGTGTGGGCGTCGATGGAAGTGAGAACGGTTGACGGTTGAAGTGACGAGACAGGGGGGGGAAACGGTGAGAGCGATGAATAAACTTAAAGTGAGCATTGTGTGCGACGAGGTTTGGGGAGAGCGAGGGAAAGAGATTGGGAGGACCACGTACCGACAGCGCGAGAACCGAGGACAGCGATCTTGCGCTTGTTGAAGATGTTCTCGATTGAAGTCATTGTTATAGTCGATCGAGTGTGAGTGATTGGGGACGAAGCGAAGAGAGTGAGTGCTGGAGAGCGTGGAAAGTTGAAAAGAGGAGCGAAGAGTTGCTTGAGGGAAGGGGAAGGGAGAGTTGTTGTCGCCCGCCTATTTAGCAGCGACGAGACACAACCAACTCAATACAATCCCCAAACATTCTACTTTAGGTAAAATTTATATGTGTGACTCGCAATATCCATACAATACAAAACTCGCGGAAAGGATCCGGTTGAAAAGAAAAAAAAAAACAATGAAATAATTATGAATGTATATCGCTAACACAATATTCCCGATTCAATTCCCCCCTTCATAAAGAGCTCAACAAAATCGAATACTTTTTTCGGGTGTTTCTAGATTTCCCTTGATAATTGATTGATTTCAAAAGTTATTCCCTTTCCCACTCACTTGCCAAATTTGGACCTTCGTTCACTCGCTCCGTTACCATACAAGGTAGTCTGCGGTGGCCCGCTTGTTTTCCCAATCCATTTCCATCACACAACTCTGACTGAATGGGTGATTCTCTCAAGGGCCGGACACTCCCCGCTTTTGAAGAAACAATTGAGAACTTGTGTGTATGTGTATGTGTATGTGTGTGGAATGGTGGTTGGAAGGACGAATTTTCTCGAATGGAAGGGCCTTTTAGAATCCAAGGTCCCAAAGCTTAGGCCGCCCCCCGTCGTCTGCAATATGGATCAAAGATGTTTGACGAACCCCCCACTTGCTTTCATCTCTCAGAGTGATTCGTAACAAATGCGTGCAGTCATTATGTATGTATGTACTGCCAGTTGCCCTGATGATGATGATGATCCCCTCGCTCAGGTACAACAGAGTATCTTTCCTCCCCCCAACCATCGCCCGCGCGCGTGCACTTACATACATAGATCCACATCAACACATCTCATTTGTTTTACATATTCCTTTCTCTCCTCGTGGCCTTGCAAACGGGGAAGAACTTCCAGCTTCCGTAATTTTTCACCCGAAAATGCATTCCGTTCTAGAACTTCTTCCGACCCTTTTTTTTCCATTCTGCCATTCCATCAACGGCCGGCCAAACCATAATTCGATTAATGCCCGCGCTTCAACGCTTTTTGCAGCGCTTACAATAGCGCTGAAGCAAAACGTCGTCCAAGCAACGACCTTCCCCCCCATACACACAACCGCATCTTGGATTTTACGTCTTACTCTGTGCGAAAGCGCGCGGTCTATACATTATGGAGACAGTATAGCCGCCCCCGTTTATATGATCACCTCCGACCCCGACCCAACGCTGCTTCTTTCGTTTATTCCCATAACCCCATACCCCTCCACCACCGCCCATCGCTGTGAACATTTCGTACGCACAATCATGCACGCCATCAACCGCCATTTGGGAGCCCCGGCCCTGACCCCCGGGCCAAGCCGAACCCCCCCGACCATTGACCATTCTGCACATGAAGCAGTATGGTCGCATGACGTAGCGAAATTCAACCTTGTTATATACGCACAAGCCCAATCCCCCTAAATGCTATTTTTAACCATGGGCACGCGCAGGCGGCCATTCCCCCAACTCATGACACGCCCTTTATTCCATCAACGATAAGGACCAATTCAATATAGGGACCTCCGTGCCGAAACACGTGGAAGTCATGTCGTAAAAGGGATACAAATTTCCCATGCATGCCATGTCAAGAACAAGCGCGAACCCTTCCAGATATGATATATGCATAACCACACCTTTATCGCCCATTCACCCGGTACCCGTCCTTGCATAGAGAAACGATGCGATAAGGATGGATAGATAGAAAAAACGAAATTCAAGGGGTGCAGTTATCGCAGGCTGCCAATTTGATCGTGGTACTTGCACATGCATGATGATTCCAGAGTGGCGCACCTCAACTCCACAGCGCCGCACATGAAAGATGGCAATATGTAATAGGCGCTCATCTACAAACTTATACGCGCACAAGCACACGTCTACCCATTTTAAGCAACTACATATGTAAAAGCAGCTGACTCCAACTTTGCATAGTTAAAGGTGCTATATGTAAAGTCGTGTGCCTCCATAATGCATGCATGCATTAATTTTTTCGCTTCCGGCAGCGCGATTGATTCCAACGTCATCCGTAGGCTCTAGTTCTTCACTTACCGATCGATCGCATATTACCGGTGTTGTAAGCGAAAAATACATAACCCGCGTTGTGAACCGATAGCCAGGTCGACCCATTGCACAAAAGAATGGGCGCCGCGAGCGGAGCGGAGTGAGTGTGGGTGTGATGGTGGATGGGCCCATCCCCATCGATCCAGACCCCCCATTTCAATTTATCGCAAAGTCGCCTAGACAGCTGCATTAGGCGCTACAGTAGACTTGTACACAAGCCCCGAAACGAATTATTTAAGTAATATAGCACACAATTATTAACAGCGAACTGACAGAGGGGGACTAAACCATGCACATCGGGCTGGCTGGCCTTAAAATTAAAACGACGTATAGATGTGACGTTGTGGCAATGGACGACTGAGCCCCCTCCCCCATCGGCGACGTATGCATGATGCGGTACTTAACTGCGACTGGGAAGGGGGGCTGGACTTGCGACCTGGTATAATCAATATAATCATGCATGCAACTTGAACTGCATGTATGTGCCGAAAGGACGGAACAATTCGCACTCCATTCATGCAGCACAGCAGCCCGCTCCGTACGAATCTGATGGATCAAAATTAATGGATAGATGGATGGACTGCGCGCGCCCGCACAGTGCAGCGTTGACGCGGCGCCAAATACTCGATAGTGACAGCGCGATCCCTAGCCTAGCTGAAGCATAGATAGTATGTTGACCAAGCCTCTATAAGCTTAAGATCGCTTTTCTTTTTCTTTTTGCCGAGCATCAGAGTACTAATGCAGAAAAAAAATAGAGCAGTACGGTAATGGCTGAGATAATATTGTCGGCACAAACACGTATAAATACAATTTCGACGCCGGACCACTGGACTGTTATCCCCGTACAACCATAAACGGTGTCAGGGATCACCCGAGCGCCCACACATGACACGTGTAGCCGTCCGGGCGCGATACATACATAAGCGGCAAGCTCACTGCGCACAATCTCCGGCAAGCAGCCCACCAAATCAAGTTCGCTCTGACAACGAACAGCACACATACATAACGGCCCTTCTGGCGTAAATCCTGATTCAGAGGTAGTCTCATGCCTCTGTTGAATTTGCGCCAGGTTTAAAAGTGAGCCCGCGCGCCCCTGATTCGAAACTTCTATTTTAGATACGTTCGGGACCAGGGGTCCGGGAACCCCAAGTAGCATTCTAATTATGTACATGGCCGTCAATCACCTTCGCGCCCCTCCCAGCGTCCTGGTACAATATATTTAGCCAATATAATACATGAACCCTTCAATGGCCCTGCTTTACATATCCAGGAATATTGGTGACATCTGGTATCTGATAGGAGTTGAGATGGGAGAAGTGTTCGGTGCAAGGAAGGAGAGGGGAGAAGGTCCCTGATGAAAAAAATCAGGGTGTTCACGGAGAACCCGAGCGGTCATACATAGGCCCAGATGGGTGAATCAATACATAGGTGCTTGATCAAGGTCATGTATGATCTGCATGTGCTGTTGCATCAGACGACGACTTGAAACGTTGAAAAGAAAAAGAGAAGGGGTTCGACGTAGCTTTCGATCCTTTGAGATGGTTCCTTCCTTCGTGGTTAGGATACACAAGGTGATTCTTTTGATTCCATTCCCCAATGGATTAAGAAGAAAGGGACGACTTACTTATCATTCCTTCTGTCATACAGGTTGGGGTTTGGTTCAACTGTGTGATGTTGAAGTCGAAGACAAGAACGATTATTTGACAGTTTGCCTATTTTGGGATTCAGTAAGTAAGTAATACTTAATCGAACCCGTTCTGTTTATGTTGTGCGGCTCAGGTCCTGTTTGTATGGGAGGGAAGGACTGCGGGGTGGCTGCGCGCATGTCCGGTTGAGCTATGTAAGTAATGCAGTTGATGTTGAGGGTCGGTAGCTGGGTTACCGACCGATGGCGGGCCGGGTGATTCCCCAGGGGGTCATCTTTTTCGGTTCAGCACATTTCTCATTATGGAAAGCGGTTAATCGTTGTAAGTGGAGGTGTCCATATCCTGGAAAATTTGAAAACTGCTTCAGCGGCCATCCCTTCATCATCGCCTTGGAAGAACAGCGCGTAGCTATTTCATGTTGTATGAAATGAGGCGAATGCTAAGTATGAAATACAGTGTGCAATTTGTAGCATGACCACTGTAATGGGACGAACAATTTCATGGTTGTCGATATCGGTGAGGGTTCGGGTTAATTGAATATATATATATATTGCCAGAATAAACATTCTCTATCCTACGTTGGACATCCCTTGCCTACAGTCCAGAAGTTTCGCACCAACACCGTTGTAGAAAATCGATCGCGCGAAAAATGAGAGTGCAGCCACGATTCCGTTCCTGGTTGAGAGCATTTCGCCAGCCTCAGATGTGTGTTCAGCGACTAGACCTGCAGTATGTACCTGAATATTGATGCGCGTGAGTGTGTGCCATTCCATCATGTCAGATGGGCCAATGTGTCGCATTTTCCGAAAGGTATACTTGGTCGGATAAGGGGGGGAAGTCAAAGTAATTATTGAGCTAGCACGTACGTACATGTCCGAGCTGAGGAGCGCTCCTGGCGTTGGCCGCATCATTGAATTTCGAATGAAAAAGAAGCGCTCATTCGTTCGGATTGTTCCCAGCAGAGAGAGAATCGATGACTAAGGGGGGGTTAACCTAGGCGATGGCTCGATATAGCTAGGAAACAACTGGAGGAAGCTTTGAAAATAATTCGTCGTCGATCCAGTGATCACATTGTCCAAGCATTCGGAAGGAGAAAAAAAAAGGCGCGCGTCGGACTCCAGGCTTTGACCCAGACCATTCACGAGAAGACATAGATGGTTTAGATCGATGGTGCAGCGGTAGTGACCGCTGCATACGTGAATGAGCGCCATCGAGTGAAATTGACCTTGACGATTGTTTACATTCAAGCCAGACATGCATAGCCCCCCTTCCACGGAGGAAAAAAATAGATCACAGCGGGCCAACCAGTACACGTACGATCCAAGGATAGCGTCCATCAAAAAAAAAAGCAGTTATTATACCCAGTTGCATGCAGATTTGCCTGCGGGGCCCCAAGAATTGTCGGTCACTAACCGATCGTTCGTTGACCCGGGCACCTCTCTTCTCTGGGGAGTCCGGCTCTAGGTCTAGCCCTACCCCCCGCGCTGTAATGTAGATCGATGCATTGATCGGTTGAAACTATGGACGATGCACCCTTCCTCGCTTCCAGCTCATCGCGGAATCCCTACGAATCGGTTGGATATATTTTAATTTTAAATAAGGCCAAACGTTCAATTGCATGCAAAGGAGGGTGTGGTGGTCAGCTGGACTTGATAGCGCAAAATAGACGGAAGGTTGACGCGGTTGCAGCACGTAATTGGCAAGTCGTTGCGTGTGTGTAAAAAAAAAAAAAAAAGCATATCCATATCTTTTCGCACATGCATGCGCATTCATCCATGATAAAGATGGGGCCACGGGAGGTTGGTCAAACACTAACATGGCAAGTGCAGCGGAAAGCCTTGGGGCGGGATTCGCCTTTCAGACATGTGTCCGTGCACGCGCGGACCGCAAGTTGCCGTCATTCTTTCCCACGGAGTATTACTTGATTGCGCCCGAACGCAGGACTTTGTGAGGTGTAAACGACTTCGGACACGGAATATTAATGTGATCAACCATGACGGAAGGTTAGGGAGTTGGTGTGTGGGGGTACCCTTTTCCCACACGTGCGTTATGTCCTATCCCTAGGCAGGATCCCAGCCTCTACTAAAGTGGACCTCGTCCACTGGATCGGATTTGCGCAACTGTGTGGAGCACTTGACTGGAGCAACCCTCTTCCCTGAATGGTGCTATGCTGTTATATGCTTATACTCACAGGGGACCTACAACAGAGAGCTCAAAAGGTCTGCACTCCTTAGCAACAGTAGGGACCCGTCCCCCCCCCACTGACTAACGTGACATCGGTCATGGGTCGATTGTGATAGCGATCAGCAGCTTACTACGCCGACTCTGCGTCGATAACTTTTTTCCTTCATCATGACGGTGCGCCAAATGAGGGGCGTATCCACCTCTGCTCTGGGTAATTTCCGACCCTCGTGAGCAGTACTTCATTCAAGGGTCAAGTCGCGGAGAAAAAAGGAACCCTGTCGGATTGTTCGCCCTGTGGATGGTTTATACATTCGGTTCTGGGGCTGGTTCCGTATCTCTTTACGGAGTAATCGAGAAATTTCATGAACGGGCTCAGCGTCATTTGTCTGGCCGAGGACCTTTTCCCGGATTAGCCTTGATTGAGAGGCTACGATGGATCGATCTGAGCCGAAAGCGCAAGTGCTGCTACAGGTATTGTAATCCTGTGTGTTTCTTTTTAGCTTGCTGATCTCTCGAAGGGGTAGGAATCGGACTCTGCTTTGGACTCATTGAAGTGACACCGTGACACCTCGGTACGTATTCCTTAACAAGGCGTGGACATCCCTTTGCTCAACATATGACTTCTGTCGTAAGCCAGCCAACCCCGCTGGCACAGTCATTTTGCGTTCTCGTGACACGTCCCTCTCGCTCATCATCGTCTACCTTCCCGTTCCTTTTGCTCGGCCGTTAATCCGCGGCTCAGCTTCAACGAATCATCCAAGATACCTGAAAAAGTGAGCCCATCTCCTTAGCGTGACATTCATAGGCGTCAGGATTGGAACCTTATGTCCGAGGATATACTTTATCCGGGCATATCCAGCCGTTCCATGCTGTCATATGATTGCGCAAACACAGTACTCACAATAGTCCCCCCAACTCTATCTAGTCTTTCCTTCTCCCTGCCCTTACATAACCCGTTCCTGCCAAGTATAATCCCTTCAATGGATACCTGAACCTTCATTGAATGTGCAACAACAAGCGTGCCATAATGTGCGTTTGCCCCGTGACCCAGCTTGCCTCCTTTTGGGTTGAGATGATCATTTGGGCCGGTACATCGGAGGGGTCCGAGCACGGAGTGGACAATCCGGTCTATGCAATGGGAACTAGCTAAAACTTGGAAGGTGCTCGGGCCGGTCGGACGACCGAGCTTGTCGAAAGGAGGGGGAGATTGGTTGTGTAACTTTTCAAAAAGGGGCCCGTCTTGTTGCATGGCTGCCGTTAAGAGGTGCAGAATTTCCCCATCCTTTCTGTATGCCGCATACAGGCCCTTGTGGTGAGTTAATACTGATTTCTGTAACTATTTCGATGTTCTTTTCCAGGAAAAAACCCCCATACATGGATACCAAGTAACTGCTTGTTGGCCTTGGATCTACCGAAGGCCGAAGATCTCCGAGTTTGAATTTCTTCTCCCCTTTTGGTTGCGCACTCTCGCAATTGGCGGCCCGTTCCATGGTCCCAGTGTGTTTTGTTTTTCCGAGGCATCCGGAAGGCATGAATGACACACAAGCGTGCCAGGTGTGGTGATCCCATTCATTACAATTTGGACCTACCTCGATCCTCCATGCATATTTCACTCGACGCTCCGTGCGTCTCGAATCAATTCGAAACCTGGCTAAGAGTTAAATAAGACAAGGGATAGTTCACTGGTAGTGTTGATTGGCGTCCGTGCGAAGACCCTCGTTGAATGTAGCGTCCTGAATGTTCACAGGCGCGGAGGGCACGCTTGGGGATTCAATCATGGCCCGTGAGTTCGTCTTTTTTCACTTTCGCCAGTGCCAATATCCGCTGCGTGGAAGAACTGTCGTGCTGTACGTCCACGGGCTTTTACCCCTTGGAATGCGTTCAACTTCCCATCTTCATGAGAAGACTCATTCCTAAATGCCTATTCAAGCCTAGTTCGAGGATGCCCCCACACAGTTAATTTGTCCCCTTTTCTTCGGTGAGTTGGAACTTCAGAGCGATAAATCTTTTCCCTCGTTTTCATTTTTCCACATATTCCATCCCATCCATTCCGCCTTACACCTCTTGTTATTTAATCCATAATGAAGAGATGCCGGGGCCATGTGATTTTCTTGCGTCTCCCTTCCTGTGGGAGGTCGTCGAAGAGAGAAGGATCATAATTTTACCGGTGACGATCAACAAAGCCCCCCTGCTTGGTTGGCTTCAGGACGATGGAATCAATCGATTGGGAGGTGTTGATCCGTCTTTTCTGATCTTAAGGAGCAATGTTTGTTCCTCATTTTTATTTTTATTTTTATTACATAGGTTTTTACCTGAATGTTTGATCAATTCTAACTGTGTTCATCCATAGAGCGGTAGAAATAACCCATTCTCGCGACTTACGTGGGATACGTGGGTGGCGCCCCGTTATATTGCTGGCGATCGTCCTTATAGCGGGCCACTATCATCTCGGTGAGGCTTCGTTCCAACTCTCATCTGTCACAGGGATGTGCTTTTCCCTCTGGATCTGGTGATTATCCCATGACTGGGACCGGGAATACCCGATTGTGATCACATTCGTTTGAAACTGGACCCCTCCGTTACCCAGTAGCCCGCCTTGGCCCACTTATTATCCACTGTGGATGCTCACGTACTCATTTCCCACTTTCGCTCGTTTGCTATATGGGGAATGCACCTTATCCGGCGACTTCGGACGCTAGTCCTCTCCCCCACCTGAAGAGCTGCCATACTCATTGCTTTATTGGCTGGGACGTTGCAGGGTCTAATCTGCTTTGTCCCCTAGACACATCGTCTGGTCCACTTGACAACTGTCACACACAAGCACAAAACGGCGTTGTAGTGTTTGAACATTCGGATTCATGTCATCAGGTGGGCGTGCACAAGACATGGGACCCAAGTCTGTCTCCCTAGCAGTACTTTACACCGTGTGTAGTGTGTGTGACGGATGCAACTCCACTACTAGACTTGAGTTTCGTTGGAATGGTACAAGTTCCAACTGTGGACCAAATGCTGTGATGTTATGCATACAATTGCAGGACTACTATAACCCAGTGCAGTTAAGTTCGAGACCGCGCTCATCTACCTCGGCTGACCGGTTCGATCGATGGCCATGCTCGATACCTGTAACATGATCACCAGGGTCAGGCCAGAAGCTCATTGGGTTTGTTTTCTAGACCAAGCTGGCATAGGGATCGGGCCCTTTCTCATAAAATGTGTTTGCAAACTAGTTGCTTAAAACGTGAAGCGGCGTCATATTACATGCTGTGACTTGCGCTCTGGGAAGGACATGTTGTATCTAGTTCGTGCGACTCTAGTTCTAAGCCAGATGAACGGTTTACGATATATGCATACGTGTTTCGGCTCGAAGTACTAGATTGCGATACGATCAGGGTTACATGGTAATTTCCGCCTCCGATAACTCCATTATTATACCACATACCCCGAGAGTGCTGTTGCCCTGACGCAACTAGCCACACGCCAAGTTCCACAGTGTATCAGGCACACCCTAATTGAGCAGGACCCTTGCGCGACAATCGGATTGCTTACTGTAGAAGCCCGATTCAGTTCGGAATGTATATAATCATATAATTATGTCATCGGGAGGAAGGCTCGTGAAATACACCAGTTAATCGCTAGCCCATCCTTGATGGGCGCAATCAACTGCGTGCTGACGGAGTCGATGGCCCAATCTCGCCCTTTCTGGGGTCCCTGATCGTGTACAAGCTGCTGGCTGACTACATAAGAACCGGGAATATCGTGTGGCTTGGCTAATCCAATCCAATCCCTAATGGTTTCCTGGTGGGTGTATGACATGTTGAATGTGGTTGGTGGTCTCTTCGCCGTCATCTAATTGACCGCAGCAAGCAGTGTGTTGATTCGCTGATCAACTACCGTAGGAAAGGCAAACCTTAGAAGCTCACGCGCTGGAGACACAATCCTCGTTCAGAGATCGGCTTGGACCAATCAGTGCAGTGCTATTGGTAGACGAGAATTGTTACCCCTAAGGGCCTGGGGAAACTCACATGCGATGGACAAAAGCTTGCCGCTATTCGCATGCGTGTGGGTGAGAGAAGCTAGCTTTTGTGGTTAGTAAGCAGCAGTACAGCACTGCACTACTGGGTGGTTCGAGTCTCTCAGCCGGAAGACGCCGCGACTATCCTCGACGGCCTCTGCTCTTGTGCTTTTCCATTCACTGAGTTTAAATGCAAGCAATATCGTTTCAAATCCGAGGTTGGGTGTCCCAGAATTGATGTCAAGGACAAAGTGCCCTTATCGGTTACGCAGTTCAATATGAATTCAATATATACTTCTATATTCCCCCCCTTCGGTCGGAGCGCCCAGCGCACGATGTTTCACGCACAAACCTAGTCGTCTATGAAGCAATGGTCTTTTTCATAACAGCTTATCTTACGTTCCGCCTTTGATTTCAACCTTGTCAACAGTGAGGCAAAGTCAATTCCATTATTGAAATACGCAACCGACTGGTGCTCTCGACACGTAGAACATCTGGAATCCTGCACACACTGGAACCCGTTCCTGTGTTTTCGTCGACGCGGCACTCGCACTTATCTGCAGCTGGGGACCTAGGCTATCTACACGCTCAGCTCCACTGGCGGTCCCGCCGCTCTCCCCAGCCTCGTTCGAGCGCCGGCTATTGGCAGTTACAGTTCCAATCCCAACTTAGTCCCATATATGTACATACGTGCCGCCACCCCCCTGCGGCATTACGACCCGGATAGTCAATCGCGCAACATGTCGGGGATTATACAAAAAAAAAACAAACTAGAGCGCTCATCACCGGTTCACGTCATTTATCTATGCTAACTGGGTGGCTAGGTCGACTCCAACAATACTCTCGACCCTCATAGTGTTGTTCCCGTGCTTATGTGGGCTTCACCATGTATCTGAACGCGCGGAACGTTTCTCGACTCGTGCTGACTCCGATTCGATCCCACTCTTCTTCACACCGCCTTTCCACTTCACCGCCATAGTCTACTACCTGATGCAACGCGTGCACGTTCAGGGACAACATTCGCCTGCGTTTGGCTGGCTTGTGTTTGCCAACCGAGGGAGTAGTTATTGATAGCGGGTATAGGCTATTACTTGTGCCTTTTCCGCATGCTCGCGATCGATACCTAGCATGGTTGTATATGTACATGTTATGCGTTTGGCTGCTTGTTACCAGCACGAATGACCGTGAAAGCTCTAGCATTGGCGTTGTACGCGGGCAGTGACGATGAGCTGCGGGTTTATGATTCACTTCGAGGTGCTCGGGCGTATATTCGTGTTGCAGGGCTGACCAGCTAACAAAGCAAGCTGGTAGGAGCACAACCTCACCACCACAAACTAGTGGCACCACAGGTCTGGCGTACTTATGGTCTGCATTCCTGGCCAGGTATTCGGCGCGACTGTACTAGCACCTGTTCTGTTGTCTATGGCTACTACTATCGTTATTATTAAATTGGAAACGTCGTGGTGGCGGTACTGAAGGCGCCCCAAGCGTTGCGCTCCCCAAGCCGTGGTAGCTCTATTGATCGTGAGGAGGTCGGTCGCGTCGACGCTAGTGCACATAACTGTTCGGTCCAATATAGCCTTGACTCCGGCCGGCGATGAGGTCTTGATCGATAATGCTAGTGGTAGTTCAGTCTTGACCCTTGATTTCCGTGAGGGGATCGTGGTAATAGTACGATCAGGTGCAGAAGGAGGACTCATAAAAAATCCATTCGATTGTCAACCCCATTGATTTCGTGCTGGAGAAGTATCATCGGCGAAAGCCGATAGTGAAAATGTTGGAATATAGCTAGCACGATATGCCATGCTTAAACGAAGCGACCCCGCACTTTAGGGTAGGTTTAGGGCGATCGGGAATTCTTCGGTTAATCTAACGCTTCGAAGTGACGTGAGGTTGATATCCATCTTCCAAAAGGATCCGCATACACCCGGGTTCGAAGTGCGAGCGGGGTTAGCCGATTCAATATTTAATATTACCACGCTTTGTCAGCCTCTGACAGCGGATCCGTTTCTCAATTGGAAGACAGTGCCCCTAACCCAAATAATCGGATCCGTACGACACGGCGCCACCAGATTCTACAGAACCGAATGTGCTGGAAACTAAGGTGCCGCAGGACGATGAGCGATATCACCACTGCCACTAGCCCCCTAAGGGAAGCTCTCGGAAAAATCCGCACGGCAGTGAACGAAAAACTGCGGCGTCACAAACAAAACGAAGTACCGGAAGAAGTCCATTCCCAAGAACTAGTCCTCAGCACCTGGAGCGGAATCTTGGAAAGTGAGGCCAGTTTCCCTGTGGATCGGCTGGATTGCATAGTGGGTATTCCGTCAGGGGATGCGCTGAAGCTGCACGTGCAAAAATGCATTTCCCCGAATCTTAGGCATCCGATTACGAACGTTCACAACCCTTACGGAGGTCCAGCCCTTCCCCCACAAACCTTCAGGCAATCCTGCCGCGTAAGCTATGGAGGTTCTCCCAAAAAAATTAGCAGATGGGTTAGGACTCTTTTGAATTGAATTGTTGTGTCAAATTAGTGCCGCGCTCTCCCCTTGACCCATTTGGAGAGCTTGGCTTCACCAGCACTTTAAAATCCAATAATGAGTATATTGGAATCTGCTTCATTTCGTCGCAAAAGTATTCTCCGCACCGCTCTCCGGAGTTTTCAAGCCGGGAGTGGAAATGCCCTCCCGCCGGATCAACTTGGTTCCGTACAATACTGTGGCTAACTGGGTTGAAATCATGCGCTGGACCAGTGGATTGGGGTTACAAGCTCCATTCTGTGGACGGCATGCAAAATAGGCCGGGATTGTCATTGGGAGTGCAGACTCTCTTGAAATAGGCCCATAAAACAAGTGTACAGTCCGGCAAATGGATCTGATGGTTTTTCCCGTGTCAAAGTCAATGATTTTTATAAACGCCTCGCGCGCTGCGTCTTATGAGGCAGGAATACGGCAATATTCCACGGCTCACTCGAAGTCCACCTTCTTGAGAAATCCAGGACATTGATGTTGGCACTCGCCTCGGAAGTCACGAAAAATGGTCACAAATGGTGGGTAGTTCTAGTTTGCATTTGTATATCGACTGATCAGACAATTTCGCACAGGGAGTTCCTGTTTCGACAAGGCACTTATTTTGACGCAACTATCACTGGAAAGCATACTTCAGTTCCGCCACCGCCATGAGAGAGCACGTTCAGCTTTGAACGCTTGTGTTCCTCATCCAAGCTAATTCCGTTAAGGTCTTTGTGCCGATGGCACAGGAGGCTCTGGTTGCTGACAGAAAATATCATCTTCCCATATGGATACATAACACACCGTCCCGTTTCTCCCTATGATCGTTAGCCCGTTTCGCCTATGCCTAGATAAGCAACAACCAATATTTGATCCCAGAGACCGTGCATTTCACTCAACGAAGTAAGGGTGAGAGCATGGAGTACAGAAGGATGGAAGTTTCGAGAATGTGAAAGTGGTGTTCCAACCCTCGAACAAGATTTCCCCTCAATTGATGGAAATAACCTCAACGTCGAGTGTTACGTGGGATTCGAGAGGGTAAGGTAGCAGTTTCCGGGTCTGTCATGATGGAGTCGGTGAAAGAAGTCGGGACAAGCTGATAGAGGATGACGCACGTTGGAGTCTGTGAGTTCTAAGCACAACCTGCTTCCCGGTGGGATATTTTCGAGAGCTGCGAATAGCGTTAGAGGGAGTAGCTGGGTCCAGAACTAAGAAATGTGTCTACCCCAGGTGAGCTCTCTGATAGGACCGGGTTGTCCCACCCGTAAACTCATGGAGCTGTTCACGGCCTAGTCATCAAAGTAAGTAGGGAGGGACGGATTTAAATGAGGATTTGCTCGCCTCTTCGCCATCTACTACGATGCGGTACGTCAACTTGACGGTGTCTACGCGCCAACGTTAACAATTACGGTGCCTTCAAAAGTTCAACTTACCACCGCGTCTTGAAGTCTGAAGTGAGCTTCGTGAGCGAGGGCTGAAGCGCGGAATGATGCAAACCCCACCTTTTCCTTTACGGATCCCTTTTTAAGCCAAGTGACGGCCTCAGGTTGGTCATAGAATGGGAGGGGCACATCCATGGATTGTCGATTAAAGGAACTCCTTGATATAGCATTTTGTGTTGCGTCGATAATGCGACGTAATACCGGCGCACGTTGCTTGCTCGCTTGTGGCGAAGAACGAGACCACAAGGGGGGCATGGGTGGCGAGGGGGAGTGGCAAAGTACTCAGTAGCCATAAGTTTTGATTCATATACTCTGAGTGGCATGATAACGCTAAATCCTAATTCAATAGAATGTTCGTTATAATCAATTATTTTATGCCGGAACGTCCCACATAGCCATGACAAAAATGATGGAAAGTCAACTGTCTGAGAAGGCCCGCTGTGGCCAGTAGGTTGAAGTGTACGGCTCGCAGTCAGACACCACTCTCAAGCTATCCGTATGTGTGGAATCGATTGAACACAGCGAAGTAGTATGACCCATGCGGAGTTTGGCGGGAGCCCTGCATCCAGAAGTGCTCGCTCTCCTACAGTCGCCACTGCAGCGGCCCAGCACGTTTCCTGGGTCTGGAACAGTTGCCTCGTCTTATTCCTCATTAAAGTGGGTGGGAAAATCGATCTGCAGGGCGTCAAGGAGGCATTTTCGTCGGCGAAATTTGAAAATACGAAAAAGACAAGATTGAGCGGTCATACAATCGCCGCACACGGGTTAAGGGGGCAGTGATAGACCCTCTTCAATGGATTTTTTTGATGAATGGCTAGTGATGCAAAGCTCAGTGGCTCGTTCAGTAATTGTGTGAAAACGCATGTAGGATTTGATGGAAACCAGAAAGGTTGTCGGGGTCGACTTCACCAGTCGAAGCCATACCATCGTCAAAGAGGATTTCAAAGTTGGAATATCGACCTGGCCTGTATTTGGAGGCCAACTTGCACCGGGTTCTTGGGCAGTGGCGTGTAGAAAAACATCTCACGCTCTTCATTTGGAAGGTCCGATTGTTACTTGGGTTCCCATTCAGATAGCGGATTAATTTCTAAGAAGCCCAAGAATGTGTCCGTGTATTGATGGGCGGGGAATAGAGATGAATACTTCCATGCACATCGTGAGTTTCTGGAGACCCTTAGCAAGGACTGCGAACAAGTAGGGGTACGTAATGCGAGAATGTATTCATAGTTTTTAGGTCCACAGTTGACATGCAGAAACTTAGGAAAAGTCTAATCAGTCCACTTGTTGACAAGACATTGCAACTAATATTTGAGCTGTAGATACGCGATAGTGACAGGAGACAGATTGGAGTGCTAAGACATTGCATGCATCGTAATAAGCGATCCTGTGTACCACCGTTTGTGCACGCGATCGTCTCCGAAGAACGTGAGTGCTGCAGCTTGCGCGAACTAGTCAGTTGGAAGGGTATATAAGGCGATCAATTCTTTTTTGGAGACCGACGCAATCACGGCAATTTGGTTAAGAATTGGGTGGTGACCAGGAAGGTTGAAGAACGCGCCTAGGGTACGCCGCTCGTAGAATAGATCCATCCTGCTTGAGCCAAGGTTGACTATTGTAGGGCAGTCGAACGATCCTAATCAAGTGCATTCCAGGGAGTAACAGAAATACCCAAGCTGTTAGCACGCAAACCCGCCATCATGAGCAGTCTTCGAGTGTACCCGAAGAGCCGCAGATAATGGACCGACTGCCGTATGGTCCCGAAGTTACATTGATCGCAACGTGGACGAGAATTCGGGGCTTATGTACGAGTCGTTGACAAACACAGTCCAAGGGAGCGGAATCGAAGTAGGGTTGGGCCTTACCATTGAACTGTGCCACCTGGCAAAGAAACCACGTACTAATGGCGATTAGTATGACCTGAGCAGCGCAAGACGAGGACCAAAGAAACAGGGCGAAAACGGAAGATGGATGCGTAGTCCTGAATTGGGAAGGCGGCATCGTTTATTGCGGGAGAACTCGGTGTCGGTGCGGGTGGACATCAAAACCTAGCTAGATTGTTCATGTCACAGCCTTGTTTCCACCTGAGTTCTGTTGTGAGAGAATCAATGCAACTTTCGAAAAAATGGAAATAACAATGAAGGTAGGCCCATGAAATTGCTCTCCACGACCGCAACGCCTTGGCTTCCGGATGGGTGCTTTATGTCGGAAGCGTGGATGTACACGAACCTTGTCAACTTTCTCAAGTCAGCGGTGGTGGGGGTCTTACTAGCGCTTTCTCCACAACAGCTATGCCACTGAAACTTGGATAGGAGTAGATGGAGGAAAAGATTTATCGTGCTCACCGTCACTTGGACTGCCAGGAGGGATCACGAGCGTCCACGGATATGTGTCTGAACTTGGTGTGGGCAACCCGGGATTGTTCTGTCCATTGGAAGGACAACAGGGCAATCGTTCGATCGCGGAACAGGCACTCCCTTTATTGGAAGGCGAGGACACCACTCTCCACACAGAGTCACTCGCAGACCGACGTTACTGAATTGCCAGTCTACTGAATTGTGGTAAAAGGCGTAAGCACAGTTCTGTTTATGCTTGTTTCGTAGTTTTTGGTCGAAACATTTTCAAGCATTGTAGGCACCTTGTAGCGTAATTACAGAAGTTAAGTTTAGTAGTATGACGCTAGTCGAGCTGTTCCAAGACCGAACCAAATCACGACATCACTACGAGGATCTGCACACTGACATGTAGGTGTTTGCAACTGTTTCCCCCTATGTGCACATGCATCGCTTCCGCGGTACAACGGTGCTGTGAGGTATATTAGTTAGCAACAGCACGGGCGCCGAAGGACAGGAGCAAGGTTTCAGTGCAGGCATCCCAGGAAAGGGATTGGGGGAGTGGCGGACAAAAATGCGCGTCGAGCTGAGGGGTTGAAGAATGATCAATCTCGCGTGCACAACACTTTTCCGATGGTGAGGGCACTGATCGAACCAACAATTAGTTGATGACCCAGTTGCTCTTGTTAATCGCCACGCGATCCAGCTGGCCCCAATAGGAAACTGCGGGACGAAAAAAGACAAATAATTCATCAGCATCGCATCTGTGTTCAGTGAGATGCAGTCAAAAAGAAAACTTGTACACTTACTGGTACAATGACCTACCAACCGTTCAACCGATGGAATATGAACACTCCAATCAGTCCACCACCCACTTAGCCAAATGTTCAGCTCGTTCCACAATCTCTCCCATAGCGAAAGAAGAGTAGACGTGCTATTCATAGGTGATATGGCAGCCTGAAAGGTCTGAGCTGTGGAACAAGGTCCAGAATCGCTAGATATCAATTATTAGCGACAGAGTAAGCCATTTCCCAAAGCGGGGGCAAAGAAACGCAATCTCAACTGAGACAGACAAGTAGTCACTATGACGTAAGATCAGGTCCCCTGGGCATCCTTCACGATCCAAGAGATGGGTGTGAACATACCAGCGTCCCCACTCGAAAACCTTGTCCGGAGTCCTCATCATTTTCCGGTTAAACACTGGAAAAGCGGCCAAAAAAACACTCATCAGTCATTTCCATCCAATCCGACAGAATACCAGTCATACTGACTCGCCACGCTGCCCCGCAGTTCCAGGTCGCCCATTGCGCACAAGCATTGCGTAAAAGAGCTATTATTTTTGCGCGTCCATGGAGCTCCTCAGACTGGGTACGAGTCTGGTTGTACTGTCAAGAGGAATTGTTTTCACATAAGGATGGCGGCCATTTTTGGTTACAATATTACCTCAGACGTCTCCCTTCATTTGCTGACCCAGACTCGGAGTCGTTCTGACAAGATAAACAAAACCAATACCCAACAAGAATCATATGGGATCTGTATTCCTGGGACATGAAGGCCATGTACAAGCCAATCAATCACGTTCCAACTGCTCTGACCATCCCGCGAATTCTCGGAGGCCATCAAAAACGGTTTCAGGTTCTCAAAGGCTTCCAAACTTTTGCCCTTTGTCGCCCGAGGAAAGTCCTCAACAATAGTAGGAACTGCGAGAATAGACTGGTAATGTGGCTTAACAGCTGGTGAAACCGCTGCGAAAGTCTTCGAAGTGCAGCCATAAGCGACAATTTCATAGTGGTGGTCTTCTGGGTGCACTTTGTTTTCAGAGCCGCGAGTTCGTGATGTGTCTCGTGAGTAATGGTCACAACCCCCTCCCCTCCCATCTCCCTGTCTCCGAGCTCGAAAATGATTGATTTACTCGGAACGGTGATCCCGCGAGAAACGCGACAATATTCAGCCTCCTCGCGGTTCTTGAATCGCAAGTTGATGCCTGACGTCGATTTCGGTGAGATGGGCTCGGCTGCGTGACGCATATGAATAGGAATAACAGCATCAATCGACTTCTGATTATCTTTGGCTTGGAGGGCCATGCCACCCAGCAGAGCTACTGCCGGGTTTGGAGCAGACAGCATTTCAGAGTTTTTGGCCAGAGCGAAATGGGAAAAAAAGACATAAGCATTTGAAAATGCTGTTTGCAAATCAGGGATGTCCGCCTTGGCCGTCACCGACTGAGCTTCCAACACCATAGCATCGAATGGCTTCGCAAATAGAGCCTTAAGAAAGTCAACGACAGGGACAGGTCGATGGAAATATGGGTCAGGTGAATGTTTCTTTGGCACAGAGTGGCTTTGTTTGAGGGCGATATCGTGAGCAATGGTCACAAGAAGTCGACTGCAGAGTTCCCCGCGCTCTCCCTTCGCAAGAAGTCCCTTCTCACAAGCCTGAGCTAGGATTTCTGGACCTTGCATTTCTATTCCACGGCCATCCAAAGGGTCGTTCAGACACCTTGCCGCTGCCTCAGCCAGTATAGGTTCAGAGGGCGATCCGGTATGCATGAACTCGCGATGCTCGGGGATGGCATAAACAACACGCATGTGAGACTCAACAAGTTCTGATTCCGTAATCCTCGAGGCTTGAGTTGTAATGTCGAAGGTTATCCCGATGCGAACCCCCAGAGCAGCAATGCGAGAATGGAATACTTTCGCTTTGTTCCCTTGCGCCATCAGTTTGTCTCCGGCGAACGGTATAACAGATAATCCTCCCCGCTCCAACCAGTTTTTGTGGTGGACATACCATCTATTGCGAATTTAGTATTTTGCCGCAAATGTAGCAGTCACTTACAGGCTACGTCCGAACCCTACCATTACATCCGTTCGGCCCACGTTTTCAAGGCTGCATTTTTTGTTCTTGCCCTTCAAAGATTGAAATACCTTTTTGGCAAATATGTCGAATGGCAGCTCGGTGAAAGGAGGGAAAAGGCGGAAGCCCTGAGAAATGCGAACTGATGGATGGCTAGCGGGCGAGGGCGTGAATTTCTGGAGATGAGAACTCGTAGATAAAAAAATGAAAAAAAAACAGGGAATTCTGTCAGCTCAGACAGCAATGTGCCAAGATTATGATAGGGCGAGCGACTCCGGGCCATGTCCTCTTCCCGTGGGACGAATTCGGTAAGCTGGTGAGCTTCATCAAAGTAAATGATGCATTTGACTTCTGCTCCCCCATCATTACTAGCCATGGCCTTAACAAACGTGTCACACGACTTCTGCATTCCGGTGTTGAGCACCACCAGTTTTCTCTTTCATCTGGTCGTAGCTCCATCAATTTGAGCTTCCCAAGGAAATTTAGCATGAGGCAGCAACTATTAATGCCTCTAGACATCACCTTACGTGCCCCATCCACCACAGAATCCAGGAACACCTTCCTATTCATACCAACTTCGGTATCGGTCCGTCCTTCGTCGAGATATTCAGCCCATTCATATGCTAGCTCTGCTCCTGTTTTATATTTGAACCTGGGTTTCTCGAGAAGTGCGGCGGCCTTTGTGAATAGCACACTCAATGTAATTGCATACTCTGCCTGCAGCCGAAGATCGCTTTTTGCATGATGTCCTTGAAAATAACGGCGAAACTCTGTGTCTGGAGGAGGATAGGTTGGCGGTAAAATTAACATCGATGAGCGCAAATATGGGATTCGCGATGATATATTGCGCACTTTCGAGACCATGGCCAAGCTCCTCACGAATATTGATTGGAATCGTAAATACGGAGAGAGAGGCTTCGGCGACCATCCTGGATTTTCCCATACCCGAAGACTGGATTACTGATAGCGACAAATTATATGGTCTCAGAGATCGTGCCATCTCGGCACTTGACTGCCAATGCTCGTTCAATATCTCGATAAGCAGCTTGTGTGTTGCTCCTTGGTAGGGTTCTTCAAATGCTTCTTGAAGACCTGATGCAACCCGTCAGGCGGATGAGGGGCTCAAGATAAACAGGTGCTTACCACGAATACTACGACTGGTTGGAAGCCTGCCACCCACCTGACTAGTACTGTACATACACGACCAACTACCGGGTGGGGTTGGAGCGTCACGCTGGGAGAGTAAACCGGCTGCTCCTGATGAGACGTGACCAGGGTTGGACTTGACGCTATCAGATCACCTGGTCAAATGGTCAAGTGACAGACACTGTATCTGATCGCGGTCAATTGTCACAGGGACTAGATATATTGGTCAAATCCAATACATTTGAGAGTATCTAAACATGTGATGAAAGACTATATAGTTATAATGTATCGGAATTGGCCGAACTCATTGGCCCCATCCCGCGACCTGGCTCAAACTTGAGTCCAGGTCTAGATTCATATCTCTCGCAACTAGATCCTGCATCTCCAGCTCTTGGGCCATATTCTGTACACCCTGGAACCAGTAATGATTCCATGGCCCATCTAGGGTCATGTTAAAAATGTCGTGTATCATTTTACCTTGTAAACTCGTCCGCTAATTAGAATGGAGTTAAATATCAATGATAGAGTGGGATCTAGGAAGTGCTTACATGCCGAGAGTCATGTGTGTTATGGGATACTGGGAGATGGCCAGCATCTGAGTCCTCGTTGAGATTGTCCAGCAGGTTGGCCCGGAATGACAAGTATGAATGATTGGCATCATCGGGAATTGAAGATGGGTGCCCAAGCTCAGGCTCTAGGCGACTCCCTGTTGGGTTGCAGTCATTTGCTGATGGGGCATAGCCAAATGAACGTCGTATGCGCTTCTGATGTGTCCCTTCAATTGTGTGCTCGCAATTGAGGTCTAATTTGATAGCAGAGATTTTGACCATTTTTTCAACAGACAGCCGGTTTCGGGAAGGATCTTTGGTGTCACCAGTGATAGAAAAGAATCGCTCACAACTGGCAGAATTGCAAACAAAAGAGAAAATGAGGGTTGCAAGCTTTGCAACTGGGTCCGTGATGCATGCACATCGCCATGCTTTGAGTGGATTGAAGTCCTAAGGAGAAAAGACCTGAGAAATTACACATATAAAACATGGGGATTCTTACCGGAATCCGCTTGCGTAGGTTATTCTGACTCCAGTCACCACCAGTATAACCAAAGGCATCATGCGGATCCGTGAGATATGCAATATTGCGTGGGCCCAATGCCTCAGGTGCATCTGTCTCAAACACGCGGCAGTATAGCCTTTCTATCATGGTGACCAGGAGTGCAATAGAGACCATTGGTGTAAAGAGTGTAGTCTTGACAAATGGATTGAGTGCGACAGCTACAATAAAAACATCATGGTCGACTTTTTTCCAGCGGGAATCCAGACTGTCAAGAATAGCTTGGATTGGTGAAGGGTTGTTGCCAGGAGTGACCAATGCCGTAGCAGAAATATCGGTGTAGTACTTGCAGAGGCGACCAAAAATAAGCGCTACCTGATCGGCCCTAGTGTTGGAATCTTGACAAACATTGACTGCAACGGCAAGTGGCTCAATGTGCTCCTTGATCCTAAAAAGGAGTTATTTCGTAGCAGAAGAGAGATAAAGTACTCTAACTCACTGTTTCAAGTCATCCCAGAAGTGTTCATCCTGAATTATTGCAAGAATCTGCTGCGCTTTTGTGATTGTGTCACGCTGTGTTCCAGCAGCCATTTCAAGTTCCTTTCTACTCCTCACTGCAATGGTTTTAAATGGAATTTCCAGTTGGATTAGCCGGCCAATGGCCATTATGTGGGATGTCCACTGAGTGATACAAGGTCTAATAAGAGCCCTTGCTCGATCTGCAGTGCGGCATTGCTCCGCATATAGTAAATGAAGTGCAATTGAGTGATTGTTGAACCAGTTAATAACGTCGTTTGCCTCGGCCAACCTCAGTGACATCTGCCCATTTTTTTTAATGTAATCCCCAAGCACAAGCTGCATCTGTGCAAGAAATAAGTCAATGAATCAACTGCAAAGTAATCCCCACAAAATGTACTTGGTGTGCATAGCAGTCCGCTACAATCAAGTGTGGGAACTGCTCCTGCAACCGAACATGTGTGGCCCTTGATTCTCCTGAAGCATCTGAAACCCAGCCAATGAGCTTTAGTTTGGGTCTATCCTCAATGTAGTCCTTCTCTTCCTTGATGAGTGCCAGCAACCTTTCTGCTGTCTTCCGTTCACTTGAGGTATTATGAACATGTGTCAAGCGTACCTAAATGTCATATCCGTGCATACCCGACCCCGACCCGACTTCTGGACCTCCACCCTCTTCACCTCCGGAGTCATAACCTACCGCTGCCGTTCCAATACTCACCTTCGGTCCTGGCAACACACCTCCTCCTTACCTCTCTGACCCTATCTCCATCCGCTCCGATACTCACCTTCGGACCTGACTACTCTCCTTTCCGCCACTCCTTCTCCCTTACCTTTCCCCTCTCTCCTCCCTCTGTTACTCCTCCGCCACCCTTCCGCCAAGTTACGACCTTCCACCGCTGTCCCGTACTTCGCACTCGGACACCGCTCATACCTTGCTCCGAGCCTCCGTCATAGTCCCTACCTCGGACTTTGACTCCACCTCAGTCTTAGTCCATTGCATTGGTGACCTCATACTACGTAAACACCATTGCCAATATCCCTCGGACTTTCAACCCTGCCTCCATAACCTCCGTAAGCTCCACAACCCCCGAGCTTCGCGGATCGCCTTCGGCACTCTCGCCGCTTGTAATGTATTTCTCGCGTTTTCCCCTCATCCCTATTTGGACTACTGCTTCTTCCTATTCTAGCCAGTTAGTCATCATCCCCACTTCCCCTCATCCTCCTGCCCCTCTGGGCCTCGCCCTCCCTACCTCCTTTCGGATGTATCACAGGTCCTGCCTTATGACCTTCGGTACCGCTCCGCTCCTTCTACCCTTTGTTCCTGTTCGGACGTCTTCGTTCCGATTCGGTTACCCTTTGTTCTCCTTGTGCTTTTGCCCCTTCCATTATATATATCGGCGCTTGTACATACTCGTTTTGGTTTAGTCCGAAATCGACCTGAAATGCCCCCTAGAGACTTCCTGCTCACCTACTGTGAAATTAAGGACCAAATGGACAAACAGCAATGGCACAGCGCTCCGCTTGAGTTGCTGAGGCCAAGGTCCCTCCACGCTAAGTCTCTGATTCCACTCCGGAGTCGTCTGTTTCCGCCCGGTTCTAACACTAAATTGCGTTACATAGTCATTACAAAAAACACTAGAAATTATTGTAACTCACCATTCCCATACATGAGATCATGAATGCAACAATGTGATTCCTAGATGTGTCTTTCCATCCATCACATTGCCCAGTTGCGTATGCACCTTCCATCATTTGAGTTAACGCTTCTTGACGGGAATTGTATTCAGCATCTAGGACCTTTCCCGATAGGCGCTTCCGAGGTGGGAGTTTAATTCCCACTAGAGAGAACAGCTTGATGACCTCTGGATCATCAACTGAGAGAAAAGACCACCCAGCTGACACAATTGCGCGAAGCAATTGTTGTTCAAGTACAGCCTGATCTAGATCTAGGGGGTGAGGTGGAATTTGTGAGAAGCTTCTCCGGCGAGTTGGAATGTTGTCTGTGGGAGGGACAAGTAGCAGAGGGGTCAGAGATGGAGATGGAGAGGTGTGGATAGTTGACGGATTTTCAGTGCTGATAGATAGCCAAGGGAGGGGTGAAGGCTGCTTCTCTCGTGCGCGTTTCCAGGCCATTCCGGCCTCACGGCCTTCAGCAGAAGCATGTGTGCATACTGTTAGGTGTTGTGCAAGCCTCGCAGTAGATCCTTGGATTTTGGGAGGGAGTTTGCTTGCTAGAATAATTTGGCATTAGGAGACGCTAAGCTGTGTTTAGACATACCAGCTGCCCTGAGTTCCACCTCACCACGTCTCTCGGATATAGCGCCCGACATCAATTTTTCCGTGTCTTCATTTTCAAGCGCTGTGATGTGTGATTCGATACACCCTTTGCATATAGCAGCATAGTGTGTCTTATTATTCCCGTAAAACTCAGACAATTTGTGAAAGAACTCCCAGAGGGGGCTAGGTGCTAGACCCATTGGTGAAGCGTGATGTAGGAAGTGGAAGGATTATTCACATTTAAAATTTTAAACTAAGCCTTAAGCACCATCAGGGTTCAAGTTGCATGGACACTTTAATTTCACAAAACTAATAAGATGGCTGAGATGGTGCTCGGAGAGCTTCACATTTAACTATAACCCACACCAAATCTTTTCGAGGGAGGGAGGGTTGGCACTGGCATGACAGTTGCCATCTCGATGCGTGCTCGCTTCATGTTCCCACAGGGATTGACCAGCAATTGACGCGGAATTGACGTGATCTGATACGAATTTGACCCATCAGTGTCTGACCATGTGACAATTTGTGACCAGTGTCAATCCAACACTGGATGTGACAGACAACCGGTGATAGCGGTACATGTGTGACAGACATCCGGTGATAGCAGTATGTGCGTGAGAGTGACGGTCTCCGACGGTGAAGTTAGTCTTAAATCCGAATAAATTTCAAATTGTATTATACTCCGTTTGGGCTCCTTTCCCAAATTTTAGTTGTGCTCCCTTTTCCTCAGTACAGCATGGACGGTTTCTCACTGGCTCGACGGATAATTTCCTGCACTAATGAAACAATTCCATATGCGGGCATTCCACCACACCTGATTGGATCCTGTTTTCCTTCCCAAACCATAACCGTGGCCAACTTCCTCACAATCAAACTTCCCTCACTTCAATTCCAGTTCAAAAATTCTGATCATTTATTGATCAGTGATCATCCATCTTCCATTGAACAACTCACAGAATGGGATCTTTGCACACTGAAGTGTCCTCCATGCTCCGAATTGGACAGATTGATCTCCGAAGGCCAAGAAAAAAATGCCACTTCAGTCAGGCTTGGCTCTTGCTATGTCCCCATTGCCATCTTCAACATTTGGAAAGCCATGCTCCAAGTCCATGATATCCAGGGTCTATGGAAAGATTCAGTCAGGCACGCATCACAGCTAATGGCTCAGCACCCTATGCTTCAACCAGAAATCCAGATGGCACAGGCAATGCTGTTGTCACATACCTGGAACAGTGTACTGTACTGAAAGGTTGTCTTACTAGTTTGGGGACGGTAATGTTCCGTTCCCCCGTTCGCCTCAGGCCTCAGTAATCCGTCTAAGTATACGCTTGATTTGGCTGTATATTGACGGGGTAGAAGTAAAGGCTAATCTGCCTTTTACAGCTACCCCGAGGGTTTATATACAATCTTATACATTCTCGGCACAAATAAATAGAGAAGCTTCCGCGACGCTAAATTAGCGTCGCGACATAATTATTACACAACACAACATCAACTGATGTTGTGGGCGGAATATAGACATGGGCCGGGGCCTCACATCCTCCTCCCTTGCGATACTAGATCGCAGACAGGGTACTAGCCATATATACACAAGGGGAAAGCAAGCATTTTTAAAGAAATAAAAAAACGTTCTACATACGAAGAATGTATGCAAACGGGGGCACACTCATTGCAGGAGGCTATAATAGTATTTTGTAGGCGAAGCCCACTTAGAGTTTCTCCTGGAACATATGCACCCAGATCTCGACGACAGTGTTGTCGACGATGGAACGACTTTCTCGTCGTTGTGAGTTTATTAAATACCATCGTCCACCGTGACGATGTTGACAGTGTAGGTCGTCGACGGCAGAGTTGTCGCCGACGAGAAAATGAATAATCAACGACGATTGCGTTGATGAAGGACGAAGGGTACAGAATAGACAATCAACGACAGCATTGTCGTTGACGAAGGTAAGAGATTATTGATCAACGACGGCCTTGTCGTTGACGAAAGTGGGTAATCAACGACGGCATTGTCGTTGACGAAGGTATGGATGAGGGGGGGTCAGTTCCTCATTCGTTTACGCGGCGCTGACCCGGACGGGCCAGAGCCGGATGGGCGATTCGACGTAGTCCTACGAGTCGTCGTGGACCTAGCCGCGTCGACAGCGACATCGTCACTCAGATAGTTGTCGTCGTAGTGACGAGTCTCGACATCAGCGTCGTTCATGGACGAATCCTCGTCTTGACGACGGTGCGAATAATGGACATGGTGCGCGGGATGGCCACGTCCATGAGAAGAGGGAGCACGCCCTCGCACTGGTGGTGCGTGGGCGGATTCGTACACCGACGAGTGTGCATACGTCGGAGGGGGGTATTGCGGCGGAGGTGGGGCGTTTGAATACGCCACAGGGTGTGGGCTCGCATACATCATAGGCGGGTTTGAGTACGATGTTGGGGGAGGGTTCGAGTACATAAGTGCTCGTTCCTGGCGTTGAATTTTACGACGCTCACGAGCGTCGTCAGTCATTGGTTTTATCCATCGACACGCGAGGATGTACATCCGTGCAATACGAGCCGGGGGGTACTGGTCGGGAAGTCTTTTCGCCTCCATCTCAATGTCGTCGCGCGACATACGCATTCGTGAGGCGCAGTTGTTCGTAGCCACCCTGTACCAATCGGTACAGGTGTCGACGTCCTCTTGCGAGGGCTTGCCCATCTTGAACGACCAGGCAAGATGGTACATTGTAGCATAGAACCTCACACCCTCTTCGGTGTGTATGTAGTTACGAACCAACTCGAACCACTTAGGTTCTTTGTCGCGGACGAGCGCAGCCGCATCTGGGAATTCGATTCTATCGACATGGTCGATGTCGTAGAAGCGGGTAGGAAGGGCCACCGATCGACAATATGTCGGTGGGGGTAGGGGTTCGCCATGCACTTCAGTGAGTTTGGCGTCGTAGTACTCGTAGTAATGGTAGCCGGGTGGACGGTTCGCGACGAATTCTTCGAACGGGGCATCAGGGTCGACGACCCATTCGCCTTCCATCTCGTCATCGTCGGACGTGGGGGCCCATCTCTTGGAAGAGGTGGTTTTTTTCGACGGCGCAGACTTGGCCGACGCAGGATCCACCGGGCCAACCCCGGGGATAACGATGGTTTGGGGAACAGTGGGCCGTGACGACGAGGGAGCAGGAGATGTGATCGGGGCGGGTTTGGGAGACGCAGGGCGTCCCCTCGCCGTGCGCGCGACTCTAAAGACGTCCTCGTTGAGTTCGTCGTTGGCCTTTCGGAGGGATTCGACCCGTCGATGAAGATGGTCGTTTTCAGAACGCAGGTCGTCGGCCTCGTTCTGCAGCATCTCATACTTGTTCCTGAGCTCATCGAGCTCATCACTCCTACGTTCGTCTTCGAACGTAGTCTCTTTGCGTTTCTCGAGTTTCTTTTCGATACGGGCCCACACGACTTCTGTAATCATTTCGAGTTGATCGAGCCCTGTCTGCGTGGAACGCGGCAGGTGGGGGTATTTCTCACTCGCGCTTACGCGAGTGGGCAGGACCAAATGGTCCTGTTTTGGGGTTAAAACGCCCGTGCTGGGCGTTCCAGGGGTGACAGTCTGAGCGACTGTGGAGTTGTCGTCCATTGACGACATGGCAGCATCCGTGGTGGGACTTACAGGTGGGGAGTTTGGACTGGAGTCTACGAGGGCCTCCTTGATGGGGGAAAGGTCGAGGGAGGAATCAGCGAGGGGGGATTCAGTAGCGTTCATTTGAGCGATTTCAAATTTGATGGTAGGAAGCAGGATTTGATCCCGCTTTCGTCGCATTTATCCGATATTATTCGGATATTCCCGGACTTGCCAGTTTAGGCAACTCATGGCTTCAACGCCATAGTTGGCCGTGATAAGGCATTGATATCCGCTGGTATCGGACCGGTAGGCGACGTTCACGCCGTGGTCGTGATGGTCCGCTGGATCTATTGTCCGGCGTCTGATCCCGTCGTTGACGGTTCAGTTCCTCAACGTTCTCTACCCCTTGTACTGTTAGGTAGTCATCCAACGCAATTAGATCGTTTACGTTGGCCAAGGGTTCCCAAGTAAGGTCACCAAGTCCCCATCGGACACGGAACCATAAAGACTTATCGTCGTCCCATCGATGGTCGACGATCTCCTTAACCTGGTATTCCCGTTCTGGGTCGTCGCCAAAGTCGTAAAACACTTCTACGGCGCGCCCAGGGAACAGCACAGAATCATTCGGCTCATGAGGTGCGAGCCGTGAGACGTGGAACTTCGCAAAGATATTTCTTTGCGTCAACACTGGGGGAAGCCTGAGGACGTAGTTTGATGAGTCCTCAAATACCTCCAGTATTTCGTAGGGGCCAATATAAGTTGGCAACAACTTATGTGCCCTCCCCTTGGGGAGGTTCAGATCTTTCGTTGAAAGATATGCGTAGTCCCCTTTCTTCAGTTTTGGGGAATCAGGGCGCCGATGTCGGTTCGCCTGGATAGCCTGTTCTACACGACTCTTAATAATAGCGTCGTGAGCGGCCTGGATGTTGTCCAGGGCCCGCTGGGCAAAGGATTTCACCCCCGGCAATTCGGATGACAGCAGAGACACGGTCATTTGTGGGAGGTATCCGTATACCAACTCAAACGGGGCGAATCCCGTTGATTTGTTCGCACTTGAGTTCAATGCGAATTCTACCATGGGTATATGCACGGCCCAATCTCGCTGATCGGGTCGGACGAATGACCGAAGGATCTGGACCACCGTCTGGATCGCTCGTTCTGCTTGGCCATCCCCTTGAGGATGGAATGCGGTAGTTAACTTGAGTTTAACACCCATGAGTCGGTGTAACTCAGTCCAAAATTGAGACGTAAACTTCGTGTCACGGTCGGACACGATGGATGTTGGCATGCCGTGCAAGCGCACGACATGTTGCAGGAACAGATGCGCCAGTTCAATAGTCTTGACCTGGGTCGTCACAGGCACTAGGTGAACCTGGCACGTTAGTCGGCACAGAACTACCCAGAGGTAGTTATAACTCAGGCTCGTCGGGAATGGTCCGACGAAATCCATGGCGATTGACTCCCAAGGTTTCTCAGGGACCGGGAGCTGGTGAAGCAGTCCCGGATATCTGAGTTTGCTTTTCTTGGTCGTCTGGCACGTCCCGCAGGATGTGCAGAATTTCTCGATGTCTTTTGACATCGAAGACCACCAGTAGTGTTTGCGTATGTACTCGAGCGTCTTCTTGGTGCCGAGGTGACCAAGGATGCGGTGTGCGTGCTCGATCACGATGCCCGTTATCCTCTCCCCTTTATGAATAGATTCAGGGAGGACAAGTCGTGGCTCGCCTGAATCATTCAGACGGAAAATCAGGCCATCGACGATCGAGAACCTAGGGAAATCCCCAGGTTTTGCCAGGATCCCTCTCCAAGCATTGTGTTTGGAGTAGCCGTCTTTCACACTTGCGATGAAAGCTTTGTCCTCTACATGAGGACGTAGCTCTGCCAATGGTGGCAGTACATCTTCGAGGGAAAGCTCCCTCCTCCCTTGACGATCGTCAGGGGGATCGAGCACGGATGCCTCGAGATCTCGTGGCTCTTGAGCGTCTCCGATAGAGTGGGACGCGCCCAGCCGTATGCACTGCAGTCTCAACCTGTGCAGGTGTAGTAATTCCCGTGCTTCCT
The DNA here is from genome assembly GCF_015039405.1 of Cantharellus anzutake. Lineage (NCBI taxonomy): Eukaryota > Fungi > Basidiomycota > Agaricomycetes > Cantharellales > Hydnaceae > Cantharellus > Cantharellus anzutake. The sequence goes on from NW_024067004.1 coordinate 563,358, forward strand.
CAGCACGCGCCAAGGGCAGATCGTCGCCCTCTTTATCAATTCGTATGTCTGCGGATACGTAATCGTCGTAGTGGACATCCTCGTCTGACGAGGACTCATAGTATCGCGACAGGGCGTCAGCCACTTTGTTTGTGTGGCCTTGTACATACACGATGTCACAATTGAAGCCGTGAAAGAAATTCTGCCAACGAATGTGACGCGGTGCAGTGTGATTCTTCTCTTTGAAGTAAGTAAGCGCCTTGTGGTCAGTGACCACAGTGAATTTCCGCCCACCAGTCAGCTCGTCGAGCCATTTGGTGAGCGCTTCCAGAACGCCTAGAGCTTCTAGCTCATAGGCGAAATACGCCCGTTGAGTCGGGGTGAACTTCTTCGACATAAACGCAGCAGGGTTAGAGGTTTGCCATTCTGCACCCTGTGCGAGCACGGCCCCGATGCCAGCGGGGCAGGCGTCCGTGATCACCCAGACACGGTACTTGTTTTGGTCTTCTGAATCCGGTATATCCCAGATTATGGGCTTTAGAATCGGCGTCTTGCACGCGATTATTTTGATCTGCGCGAAACATTTTTCGTGTAGGGCGCTCCAGCGGAACGGCATATGGCTGGTGCATATGGATTGCAACGGTCCAGTGTATGCACTGACGTTGGGTAGGAATTTCGCTAGGTACTCAATGAGCCCTAGGAATCGCAGAACCTCGGTGTGGTTCTCTGGCGTTCGCCAGTTCCTTATTTTCTCTAGTTTGTCGGAATCTGCGTGGATTCCGTTTGAGTCCACTTTACACCCCAGTATGTCGAGTACAGGGGCGAATGGCTCAAATTTTCTTGGGCTTACATAGAGCTTCTCGTCCCTTAGACGAGTATATATCCACAAGAATTTCTCGTTGTGTTGCTTCACTGACGTAGTTCCAGTGAAGATGTTGTCGAACCATACGTGGACGGCTCGACCGATTTGGTCCCTTAGGATCCAAGTCAAAACGCGCTGGAACGTGGAAGGGCCATTACAGTCCCCTTGTTGCAGCACGTTCGATATGAAAGTACCGTACGGGGTACTCATCCCCGTGTATTGTACGCAGTCCAGTTCGATACGAATCTGTTCGTACGCGTCTGTCATATCGATCTTTGATCGATAAGTTACCCGAGCCATACTATCCATGATGAAACGCATGTCAGGCATGGGCGTGACATCGAGAATGGAGTTCGCGTTGCGATTTCTCGCATCGATTACAGTCCGTAAAGAACCGTCCTTCTTTGCAAGACAAAGAAGTGGAGCCGCCGTTGCGACCGCCTTGCGTTCCCACCATTGGGCTCGCTCATAACGAGCGATCTTTTCTCGAAGCTGCGGTTCGAGAGCCTGAGGGCACGTAGCCCTTCTTTCTATATATTTTTTATTCGGATCAATCAAGTTGATCCGGTGGTTAACCTCCCTGAACGGAGGTAGGACCTCAGGGCTGGCGCCATGACGTCTTTGAAACGTTCACGCCACCAATTCCTGAGTGGCACGAATTCAGGGTCTGTCATTGGCAGACCTTCTAAATGGGAACAGTCGGGAAGCCTGAGATCTTTCGACCTCGGGCTTGGCCAGTGATTGGGCCACTGGGAGGTATCCGCGTCTTTTTGAGCGGAGATGGCAAGGATGCGTGGCGAAGGGTTTCCAGCCTTCGCCGTATTGCGTCATGCCGTCTGTTTAGATGACAGTTCGGGATCTCGGTGCACGGGGAAGTTTGGGGCGACCGCGTGCAGCAGCCCCCACTGAGGTTTTACCCCGTTCCGTCAGGACATCAAACGTTTTGATGTCGCCCGTCTTTATGTGGACGGTGTGAGTTTCGAAATTGAGGACGCTCCGTTGGCATTCAGCACGGAGCCC